>NC_142187.1:33780000-34141666 GCF_026936395.1 Plectropomus leopardus | reverse complement strand
AATAAATGTAAAAAAAAAATGAAATAAAATAATATATATAGAACTGATCCACATTTCAAATGGTTAAACTAAGACCACAACTAGCATCAGATTTAAAAAAAAAAAAAAATGATTGTTATATCTAAGAATAATTTTCATGGAGGTAATTTTTAACAGTTCTGGAGGGACACTGCTGAGAGGGGCTTCAGTCCTCAACTCTTACGTGTGTATTTTTTTAAGATGACATACAAACAACTTATTTTATAGTTTTATTTGGGGGACCTGATGCATGAAATCCAATGTGCCGTTTTCATAAAATCTTTACAGTTTATTAAATTTGTAATTATATGATATTTCATGAACTTGGACCTGCACATTTGTTGATACAGACCTCTGAAAGAAAATACAATACAGCCTCCGACCATCAGAGGTCTGTAGTGACATAAGTGGTACGTAAAAGGAAAGGGACCCAGGAGAGAGATTTGGGGGGCCAGGCACCCGGGAGAAGAGACCTGAAGGTGGGGGCACGCAAAGAGAGAGACCGGAGGTACTGCATTTAGATCCTCTTGTGCTTTCCTTGTTTTTCTTATTTTTGTCTCAAGTCTCTCCCTCTCTTTGAGCATCTGCTCCTCTCTCTCTTTAAGGATTCGTCGTTTCTCCTCTTCTATCGCCTTCTCTGCCTCCTGGAACATTTCAGTGGTGTAGTGGCCTCCTCGGTTCTTCTCTGCTATTTTTCTGATCTTGTCGAGCAGCTCGCTGACCTGAGATCGATCCTCCGCTTCGTTATTGAAGACGTGGTACTGACCGTTACATTTGGCCACAAGTTCCTTCAGTTCTTCGCTGTCCTCCAAGAACTCCTCGATGGGTTTCCCTCTGAGCAGGTCACCGTGGGTGAAGAGCACCATGCTGTATTTATCTGCTTCCTCACCGAAGATCTTCTGAATTTTCAGCACTGCTTTCTTTTCTTCTTCTGTGAATCTGCCCAGTCTGACTACAACCAGGAAGACATGGGGTCCAGGAGACGCATAAGACATGCTCCGGACAATGTCTTTAATGGTTTTCTCTCCATCAGTCCTGGTGTCAAACAGACCTGGTGTATCAATGACAGAAACCTTTTGTCCATTCACTTCACCAAAGGCCTTAGTGCAGACTTCAGTCAAAGATTTAGGGGAGAACATTGATCTAAAGATCTGTTTTCCCAGGATGGTGTTTCCTGTGGCGCTCTTCCCAGCTCCGGTCTTTCCTACCATTACAATCCGGAGCTCCTCATTATTGTATCTGGTTGTTCCTGAGGAGGAGAATGGATATTATTTATGCTCTGTTGTGTTTTATATGCTTTTTAGTACTGCAGTGTGTTTATGATGCAGAAAGGGCCACTGTTATTTTAACAGAGGTTTTCCCAAAGTTTGTCCAATGGGACCAGTACTTTGACCTCCACATCACGTGTTTGCTAAAGCCTGATTTGAGCCTTCACTCTCTGCTAAACAGCTTCGTCCTGTCTTGTAAAAGACGGCCAAGTTAAAGAAAGTCTTTAAAGAACGTATGACTGTAAGTATATATAGTCCTATAAATAATTTCAGCCTATATCAGGAAAACTCATCTCTGATGCAATATTCACAGGAAATAATCTGCACAAAATTCATCATAATTGCTAATCTAACACAAACTTACTGCAGTAGGCATTTCGGTTATTTGTAAAGTTTATCGCTTATTCTAACATTATTGTTATGAATTTAACAAATGATTGGAAAATGGCTGGGAACCACTGCAGACAGTCAGGCCAAATACTAAGTTGTAAAAAACAGACTTGTTGAAAGAAATAAAATTTAAAAAAATAAAATAAAATAAAAAGCTTAGCCATTCAGGTGTGAACACAGATTAAAACAAAAAAACAAAAAAAGACCCAAGAAATTTTGAGAAAAGACTTGGCTGAACTCTTGCATTTTATGTACTCACCATTTTCGGCTTCTTTGGCGTCGTTGGTCATGTTTGGGTTGTAGAGGGCAGAGCAGATGTGCTGCTTCAGTGAGGATTTTAGTTTCTGCCGCCACACTTCCCCAAATGAAAGCCTCTTCAGTCAAAGCCACACCCACGTCACAGTGCTGGCAGCAACTCACAGCGAAACCCAGGTGTGTGGTTTTTTTTAAATGATTCGTACTTTACTACCATTTATAGGTGCTTCTGCAAGTTCCTTGTTACCTTATTTTTCTTGACATTAAGGTTGTTGTTTGGCTTTGTTTCTTATGATAAAGGTAGTTTACACAAATAAATTGGTTTAAAAATGACAACATAAATAATCACAAATGGAAAGATCCAAAGACCAAATACATATATTTGAAGAAAGATGGGAGAAATTGATAAAATATAAGACATTAAGAAAGACATAATGTTGTTGTTGTTTTTTGTTTGTATGTTTTTGTTTTTGCTTTGTCTCTGTTTGTCTCACCTGCTAACTCCATCCAATCCATCCAATGTGGATATGTACATAATATTAAGTCATCCTTAACATGTAATCACTTTACCAACCTGTGAATTTGAAATGATTTATGAACTACTAATAAGAAAAGATTAAAAAAAAGTCTGACAGCAGCAGGAAGAAATAATGAAATATGATGAGAAAAATACAAACTCTCTCTTTATATATATGTATATATATACACACACACAGCATTTTGAACATTTTAAACATCAGTGTAGCAGCAGCCTTCTATATGACTGATGCTTCACTTAAGAGCATTTTTAAAATTATTGCTTTAATTTTGAATCAGTTACAGAGAGCAATTTTAGTTTGTCATTGTGTTTAATGCTGATAGTGGTCACTGATCAAATAACTGTCTACAAAACAAGACCTCATTTTTATTTATTTATTTATTTTTTTACAACAGATAAATTTCAAAAAGTTTTGATAATATAAGCGCAGACAAAATTAGCTGTTACTACATGTTCAGATAGAACTTCAACCAAACGGCCAAAATCTCAGGGATAATGACTTAAAATGTGTTTTAATGTCAAAATGGGTAAATGATTACCATATAAAAAGCAAATTACAGGACAAGCTGAGGAGCCAACACACTTCCCTGTGGTCCTCTGACCCTATACCTCAACTAAAACATATCTTTGAGTGTGACATTTCACTGACATATTCTCCAAATCTTCATTACGTACAATGGCAGAAGCACAATAGCAGGCTCACTGGTCTAAATACTCTTATACAACAGTTAGTGCAGGAAAATGTTTATGTGTTGCTAGGCAACAGCTGCGTCGTCCATCGGTTGTGTAACTATTTGTGTTAACGGAGCCAAAAAAAAATATAATGAACAAATCATAATCTGTTGTCGCTTGTTACTATTAACATAGAAAAAACGCTGCTGTTGTATAAAAGCAATATCACAAAAGACAAAAAAGAAAAAGAACAATTCCTCCCGCCACTGCCAATAAAGACACCTTTTTAATTACTGAAGTGCTGCTCTCAGCTTCCCGTCTAGCCTGTAATTCCTGCTTGAATTCAAGTGATTTTAATTGATTTTCCAGTTCTCTGACACGAGCTTCCCTGAGTTGATTCTCCTTCTCCCTGTCAGCCTTCTCCTCCTTCATTTTTTGCTCAAACTCTTCCTCTAGTTTCTTCCACAGTTCCTCACTCTCTTTGAGCAGCTGCTCCTCTCTCTTTTTTAGGATTCGTCGTTTCTCCTCTTCTATCGCCTTCTCTGCCTCCTGGAACATTTCAGTGGTGTAGTGGCCTCCTCCGTTCTTCTCTGCTATTTTTCTGATCTTGTCGAGCAGCTCGTTGACCTGAGATCGATCCTGCGCTTCGTTATTGAAGACGTGGTACTGACCGTTACATTTGGCCACAAGTTCCTTCAGTTCTTCGCTCTCCTCCAAGAACTCCTCGATGGGTTTCCCTCTGAGCAGGTCACCGTGGGTGAAGAGCACCATGCTGTATTTATCTGCTTCCTCACCGAAGATCTTCTGAATTTTCAGCACTGCTTTCTTTTCTTCTTCTGTGAATCTGTCCAGCTTGATGACGACCAGGAAAACGTGGGGTCCAGGCGACGCATAAGAAATGCTCTGGGCAATATCTTTCATGATTTTCTTTATATCAATCCTGGTGTCAAACAGACCCGGAGTGTCGATAACAGCAAGGTTTTGTCCATCCACTTCACAAAAGGCCTTAGCACAATGTTCAGTCACAGATTTAGGGGACAACATTGACTTAAAGTACTGGTTTCCCAGAATGGTGTTTCCTGTGGCGCTCTTCCCAGCTCCGGTCTTCCCGAACATCACAATCCGGAGCTCCTCGTTAATGTATCTGGTCAATTCTGACAGGTTGTCTGGATTTAAAAAAAGAAAAAAATATTCATAACAATGTGCAACTTTGACATAAGCATGTAGCAGAATGTGCACAAAGGGGTCCGAAAAAATATAGTTTGTGTCGAGTATTTACCTTACCGACAGTCAGTCGTCAACGTGTTCATTTTTTACAGGGTGGGTGGACAGGTCAGAGGTTCGGGACTCCTAACTGTAACCCTAATCAATCTCTCTCCTCATGGCTAACCTAACCAACCACCAAAGGCTGACTGGTCATTCACAGGTGCAAGCTTGCTGTTTGCGATTGGTATTTTGCCACATACTTATTTCTTTATAAAGGGCTAAGGAAATATGTTTGCCGAGACAAACGGGGAGAAAGCGGTGAAGTTGTTTCTAGGCATATATTAAGGTCCTGACACACCAGTCTGAGACTGTCAGTGAATTTAAATATCTGTCAGTGTAATGATAGTTAGAAACAGTGTATAGGCCGTTTGTTACTCTCTTCAAGCACTTTTAAACATGTTGGTGTATGAAGGGATGGACTGCAGAATTTTCTTGCAAGGTTAGATATGCTATCTTAATACCTGCTTAGAAGTAAATATAAATAAAATTAAAGCTGCAAGCAGCGATGAACGGGCCCTCGCCCCCACGCAAATCAAGGCTACTGTAGGAACTCTGAGTGATGCAATCATCTATTTTAGTTAAACTTGGAAAAAGTATGTAGAGACTTTGGACCCTTGAAGGAGATATTTCACATGGTGAATTACTTCCTTTGGACACACAAAATCTGTGGCATCTTGGTCTACATCATTTGTCGAACAAAACATGTAAACTTCATGAAAATCAAAGGATAGTTGTGGTACGAGGCGTCCTTCCTGTTGACAGTAGGTGGCTCAGTGAGTATTTTATTAAAGGACATGTTGATGTGTTCAGGGCTGCAGCCTGACCACAACTGTGAAATCTGGGGCCAATTGGTCGATGTAAAGTAAAGTTACAACAACTTCTTTTTTGACAGCCACCACTGGGTCTCCATGGCAACAGCGTTCATGGAAAACCTATGCTTCAGAGGGAGGCATCATTAAGGTCTTAATGGTTTTGTCACCAGATTTGAAGTCAATCGTATACAATCTGTAGGAGCATGCCATCAAAGAAGAAAGCATGTAATTTCCATGACATTTCATGTTGCCAGTAGGGTAATGGTAATGGTTGTCATGTAGATGTGTTCAGAGCAAGACAGTCATCAAACGTGAAGTTTGGCGAAGACCGGACCATTTCCCTCAGATTTATCAACTACTTCCTGATTTATGGTGAGACATGGAAATGATTGGCTGCAGGGGCTGCTTTGTTGAAAATCAGTAGGGGGCGCAACTGATACATTTCCTCCCACCTACGCTCGAATATGTTAAAGCCCTCAAAAAGGCAATTCATTTGAGAGAATAATAATAATAATAATAATAATAATAATAATAATAATAATAATAATAATAATAATTCCATCAGTTTTAAAAGGGTCCTCGCACCGTTCGGTGCTCGGGCCCTAAAAATACTACAATACTACATGTCACTAAGAATTGTTGAAAGTAGCTATTATTAGCCAACAGACAGATTCAATAAAAATGATGGAAACTAAAACTGTTACATATTAATAAAGACATTCCCATATACTCCACTGCAAGCAAGGACTAGAAAACTCAATTTTAGAATATTTTAATTATGACAACAGTTGATAAGGATGAAAGGCCAAAGAAGAAATAAGTGCATGCATTGGTAAATTAGTGAAGTTAATAGGTTTAAATATTGTTGTCTGTTCAAGCCTTTTTAAATTAATGCACTTTTAAAAAATGCTATGTATTAAGGTGTGTTTACATTTTCTATGACCGCCAGGTCTTCATTATTTGTGTGTACGTATGTTCTGAGTCAGTTCTTAATTTGTTCACAGACTACAAAAAAATAAAATCAAGCAAGAAGTTCTTGATGAATCCCTGGTTTGTGCAGAAAATGTTCGTTGACAGTTGAAGCACGGACTTGTGCCCAATGAAGGTAGGCTGAATAACAGACAAACGCCCATCCATGTCATGCAATACACATATGCTGGAGATTTAAGAAAGCTTCTGTTTTTACATTAAAGCACTTCCCTCTTAAGTGCTGAGATAAGTCCATTACTTTGGACTATGACATAATATTCAAGTTATAAGCAATACCATGCATAGAGTTAATGAACTTACCATTGGTGGCATATTTGCTGGCCATAGTTGGGCTATGAAGAGAAGAGTCTATCTGCTGCTAAGTTGAAGAAATCAACTACATCTGAAACAACGCCTCCTTATATAAAGACCTCCTGCAACAAACCACATCGACAAAACATTGCCGCCCACAGTCACCTGGGGATTTCTCCTCATTTTACCCTTAAAGCAAAGTCTAAAGTTTTGCACTGATCCTACAGTTATACCTTCACTTTGACAGAGTTTCCAAAAACAACCTTGACAGGTTTTTTGGCTTTCAGCATTTGATAGAATTGTGTTTGAAGTGACCTTCTTTATTGGTGAATTTTGTGATTTCTCTTCTCACAAAGGTTGAACTCTCATGTTTTAACACAAACAGAAAATGAAATCACACCCATGTCTGGTTTTATCTTTGTAATCAACACAGCGGTTAGCCTATCAGCTCTACACAGCGAACTTCCCCTTCCATCACCATTTACAAGAAATGCCCCTAGTTCCTCTAAATTGACAAAAAAACAAAGTGCACATAGAGTGATGGCTACCGTTTGAATTGACTGCAATGCCCTGAATTCACATTAGTGGGCTAAAAGGATATATGCACAGCAAACTGTTCACCCCTCCCATCAGCATTTACAAAAAAATTGATGCTGTTGACTACTTTGCCACTTTATATAATGTTGTTCTATTGTTTTTTTTATACTATGAATTATATGTTATTTGTTAGTCTGTACGTTCTGTATCTCAAACCTTACTTTGAAAACTAACAATAACTAAAACTTTCAGATCAGTCATGAGTGAAAAATTCAGTATTTTCATCTAAAATGTAAATTAGAAGAAAATGGATGTACACAAGTAAGGTACAGGGATCATAAGATGAAATTTGAGTGTTTGTGTGCAATTTTTCCAACATCGTAACATCTTACCATTGTCATTATATGTCAATTTTAAGAAAATGACTTTTTGTTGTGGGGCAGCACGGTGGCTTTGTGGTTAGCACTGTTGCCTCACAGCAAGAGGGTCCCTGGTTCAAATCCCGGTTGGTACGGGGTTTGGTCCGGGCGGGGGCCCTTCTGTGTGGAGTTTGCATGTTCTCCCCGTGTCCGCGTGGGTTCTCTCCGGGGTCTCCGGCTTCCTCCCACAGTCCAAAGACATGCAGCTCAGGTTAATTGATGACTCTAAAATTGCCCTTAGGTGTGACTGTGAGTGTGTCTGGTTGTTCGTCTATGTGTCGGCCCTGCGATAGTCTGGCGAACTGTCCAGGGTGTACCCCGCCTTCCGCCCAATGACAGCTGGGATTGGCTCCAGCCCCCCCGCGACCCTTACGAGGACAAGCAGTTACAGAAAATGACTGACTTTTTGTTGCCAACACACACACACACACACACACACAAACACACACACATTAATTCACACATACTTGTTTCCATCACTTAAAGGGACATTGTACTGACTTAAATGTATTCCCTAAGACCTAAAATAACCCCCCTCTACCCTGAACCCTTAAATCAAGTTTTAACACTAAAATTGATTGATTGATTGATTGATTGAGTTTTGTCCCCTTAAGGTCAGCAAGTCCCCACATGTGACTGTGTAAGCAGTTGTCCCCACAACAGACCTAAAACGAGTTCTCAAACACACTCAGGGTTCAAATGAGGCAAACTATAGACTTTGTTACACTAGTTTATTGACATTCTTGATTTTAATTACATAAAAGTACATTTTGTCGATACATTTTGGTTCTGACCCACCAACATGTTTTTGAACTAATTTCAAAGGATTTCTCACTTTTACCACCATGATACAACCAGAAGGTAAATGAAAAACATTAATCACGTTTTTGTCAATATACTAAATATTTTAAATGGATTTTATTTAGTGAAGCCTGAACCCGCCTGAACATTTCCTCGTCTTTTAACACCTGTGAGCTAGAAATTAACAGCAGCCGCTACAAAGTCCTCGTAGGCACTGATAAACAAATATACCTATTGTCATCTCTAGAGTTACGCTAAGACAAGGCATTACATGATTAATTCAAGAGGATACATTATACATTGCTGTGTGTCTTTATTATAAAAACAATATCTTTTAATGTACAAGGCATGTTAAAGAAACAGCTCGGTCGTTCTTCATTCGGTGAATCCACGACTGATGTTTGACACAGCAGACTGCCCTAAGTAGGTGCATCGATAAAGAATTATTAAAGTGCATCTCACAACATTTTACTTTCAGTGCACTAAAAATAAATCTGGCTTTATTTTAAGTCTCATTTTGGATCATCCTATGACGTGACGTTAATTCGCTCCTGCATGACCAGTCTGACCAGTTGCAGTACTGGGAGTGATCACATGGTGTCTCCTCCGTAGCCCAGACATGAATGCACAACTGTAGATCTGCTTTCACATTAATTATTTCGTCAAAGTTTTTACAGTTGTATGCAAATACGCTTGTTGTAATCATATCTGCAAATCTTAGGATAGTAAAGGAATGACCCGTCCAACTCTCCCTATAAGTGGCTTAAACTTATTGCCTTTGTTGGTTGGATTGGTTAAATTTAGGTAAGAGGAGTGAGACTAGTTAAGGTTATTTTAAGTTTACAGATTTGCGCAAAACTTAAGAGATATTTTTGGAAATGTAGCTGTTGCTTAACACCATTGCAAGATGGCTGCGTTTCCACTGAGTGATGTTGTGCGACTTCTCTGGCGATAAAATCCCAGTAACCATGGTGACGGATGTTCAAAACATTAGCAGCTTTGTTTCTATTGCAGCCGCCGCACTAGCCGTCATTATTTCCAATCCAAGGCCACGTAGGCGTTATAAGGTGAGTCCCTTATACATGGGAGCGGCCACGTATTTGGGATTTCTGGAAGCTGAGAGTCCACGATTTCACAGAGGAATTGTGGATTCAAAACTTCCGAATGATCACTCAACTTTCTCAGAGTTACGTGATGCAATAACAGCTCTTATAGCTCCTGCTGCATCATGAGGGAGCCAGTTCCTACTGACAAGCAGAGACACAGCATCATGTGACCTAGAAAAGACTAAAAAAGGGTTTAAATTGTGAAGTATGGCTTTTTTGAAGTGCCTGAAATACCACCTCATGCAAGCGTAAACACTTTTTAGCAACATTTAAGGCATATTTTGCATTTCAATTTGCACAATTTTAGAGTTAATGGAAACCCGCCTACAGTAGGCCAATCAGAGGCAGAGTAAGACCATTCCTTCGCTATTCTATGATTTATAAATTCGCTTGCTGTAACAACTTGATAAGCTAAATGCTCACTGCTTTGAGTTTTATTTGAACTCTGCCCCTCTTTTGGTCAACATTTGCTTAAATTGACAGTAGTCAACTTTATTTTTGTCTGAAATAATGTTTGTGGTTAACACAAGATGAATAGACTTTTACATTTTGTTCTATTACATAAAATACTTCAGTTAATACACCACTGTGAACTTTGATACTTATATGTGTCTTAAAAAAGGCAGTTATTAAAAAGTGGCTAAGTGAGACCACAGAACGTCATGATGCACCTTTACAGCCTCACTGTGGTGGCAATGTTAGATCATGAGACTGTATTTTGTTTTTAGCTAGTTTAAAGCCTAAAGTTAGCTTTTTAGTTTTGGCAATAACATTTAGACTTCAAAAATCCTAAAAGTGGTGTTCATTTGTGAAGATATTGTTGCTGAACAAAATGTGCAAATATAAAAGTCTGTTTACCACAGAGCTTATTTTCTGCAATGATCCAAAAGAGATGGAATATGCTTTGTTATTATAAAGTCAGGTTGTGTTGTTAATGTGCTAACTGGTTAACAAGCTCCTTGAATCCATCCTGTCAGTCTTCCAGTTCTCCATTTATTGGTATGAAGGGTCATTTCCTCTAACGCAGATGCAAACGTACGTGCTAGTTGGCCATTGGCAGCTGGCAGTTGTCTTTATGGTGCGTTCATGTGCAACTTTTTGACAGGTAACATGAGGCAACTCAACAGTCTTCGTCTCCAGTCGTCACATTTCGCCACCACTAGATCTTAGGATGTCGGTTGGGTGTTTTGGACGTGTAAATCAAATTTTAACTAATTAGAAGATGATCCAAATGCAAATATTTTTTTCTCCTCATGCCCACCAACGACCACAATGAGGCACGTGAAATGGAAGTAAAATGTTTTGATGTTTAAATAAATTTTATGCATAATATTATGAGACCCGCTGCATGTTGTTATAAAATAAAAGTCCTTCGACTACATCTCATGAAAACAAAACCATATAAAATTTTTAGAAAAAGAAATAATTTTAAAAAAGGGTTTTCTAGTTTTTTATCCTTATAGTCAACTATCCAACCAGTACTAGTATTTTCAGCATTAATGGTGTTTTGATTGCCTGGTGATTGTCATTTATTTATGTCTGTGGAATTCTGGGTAATGTAGTTGAATGGATAAAGTCAGTGTTTGGCGTGTTGTCAGCTTTCTACACTGTAGCGCAGCAGCCGGAGAGTTTGAAAACCAGAGGCAGTCAGTTGTAATATTAGAGATATCATCTATAACAGGAAGTCTTTGCACTCGCTTCATGCAAACTATCACCCCGTCATGCCGGGATCAGACTGCACGATATTTATGTATTTTATAAGAGCTGGCTGCAGGGTGTTATGGGTAAAAATAAATGTTAATAAACAGTCAAATTCATAGAAGTGTAGTGCCACACCCAGCGTTCATTTTCACCACACCTGTGTCAGGTTGGGCCTTTATCTGGCTGATCTTGTGTCATCTGATCTCGGCATGACGCATTACGCATTAATTAACCCTTTGAAACCTGGATCGACTCCAGACTTTCTTGTGGTGCATTCAGATGCCTTTCACTAGTGTTTTACCTTTGAAATACGAGAAAATATGTTTTATTCCCGTCAGAAATGTAAGAAAAAAAAGTCAATGAGCAAATTGCAAGAAATTGGTATAAAAGTGACAAGAAAATAACCTGAAATTTAATTTAAGAGCAGGAGAGGGTGAAAAAAGAGAGAAAAGAATATTAGAAAATTATCAATAAAAGGAGGAAAATCTGTTGTATTGTTGTTGCATGTTGCGTGCATGGCTATTTGTGCTAAAATGCGATATGCTGTTGCTGTGCGATTGTTTTGTATGGTGTTCTGCTGTTTCTTGGTGGGTTTTGTTCTGTCTTGGGAGTTCCTGTTTGTTGTAGGTTCTTGTTTCTCATAGCTGTTGTTGTCTTTATGGTGGATGTGAATCTTATCATTTCACAGGTTTCAACATTGATGGAAATGTTGATTAATGTGTTGTCCTTATAGATGAAATAAATGAAAAATTTAATGTCCAGAAACTATATTCATGACTATTAGAATTATACATTTAAAGATGTTTCGAAATATATAATAATTTAAAAAAACATTTCACTTTTTTCAGGTAATTTACTTGTTTGTTCTTGTATTTTTCTTTCCTTTTCTTGCTAATTTTTTTAGTCATTTCTTGTAAAGTTGTTCAAATTTTTCCTCCCATGTTTTTAGGAGAAGAAATCAAGCCGATTTGCTCGAGTTTCAAAGAGTCAAAGTGACTTTCACCTCCATATTTGACGAACTGACCGGTTTAAAAACGTTGATGTTAGCTCTACAGGAAAAACAGATAAATGGAAAATGTTTTCTCGCTACCCCCCAACAGTCTTCCGACCAGAGCATCCCCTCTGCCCTCCACATGTCCTCTGTAACCCGTCCTTGTCCCCTGCTGACCGAACTTCTCATCCATCAGTGGCGTCTCAGGAGTTTGGAAAAGAAACCAGATGAAGCCGGCTTGTCACTCTGAGCCGGATCCTCTTCTTTGGCCCGGGCCGTCTCCTCTCCGAGACCCAGCTCCCCTTCCAGTTGCTCCAGCTCCGACTGGTCCAGCAGCTCAAAGTCCTCCACCTCGCTGTCCGACTCCTCGGCCAGCTCCAGCAGCCTGGTGGATTCTGGGAGTCTTGACCGCTCCGAGCCTTCGCTCAGCGCTGAGAAGCCGACCGCTGATTCTATTCTCTCCTGGATGGCAGCTGTGACAGCGGCGGCGATGACGTCGCCCGCCATCTGGTTGACTAATTCGAGGGCTTTGTCGATGGGTTGATCTTTGTGAGAAGAGGCCGCATGCGTGGATTTGATTGGCTGCTGCGGCTGAGGTGGCGACGTGGGAAGGCCGAGGCTGAGGTCGTCGTCGTCGTCACCGTTGGTCGTTGCGCCGTTGTCGAGTGAGGGGAATTCTGGAAGGCCTCCGGTGAACGCTTCTTCTCTGTCGAGATCTGTGGCGTAAAAAAAAAAAAAAGTGGCCGAGAAATTAACAGGAAGTGGGCAAAAAATATTCACGGCATGCAAGACGACATTTAATATTAGCTATTTTGTCCTTAAACTGGAATTTCTAACTTTTACATTTAATATTTTATTTAATATCTAATAGATTTCACATTACTGATAGCATGAGCAATGAACACAGAAAATTTCATGTGTAAATTTTTTTATCGTGCTTTAAATTACATGTATAATAAAAAAAGTCACAGAGGCTGGAGTGTGTCGCTGGAGAAATTATAAATTTCAAAGCGTTCATGAAAAAATTGGGACCAGGTTAAAAAAAACAAAAAAAAAACCCAATCAGGGATCCCATTTAAGATAAACCCAAATAACTGTTAAAGCACGCTGCCACACTCATCACACTGTAAGACCTCTGAAGCAGCTGTTCAGCCAGATGTGCCTTAATGTTTCTGTTCTAGAAATGTTGATTTTAAAGCCGTGTGCCGCCTGCAGGTGGAGCTGACGTACCCTCTGAGTTCTCAGTCTGTGGCGTGTGTCCCTCTGACAGGTTGAAAGTACCGTTGTCCGTCCACGTCACATCAGACACCTCTGTGTCTGACACACACATTTCCTTACACACCGTGGAGTCGAGCTGCAGGAAGGAAACACACAGAGACGTCAGATTTAAGAGTGCAAAACAGACGGAGCTAATCTGGTGGCAGAAGTGCAGAAAACTTCCTGTCCACATGTCTATTCTCAACCTACAGTCCTGCTAGCATGTCTGCAATATGTCCACTCTGTTTATACAGGTGTCATATAAACAAGTGCTTCTCAAATCTGGACACAAGTCAGTCCGGACCCAGCCCACACCTCGTATTAGGAATGCAAAAGTACCATGTAAATAAGTGCACCCCTCCTGAGATTAAGCCTTAAACGTAATCATATCCTGTTTTACATTGTTGCCATGGCAACGTTGACAGCCGGGAAGCATATGATGTTTAAGTTACGTCAGAGTTCAAGGCTAACGAGCGTCCGTTCAAAATTATGAAGTTAGTGAACGTCTAATGGACGTTCACGTTCTGTCCTGTCTGTGAGTGTACGTTATATTGTCAATGCACAAGTTTTCAAAGACGAGTTGACAGAGAAATATGCGTTTATTTTGCCCAAATCCAGCAGTTTGATTTGCACAGAGACAGTTACAGTTGTGAAGAGTGGAAATGTTAAACGCCACTATGACAAAAAGCACGGGCATTTCAAACAGCAATATCCTCCAAATACAGAAGTGAGGACAACAAAACTTCAACAGTTACAATCTTCCCATGAATCAGCAAATTAAGTTGTTTGTGAAATCTACGACACAGCAAGAGAGAGAGCTGCTGAAGCCTCTCTGCGAGTGGCCTGGGCGAAAACGTATCACCTTGACATCAATCGTTCCAGACCTTTGGCCTTGAATAGAAATTAAATTCAGACCTTTGAATATAAGTTCAAGAAATCCTGATATCAGAGCCTTTTAAGAGAAGCACGCTCAGTGAATGTAATCTGTAGCCAGATGTTACGGCTTGAAGAGCAAAAACTTTTGGCGTTCACTTTGGCACAGACCTCGATGCTGATGTGGATCATGTGAACTGAATTTCAATTAGCTTTAACTGGATCTTGTCAGTCAACAGAGGAATCATTAGACTGAGGTGATCAGCCAACCTTGGGAAACATGGAGGACAGGTCCGACTCGATGCCTTCCTTCTCAGTCTGAGCCTGCAAGATCCTTTTCTCTGAAAGGAAGAAAACATGAAGGTGGTGCTGCTGATTTGGCTCTTACTTCAGCACTGAATACAACAGGATTTGTACATTTCAGGACTTTCAGTCATTTTTTCAAGCACTTATTTTTATTTTCAAGGATGAAATTGTTTTCTCTACAATCACCTGTTGCAAGAAATTTGTTTAAATTCATAAATGGGGCAAACATGCTACCAGGGTCTAAAATATTTTTTGCACTTAACAGTAAGAATGAAGCAATTAAGTTTCCACAGTGTATTTAGACTTATTGCAGGAGCTGAGCTGGAAATTTCAAGATTAAACAAAAATACACAATCCAAAATTCATGCCATATGCATGAACACAGCCAACATTATCAAAAAATGGAGACTGCAAAGTGCACAGAATGCACCAAACAGTCCCTAAGGGTTAAGTAAAATTTTGGTTTGTTTGGGATATATCACATCCCCAACATGTGATGTCTACAAAACTAAGTACTAACACTGCAGACATCAAATACGTAAACATATTAAAATGTTAAATTGTTACCGTGGTTCTCCTTAATTTTCTGAATAAACTCCCCGATGCCAAAGTCCAGCTTCTGCAGAACTGGCTCCAGCCACAAACCAACCTCGTGAGACGAAATCAGAGGCCACAAGAAAACACCCAGCACTGCAGAGAGGTCAAGAGAGAAAAAATTCAGGCAAAACTAATATTTGTTTCTAGAAAAATCCATTATCATACCTGCCATGAAAGCACTTCTTTTTTTTTTTTTTTTTACAGAAATAAGTTTGCTCGCTATGTTGGTATTTAATATTTGATGCTATTGATCACATATCACATGCTTTTGATTACTGATAGATTAAACAGCTGGATGCACCTGGAGCTGGCTACATAATTTATTACTTTGATATCTCACTTCGTTGTTATGCTGATGACACACAACTATACCTTTTCATTTCAAGAGATTTTTGAAGTGGGGCTCTGTGAAGTATCAATAGTCAGTGTATTAATTACAGTGGATATCCATCAGCATGCCCCTAGTTTGGAGAAGCAAGCTGCAGTAACCAGGTTTAACCAGGTTAAAAAACATGCAGTGACCCACCAACTGTGCTGGATTTGTTGGTCTAAACATACAAATCTAGCATGACAGAAACGGTCCTTTTATGTGCCAAAATTTAGTTCACGTACCTAGAATATATGAGATAACAATCCCTGGAATGTAGCGTCCTAAGACAGCGAAGAAGGTGCAGAAACTGCAAACCAGCAGGCAAAACTAAAAGAGATAGAGACAAAATCAAGGAGATTATACTGATGTAGTTTTTGTCTGCTTTTACTCAGTTACAGCATAGTATTTGTATTAGTTATTATCTTAGGAAAAGTTCAAGATATACTATACAGGATTTTCCCTAAAAAACGACATAAGAATTGTTTTAAACAAATGTGATACTAAAGTATAACCAGTTACTTCATAATCCGATAAGCTGATGCAGAAGGTCGTAGAAGAAAAACATAACTGTGTTGTTCTGCTGAGGTAACTAAGTAAAGACATTTCAAGTTAGTCCGGGTCATCGGCCGACTCTGCCTCACCTTGCCAGGATTCTGCTGTTTGAAAGCTGACATCTCCTGGAGGAAGAGTTTGAGGGAGTCGCTGAGCTGAGGTCCAGTCCCAGACCGGCTGTCCTGCCCGGAGTCGATGATCTCCCAGCTAGAAAAGACAGATAGAAGCAATGTTAGTAATCTTTAAGATTACTCACGCTGACAGTAGACGGGTTTCTGTGAAGACCTCAAAGTGCAGAAATTGAAATTGCGAGTATAACATATGCGTAATGGAAATCTGTGAATCTGTGGAAAAAAAAAAAGAAAACGGTTTATGCTTGCATGAGGTGGTATTTCAGGCGATTCAAAAAAGCCATACTTGGCTTGGGTGTAGGTCACATGATGCCATGTCTATGTGTTTGTCAGTAGGAACTGGCTCCCTCACAATGCAGCAGGAGCTACAAGAGCTGTTATTGCATCACATAACTCTTCAAAAGCTGAGCGGATCATCATTGGTTAATGTGTGGCTACCTTTAGGCACAAAACCCACTTGGTTATGGTTTGTAAAAGATCATTTTTTGGGCTTCAAATAGCTAGTTTGGTGGCAAGGCAAGCCTATTTATGTATCTTGGAGAGGTTTTGACGACTCATAGTGTAGCAGAAAGTCAGAAATGTATTACATGGGCCTTAACTTTCACTGCTTTATAAACCAACAGAAGTATTTTGCAATCTGGGGCACAATCCTGGCTTAAAAAGCAGCCACGTCTTTGTAGAAAACATCCATTCTTCATGCAGATGCAAGATTGCAGCAGGGGTCTCCGGCTTCCTCCCACAGTCAAAGGCATGCATATCAGGTTAATTGGTGACTCTAAATTGCCGTCGGTGTGCATGTGAGTGTGACTGGTTGTCTGTCTACATGTGTCAGCCCTGCGATAGTCTGGCGACCTGTCCAGGGTGTACCCCGCCTCTCGCCCAAAGACAGCTGGGATAGGCTCCAGGCTGTATACTTGTTGATCAGTGTTTCAGTGACTATTACTAATACAGACTATCACTCCATCACATTCGGTCCATGACCTGGGAAAAATTGTATTCACGCTTTTGTTTCTCTTCGTAATCTCCCGGAGTACTCTGAGATCATCTGACCTTAAACTGATGGCAACTACTCTGTCCATATTCTATAATCGCAACAACTTGTGTGGTCTCTAAATTTGCTTTACAAATAAAGTGACTCGGTATGTTGTTATGTGGAGATGCTCAATATGTAATAAACAACGCAGTGACTCCACATTAAAAATAGTATTAACATTTGACTTGACTAAGAAAGGGATTGAAGAGGTTTATTTGGAGGCTTCGAATTCTACTGGTTGAGGGTCATTGATAAAATTTAGTCCAAGTAACAAGCCAGTCCGATGCAAATGTCATAGTCTAAATTAGGAAGCCTACAATAAAACTGGCGAGCTGACTAAATGGACGGGTGGCAGATGGGAATAGGAATGTGAGAGTGCTTTCCATGCTGTGGTACTACTGGGAATTCTGGGCCACCTGGTGAGGTATGAAACTTTCCCCTCCACGTCGAGGGTTCCCAAAAAGCACCTCCCGTTTAGGCTTAACTCTCAGCCCTCGTGCTCACGTCACACACAGCAGCTATAAAAGGCACACATGTGGCTCGCGTTTAGGTCATGTACGATAAATAGATGAGGGAGCAGAAGTTTTGTCATCTGGGAATTTCCTTTATCAGGTTGACACATCGCAGGTGATAAAAGGTAAATGTTTGTGCTACTGTACTGGATAAATATTAGTTTGGTAACAGGACTGTGTATCGATAATTGATGCCCTTCAAGGTGGGATACTCAGCTTGCTTTGCTTAGGGGCCACTTTTGCAAAATGACAGGAGTCCAGGGGCCAGTCACAGCAGCCCGTACATGTTTAAGGATTTAGGACATTTCTGGGAGTTTGGGATGTTTCTAGGATTTTAGGATGTTTCCCTTATCATAGCACATGTCTAGGATTTTAGAACATTTCTCAAATTTTAGAACTTTTCTGTTATTGTAGCACGTATCTTGGATTTAGGACATTTCTAGGATTTTAGTACGTCTAGAGAATTTTAGGACCTTTCTCTGATTTTAGGACATTTCAAGGTTTTATAATGTTTCTCTGAATTTAGGACATTTCTTAGATTTTAGGACGTATTTATGATTTAGGACATTACTGGGATTTAAGACAATTCTAAGTTTTAAGGAAGTTTCTAGGATTTAGGGCATTAGGGGCTTAGCTAGGACCTCTGTCGGGGGCTGTGGGGGATCTTCCGCTGGCACTTTTTTTGATAAACAAGCTCTGTTTTGATGCTTTTTATGCACTCTGGAACCTTATGCATACAAAAAGTACAAAAACAATTCCCAGTCTGAATCACTGGGATCACTTTATTGTGACTTAAGAAATGGTTGAGAGGGCCATGCGGCACCCTATTGGGGGCCAGATTTGTGCCGTGGGCCACAAGTTCACTATTACTGCTTTAAGGTATTCACTAAAGTAACCCATAACCTAGTATTATTCAAGATTCTCAAATTAAACTATTCCGCTTCTTGATTTTTACTGAACCCGAAATCACTATTTGTATTGTTGTGCTTGCAGCCAATCACTACGATTGATTTAAAGCAAGTTGTATAGCGGTGTATTTGACGGAGTTGGCCCTTCAGCGTGACGAGATGCCTCGTTAGCACGTGATGGGTATCAAAAAAGTTTTTAAACAAAGGGTACTGGTATCTGAGTTTTCAAACAACACTCAGTCCTATTTGTTAGCATTCAACAGAAACATGCCACTTAATATTTTGGGAGCGTACCAAAGGCTTAAGTGAAGTTCTCACTGTGGTTGAAACCAAATTAATCAAACTGACAGTGTAACAGGGACACGGTAACTGCCTCAATGTCTTTCATCAGATGAAATGGCAATGTTACTAAATTTAAATCCAACAGAGGATGGACACTACACGTCCTGTGAAAGCAGCTGTCATTGAAACAGCTGGTGTGAAATCGCCATGGAGATCTGGTTACCACAACAGGTTCACAGTAGTTAACACAGCTGTGAGGTGCCTGTGCTAATTGGGAAATGTGTGATTGTGGCCTCTCCAGGGCTTCTGATTTCTGTTAGAAAAGGTATGTTCCTATAGTTAACCACTATTTCAGATAAGGGGCACCAGCGGGGTTGGGCCACATATGTACTGTAAAATGACAGTATTTCTGCTGTCATAGATTTTGTCGTAATATAAAACACAGATGTCAGTTTCGTGGTGAATTAGAAAATCACCAAAGTCAGTGGAAAACATCATCTGGGATGAGCAAAAGTCATCATCCCCACATTACTAAGGTCCAAAGCTCTCCATCAACAGTGTACATTAAGAAAAAAGTAAAAAGAAACACCTGCACACTTAGTCCATGCCACAAAAATGCCTCTCCACACAGACTGTTCACCTACCATTCCTACGTGACTGGTCAATAATACTCGGACCACAAACCAAGCAGCAACCTTTGAGGTTGAAAAATGAAGTCAATAACAAAGTGCCCAAAACCGCAGTTTCTCTAACTTGAGGCAGGCTCCAAAACAGTGTGAATCCCCATCGATCCCCATCTTAAAATGTCAGTCTGTTCTCAATCCGAAAATGTCAAATACCACTGCTTTGTCAGTGATTTTGGTGTTAGACAACATTGACAAAAGCTACCAGACTGTGTCATTTGAAAACTTTCCCCATAAAAACATAGTTTAAGGAGCTGGAAAGTCCCTATAGGGTGGGTGGGAGAGGCGGTGGATGGATCCAACAAACTGCGGACTTTTACCCGGGAGCCCGGTGTTTGCTTCACATATGAATGTTGAGCCAAACCATGATGGGTTTTTTTTTCCAAACCTGATACTGTGCTTTTGTTGATATCTAGGCATTGGTTGCGGTGTCTCGTAACGTCAACAGGAGACGCAGAAGAACTCCTGGTGCATAATAATAAGATGTGAAAGTCTGCTGAAAAAAAGGCGATATACGACGACTTTACAGCAGAAATTAACATGTTTACAGCGTGGTACAAAAAACTTACTTTTGTTCTCTATAGCTAATTTCAACATTCATGACAGCTGTACAGGGGGCAAAATGTTATATAACTTAACGCATTTACATTTTATTAAGACTCAAAGTTATGCAAATTTATAGGTGGGGCCACTTGAGTGATGGGCTGTCTGCAGGGCTCCGCTGCAACCCATAAGTCAGATCCACCCCTCACTCCTCCACAGCTCTAACCCCTGTCAAAATATGATCATTTCTAGCTCCAAAATACCAAGATTGTGACAACCGAAATGCCTAACTTGAGGCTTCAAAAAAGCAGTCCACAAACCAGTGGGTGATATTGCTGTAGCTTCATCCATTATATAGTTTATGCTACAAACAGAAACCAGAATTTCTCCAAAACCAAAATTTTGCACCATCGCCTGCAACTTCTGGAACCATAGACACCTGTACATACACTTTGTGTCAAACAGTCTAATAGATATTGAGGCATTCGAATGGATAAGTAAAGATTTTAAACTGCTGGTGTTGCTTCAGAAAGCGTAACTAAAGTCATTACAACTCATACTCTGAGGACTATGAATGTGCTCATCAAATTTCATAGCAATTCAAGTTGCTGAGATACTTGGATATTTGGACCAAGGTCATGGGCTGGCCAATAAATTACATTGCTGTTGTTAGAAAAGCTTAAATTGAACTCAAAAATCTCAGCTTTAGTCCAAAAACACTTGTGAAGTTAGTAAAGGTTGTGAAGACCCAAAGAAAGACAGACTAAACCATTTAAAGTCCTTCCATTTTTCATTTCTTCCCTCTGAACCCAGCCACCCTTTCTCCCCCCATAACCATCCACACCTCCCTCCCCAACATAATGTATCTGCCAGGTTACAAGGAACAAGCATGAGAGACCACGAGAAGCTGCAGTATCTCGTGTACACCCACCACCCCTCCCACCTGACCCGAACACCACGTCTTGTCTCAGATAACCCTGATGACGAAAGGTCAACCCGCTGCTCCCCTCTCGACTTCCAGGCACATGTCCCCCCGTAAGAGGCTGATTTCCAGGGAAACATGATGGGTCCAACATGTGACAGTGATACTGCGAGGCAATAATAGCAGTAACGGACGAAAGGGATAAGTATTTCACTCTTCCACGGAAGACAGACGTCTCCTGGGAAGAGACACAAGTCTGTTTGGATGACGTACCTTAAAGTTTCACCACTTCACAGATCGCCTGAAGTGTTGAAGCGTAGTTTGTTGCAGTTTGTTTTCCCGCCAGCATGAAGACATCTGCTCCATTTTCTTGGAGTTGAAAGTTGAACCCCATGTTTGTTTGGTGGCTCTATACAGTGAGATAAGGTGCAGGACAAGACACGTGTTCACGTCTGTTAAGTTGCTGTATACTAATGACTGCCAGAGTCCAGTCAAGGATCACTGTAATGTCTGGTGATGATTGTCAGCCTCCTGCAAGATCATGCACCATTGCACCATTCAATGAAATTGTCCAAAACAGGGCCATAACCATGGGTTACTATTCAGGGTCTGTGGCTGCTGTCTGAGTAATCCTTTTTATGCAGATAGCGTGCTAAGGCCCGCTAGGAAGTCCGTTCTTTATGCTACCTTTGCATTTTTTCACAGAATCAAACAGCAGCAGCATCATGCCACTCTAGTGTGTGATTTTAGACAGCATGTCAGCATCGTGGAAGGAAATGAGGCATGATGGGCATGACATTTATGCAACGGCATCTGCCTCTGGCATGACACAACATATGCATCAGCAGCGCTTTCTGCAATCATTTACTGTCTCTGTCATGGTTTCCATTAACCCTCAAATTGTGCAAATCGGAAATGCTAACATAAAATACACCTAATGGAAACATGTAAATTTTGAAAAAAAACTTCTCTTTATCTTTTTTTTAAAAATTGTTACGATTACATAAGGTGGTATTTCAGATGATTCGAAAAAGCCATATTTCGCAAAACTGAAATGGAAACACATTTATTGGCTTTTCTAGGTCACATGATGCTATGGCCATGTGCTTGTCAGTAGGAACTGGCTCCCTCCTGCAGCAGGAGCTACAAGAGCTGTTATCGCATCACATAACTCTGAGAAAGTTGAACGGATCATCTGGAAGTTTTGAATCCACAATTCCTCTGTGAAATCGCAGAAATGCCTCATACATGGCCGCTCCCACGTATAAGTGGCTCACTTTTCTATCACGGCTCCATAACACACCTACGTGGCCTTGGATTGGAAATAATGACGGCTAGTTGTGGTGGCTTCTGCCTTCTGCAACCACCATAATATAAAGAGAGTGAAAGTTCATATTGGGTGAGTAGAAGGAAAGGTGGATGGGTCTTAAAAAAACTCTGGATTCCCCAACTCTTTCTCCTAAACTTAATTACGTGGTTTTGTTGCCTAAACCCAAAGGCCCAGAGACACCAAACTGACATCAGAGAACTAGCGGTAACAAAAAGCCCTCTGCCGCGTCACCTTGCGTTGCCTCATGTTGCCTCATGTTGCTGTGTCTCGGCCAAAAAGTTGCACATGAAAACACCAACAAGTGCATATCAATAGCATCGTGTGACCTATTTGTGACCTGTTTTTATTGCAGGTTTGCAAAATTTGGCTTTTTTGAATCACCTGAAATACCACCACATGCAAGCATAAAAACTTTTTTGCAATAAATGCTTTTTCTTTTTTTAAATTGACACGTTTCCATTAGGCGCATTTTATTTTTGCAGTTTCAGTTTGTTCAGTTTGAGGGTTAATGGAAACCTACTGTCAAAGCGGCAGTATTGGACGAGTTGGGAGTGGATTTATACTCCCATCTGTCTCTCTGACTGCTTCTGTCCTCTGATTTTTCAGTGACTTGCAGCTCACAAGTTTAATCCAGAAGCATCTGCACAATTTGAGAAGAATACCTGTCATCCTAACCATGTGAGGAACATATGACATTTTTCAGCCCTCGAGTCACGTGTTGTCTGAGCTCCACGAACACTTGCTGTGGATGCTGGCAAGCAAATATATCACATTTCACTGCTCCTTATCATTACACACCACCACCTGTCAATCAATCAGTCGAGAAGCATTTTCACAGTGAAGACTTCCGTCATCACTCAAAAAAAAATCCAACTTTCAACTGAGAACTCGTCACGTCAGAGGACTGCAGGCGGGGAAGGAGGGCAGCGGCGGCACCACATGAGCAGCTGTCGGACAGATGTCACTTTTTTACCCGACCAGTAATCTCTGAAACAACACAGGGAGCAGCACGTCTGAGCCTCTAACAAGCCCGGTGACGGCGCTTTAAAAATAGGGCCAGACAAACAATGCCAGGAATGGCGGCAAAAACATCCCAGCTCTCCACTTGTGATTGGGAGGGAAGGCGTAAATATGTTTACCCACCTGTCTGCGTGGGTCTAAACCACAGAAACTCGGACTCTGATGCAACTAATACCTGTTTATGCTCTGCGTGCAGCCGTACATATATATCACATGCAGCAGCTGACATTAAAGGAGCCCCTGCCGATCGAGTTTACAGCTGATGTCTTTTGCAAAAGGCCAGACTGCGTGTGTCGACCCCGACACAAAGCCAAACGCTACGACCCGCGTTACGGACGCATGGGGAGCCATGATGCAATGATGTGTACGCTTTTCTAAATACATCCACGCTGTGCTGTTTATGTTGGTAATGTGGTCAAACTGAAATTATGGTTAACTTTGCCAAAAAAGTTTTGTTTTTGTTGTGTGTTGTTTCCCTCATCGTGTCATCACGTCTTTTCCGTACAAACACTGATTGCACAATCCGAACACAAACCAGAGCAAGACTGCAGCTACACGAGAGCTTATTACATAGTGTCAGAAGCTTTGGAAAGCCCTTTGAAACTTGAGCAAACTGATTTAATGTCTGGCAAAAACACGAGCAGAGGGCAATGAGAAACTTGACAAAACGTGGCCCAAAAATTGTCAAGAAAGTACCCAAAAAAAGGAAAAAAAAACAAGACATGACCCCCAAACTTAACAAGACACGGCCCAAAAATTCGCAAGAAATTTGTGAAAGAAGTTACAAAGAAATTACCTGAAAATAAGAAAGAAAAAAAAAACAAAATGACCCCCCCACAAAAGTACTGAAAATTAAAAAATATACAGATCTGAATACAGTTTTCTGTACATCAAAGTTCTTTAACCCCAAAACAACGGAGGTAAATGGAAATTTGTAAGGCATATATCTCCAAGCAAAGACATATAAAACAAATCTGCGTGGCGAGATGCCACGAGAGGTAAGTGAGAAAGTTTGAGCGGTTTTGGAGAACAGAGCCGTGAAATAACAAAATTCTCCTCCGGCAGCTCTGACACAGCCCCCGTCATACCTCAGTCCTGCCCCGCGGTCTTCAGGAGACATCTCCAGAGCTTCAGGTAGCTTCAGACGATCTGATGACGCTACGAAAGGCAGCCAAACAGTCGAGCTGATAGAAACAACTAGTTTTTTCTGTGAAATAAAAATGACGGCAAAAACTCGAGCCAAACTCAGGTTTTACGTGCCACACGGCGCGAGAGCAGCTTGTGTTTATCCTCAATGAAGCCCCGGCTGGAGTATTTCAAGCGGCTTCGTCTAAAAATAACCCGGTCACACTACATTCCAGCCGACAGCCATCAGGAGGACAGAGGGACGGGGTCAGGGGGTAGAAACAGCAACACCCTCCACCACCAACAACCCCAACACCACCTCCCTGCTCCTGTGTCGGTGACAGCAGGATGAGAGGGGACATGTGCCTGTTTCCCAAACACTCGACATTTTGGAAAATGCACATTCTTGCTGAGTGAGATCGAAGATCGATGCCGCTTTAATATTATCTGCGTCACTGTCTGAGGTTGTGACGTTGGCAGGGTTGGAAATTACAAACCAGCCAAACGCTGGTATTCAAGTCGCTGCTACATTTGCTTCACTCACCAGCCGAAAAAACAGTGGTTATCTGCTGAGTGGCTGGTAGATTTTGGACTCCACCAGCCAAAGTGACAGGTAGACAAAAAGTTCATTTCCAACCTTGTAGGCACGGATGTTTTCAACATCAGGACTGAAACTCACAAAATCAAAAAAAAATTAAAAAATAAATGTGTCAACAAATAAATGAAAATGCCAAAAATGACAATATTTATTCAATTTCCCCATTTAATTTAGCAATTTATTCATTTTCGTATTTATTTGCTGATTTTGTATATAAATTCCCCTATTTATTCAATTTACCATTTTTTTCCATTTTGCATATTTATTTCTTCATTTTAAGTGTATTTATTTATTTGGGCCATTATTTAAACATTTATTTATGTATTATTTTGGCCTATTGGTTTATCGACATCAGTCATATAGATATTTAGATAGATAGACAGATGGATGTCAGTCATATAAAAGCCCTACTATTCATTGTAGCTCTATCTCTGTTTATGTCTTATCGGGTCAGTTTGGTCCATATTTATGAATATTTATATATTTCTGAGTCCTTAAACTTGTAGAAAAACATTTACATCTATGCAGTGTTTTAGGGATCGACTGATATTGGTTTGAGACCAGTAACCAGTATTTGAAACCAGTATGCATTTATAATAAAAATTTAAATCTTTCTGTCAATATTCAGAATTTGGAATATAACAAACTCCAACACAAAACTGGAATATTCAGCAAGTTCCTCGCAGGTTATTTTTTAAGTCAAGTGAAAATTTAAATTAAAAAATGAATAAATAAAAAAAGGCTCCCTGAGGTTTCAAAAGTAAAAGTTCCTCCGATGCTGGCACTTTCTTTGCACTTTTTAATTAATTAATTTTATCTGCGATCGTTATTGTATAACGCCGATACGGATAATGCCAAATATCGTCCCTGATAATCTGTCGACCTCTAACAGTGTTTCACTACAACACTGCGATGGCTCTGTAGCTGTTATCTTTTAATTTTAAAGTTTAAATATTTTCATCAGGAAACATGTAAATCCTCCACATTAAAAGCTTGTGGAGAAGAAAAAAATCCAACTGTAACAATTTCAGTTTTAAACTGATTCTGATAATATCTGTTCTACTGCCTCACAATCGTAATAATCTATAATCAAATCTAAAATCATTAAGCTGCACGCTTTTCATGTTTGTTGGTGCTCACCACAGTGCAGGCTGTTTAATGGTATTTACGATCATAATCGTTAACTTTACAAGGTTGTGAACTTAATTATACAGATCTGAAAAATATTTAAATATTGCTCCAAATGTCGTAACAATTTGTGTTATTTAAAGTGGACAACTCGATCAAGCACTTGAAGACTTCGACCCCGTGACTCTTGTTTATTCGTGACTTGCTGGGATCTTCTGAGTGTGATGAAACACTCGTGGCTGGTTTGTTGTGTTGTTTTCCACCAGTCGGCCTCCGTCCAATCAGAGGGCCTCGCTCTGACACACACCCCACTGTGTCAAGTGATCTGATTGGCTCAAATGCTTCATGTCACACCTCTGAACCAGTGGAGAAACAGCTGAGTCACACACACACACACACACACACACACACACACACACACACACACACACACTGCGCTCAGGTTTCACAACTCTTAAGACACTTTGTGTTTGTTGTGGGAACAAACAGCAGCACGGCGTGTCTTTCCTCTAAGCCACGAAAACAAAATCCATTTAAAGTCACGTGACGCTCGTCCACATGTGAGAATGACGTGTGTTTTTATGGTCACACATGAAGGTGATGATCGTGCTCTACGTGTTTATCATATGTTTGTTTATGTCAGAAAGGATCTCATTTTCCTGAAGCATTGGAAAATAAAAAAATACTCTCAGTCCAACAAGTCCTAAAAAATAAATCTTTTTCTGTCTTTTGCCTTCCTTAGTTTTCTAGTTAACTACATACAAAAAAATCAAGCAAAAAACTATTAACATCATTTTCTACTTTTTATTAAGTTAATTTTTCAACCAACATCATTCCTAATCATAAATATCAAATATTCATTAATTTTCAGATCACTACACTACATGCTATATTACAAGCAGATGTTTTTGATGACACGCAGCCGTTTTATATGTCAGTGATTTAAAGCAACATTGATTTTTATACATTAATATTTTTTATGCAGTGTTAAACATTCACACTTCCACAGCTCTGCTCACCAAATGAGCTTTTCAAAACCTAAAATGTTAAACATTAGTTATATTTTCTACTTTCATTAAGTTTATTTTGTTAACTAAACCATAAATATCAAATACTCATTGATTTTCAGAATTTTAAACCTTTAAATGCCAAGTTTTTGCCATGATGCAAATATGTTTTTAGATGAAAAAAAATATTATTAGCTATTAATATTTTCGATTTTTTTTTTTGATGATCGCAGTCTGGGATATGTCAATTATTTGCAGCAACATTCATTGTGACCGTGGTGGAAATAGCATGTATTTCCTCCATATGCCAAATATGGTCAAAATGACCTCATCAGGTGGAAAATAGTCAAAATGACAAATTCAGAGTCAAAAGCCCAGAATGACACCCAGAAATAATACAAGTCCTGTTTTTCTGCTCTGATGGCTGTGGGATCAAAAATGTCAGTTTGAATGGGTTTCAATGGAGCATTTTTGGACCTGAACAGTCTGAATGTAACTATTTAGTTTCCACAGTGTATTTTAGACTTATTGTAGGAGCTGAGCTGCAAATTCACTGATTAAATACACAATCTTATCAAAATGTTTACTGTATGTATGAACACACACAATATTATCACAAAATGAAGAATAAAAAGTGTGTAAAATGCCGTGTGTGTAAAAAAAAGTCCCTAAAGTGTTAAACATTCGACATGCTGAGCAGACGACTGCCGACAGCTACTGAAACAGGAAACAGGATGTGAACAGCGACGTTCTTCTGTGTCAAAGTCAGACACTTTTTTGAGACGTAAACACACAACAGATACATCCAAAACAAAGTAACTCTATTATTTTAAATAACACACACGCACACACACACACACACACACAGAAGCACAACAGGGACGGACACTGTTAGCTCAAACAGCTGTCAGCTCGCATTTTGGGTCAGCAGCTAATCTCCCACAAGGCTTTGCCCGAGCCTGATGCACAACTACCCACAAGACACCGCTGACAGACAACAGCAGGTGACAACAACACAATCCAAAACCCCGAGCCGGCCAAATGTCACAGAGACACAGAGAGAGACAGACAGAGACAGAGACACAGGGTGCAGAGAGACATTCATGTGAACTATGACAAAGCGACCTGCTGCTGGTGTCAAACATCAGCCAGATAAACAGTTATGCTGCGTTCATGTGATGTCGGAAGGTCGTAGTTTCCGAGTCGGGAAGTCGTTCTTCCGACTTCGTTGTGTTCATGAGCTCTGAGGTCGTAAAGTGGAAACAACATGGAAGCTACAAAAAAGAAGGTTTTCAGCTATTCATATTTTTATATATTGTTTTATTTTTTTAATATATTTTTTAATATATTTTTTACATATATATTTATACATTATATTTTCAAATATTTCTATATATTTAATCTAGGTCACGAATCTAGACGGACAGCTAACAGTTTACATTAATACCATATTACACTTTACATGTGATCAAAAAATAATATTCAATACATGAATTAAAAATTTTCTTACCATTGACCAAACATTGACATAACGTTGTTATAAATGTTGGCTCCTCGTCTGGCTGCTTTATGGTTCAAAGTTTGCTTTTTGCTGCAGATAAGAGATGCAGATACTAAAATGTGATTCTACTAAAAGTAAATGATCGATCACAGGAACAAAATAATGAAATATCATTTTTTACTGTCAGATGTTGACACTGTTTCCACGTTGTCTTTCATTTCTGCCCTGAAACGTCACGGAAATGTAACTATTTGGCATCTTGAATATCATTGAAATTTCCCAATTTCCCAATTTCCCAATTTCCCACTCGTGACCACGACTTTGGAGAGCCGTTCAGGTGCTCGTAACTCGTAAATACGATATTTCCAAGGAGCATGTGAAGGCGACATTATACTTTAAAAAGTTTCTGACCCGTTAAGGTTCCAGTGTGCAGGATTTACATATTGGCAAAAATTGAAAATAACATAAAGTATGTTTTCCTTAGTGTATAATAACCTGAAAATGAGAACTGTTGTGTTTTCGTTACCTCTCTCTTTAGGGAGCAGGTCCTTGTCTACAGAGATCGCCACGTTTAACTGCCATGTTTCTACAGTGGCCCAGAATGGACAGACTAAACACTGGCTGGGACACTCGCGTTTGCATATTTTTGCACTTTTCCATGCCTGAGTCTACCGTCCTGCTCTCGTTCACTAAAATGACATCAAGTTTGCTGCCTGCCAGTGTTGTTTTGAAGCGTGTTCCCCCTTTGAATAGTGTTCCCCCTAAAAGTTTTTTGTTTTTTTAAAAATAAATAAAAATAAAAAATAAAATAAAATTAGATTAAATGATTAAATTAAATTTAATTAAATTAATTAATAAATAAAATAAAATAAAATAAATTGAAAATTTACTAATGTTTGGGTGCATTGATAGAAGCTATAGTGTTAAAATGACTGTTTAAATAATATAAAATGTGCGAAATTAATATTTCATAAAAAGAGAGGGTATAGAACAGGAAAATAGAAGAGAGATTTAAAAAAATATAAGAAAAATATATATGTATAAAATAGAAAAGCTAAAGTAATTAAAACATACTAAAACACACAGGTTTGTAATAAAACTTTATATTGGTAAGTGCTAAAAGTATCAAATCATAAAGAAACGAAGGCTCTGTGTCACGTTTAAACGGACAGACACATATCGACAGGGAAACACTCAGCGCTCCATGTGTGCGCAGCATTAGTCTGATTATTGTTAGACCTGTACTTTAATACTCATTTTCTGCAGCATGGATACATCGGTACCAGCCGCTTTCTCGCTTTCCCTTTTCGTTAATGTTTGCTGTGGTCATTCTGCTGTTTTATTTATATTTTAATAATATTTTTAGCTTGTATTCCCCTAATGTCACTTCCCCGCATGGTTTCAAAAATAGTATCAGATATCAAAGTTATTCACATCATATCAACGTGAGAGATTCCTGTATCGTGAGAACACAATTGAAAACGCGGCTCGTGTCACTCGGCGAGTCGCCCCTGACCTCGATTCACCCGCTTATCAGTTATATAACTCAGATGTGTTGCATCCAGCCCGGCGCCCACAAATCCCCGTCACCTCTGCTGAATCCCACCGAGGCTTCACGGCCGGCAGCTGCGTCGCCTCCCCACCCCCCAAAAACACACACACACACACACACACACACACACACACACACACACACACACACACACACACACACACACACACACACACCAATGTGACTCCCCCAACCTCCACCACACAGATACAAACTAGAATGACTCGGCCAACAAGTGCAAAAACTATTAACACATATTAATTTGATTGCTTGTATTTGTGACTGTGTATGTTTTCATTACCATAACAATATTTTTTTTAAAATCTGACAATTTATATTTAAGTTTTTGGATAAGTACATTGGATTACATATTACTGTATATTGATGAGGAGTAAATCTGTAATCTTTAATACTGAGAAGATAGTGAAAAATCAGCTTTTAAAACAATAGATTTTGATGGGAAGTACATCACAATAATTAAACGAGTGAACATGAAGAAAGTCCACAAGAGTAAAAGTTAAATAAACAAGAGTTTAATCCAAGAGTTACATCTTGTCCAAGTTTTTTTTAAAGGTAAGGAAGGAAGTGACCTGATGATTTTCTGTAACATAATTTAGAATGGGTAATTATATGAATTATAAATATAGCTATAATATTTTCCCCTAGTTTTGTTCTGTTTGAGTAACAGATTACCTTAACCTACATTATCCAAAATAACTGACTTGGTGAGTGGATATCGAGTTTTTACAGTCAGATTTTACAGTCTGTGCTCAGTTTGGTGTTTAAGGTCATGTGTTTCATATCCTGAACAGGCTGTGTGTGCGCCACCAAGTGGTGAAAGTTCAAATGTAAGGAAAAAATGACAAAAATTCTAATTCATTAAAATAATATAACAATTACATATATATATATATATATATAGATATATATATATATATATATATATATATATATATATATATATATATATATATATATATATATTAGATTAGATTAGATTAGATTAGATTAGATTAATATAATTATTTTTTTCCCAGCATCCTCGATTGATTAATCTAAACAGAAGGTGAGCGATTTGTGACTTGAAACTGAGCCGTCACAAGGTTCGGCCTCACAGAGGATTAGATTAGACAGTCATGTGTGACCTATCAGCTCTGCAGCTGCAGCCTCACAACAGTCCAGCGCAGCGCAGAGTTTACGCTCAGAAAAAATACACGTTTAACCCATCTGTGCATTCAGTTTGACACATATCACTGGTCTACACGATATCAGTAACATTCAGTGAGTGGGAAATTTTGATGATTACCAAAGTTGCTGAATTGTGATATTTGTGTGACAAATCAGGGCAGCAGAAATGGCAGAAACGGTGTCAACAAATGACGGTAAAAAATATATATATTTCATTATTTTGTTTCCAGAAGCCATCCTTTACTTTAATAGCTGCACTTTTTATTTATTAATTTTTTACTATTTTTATAATCGTTTTTTAACAAGTAAACAAAATAATACATTACAATCAACATCTACACCAGTACCTATACCCATATGTACAGTTAACCAAAACAACAGGGATGAAACAGAATAATAATAAAATAACATAAAAATAGTTTGTTTTTTTTAATTAAATGGTGGTGGGGGTGCTGCAAAACTCTGATCTCTGATTCATTTCTCTGAAATCCTTGTTCAGAATAAAGGACTCATAATTCAAGACGATGTGATGTGTTTGAAAGGATTAATAAAAGGTTGTTTTTGTCCAGAGAGAATTAGATTTTCTCTTGCTTCAGCTACTTCATTACATCTCTCATAAGGTTTGTAAGTAGTTTCACATTTTAGTATCTGCATCTATTAGCTGTAGCAAGCTAACTCTTAATTATAAAGCATGCCAGGGGACGATACTAACACTGATAACAACGTTTTTTTAAAACATGAGTTGCCGACTTGACGTCATAAATGCATAAACATGGCGTCAAAAGTCAGTGTTTAGTCAATGGTTAGAAACTTTTTTATTAATTCACGTTAGGGCTGGGCGATATGGAAAAAGTGTTACCACAATAATTTTTTCATATGAGTTGATATGGATATATATCACGATGTACATCAAATCGGACACGTCCGCGCTGGGGACTGTCTCACATGTTCGCACGCTGAAACAGGCTGTCAGACATGTCCAAGCGGGATGTCGAACATGTCTGCGCCGGGGACTGTCGGAAATGTCCGTGCTGGAGCAGACTGACGGACATGTCCGCGTGCTGGAGCAGGCTGAAATGCTGTGGCTGTCAAACACTCAATTGTATTCTAGAGTCAAAGTCATTCACTGCATTTGGTTCACATATATGTGTGTGTGTGTGTGTGTGTGTGTGTGTGTGTGTGTATATATATATGTATAAATAAATAAAAGGGAAACAGCTATCAACCTCTTGTTTAAACGCTCTCAGCATTAAAATACAACCCATCTTCTTTGTTGCTTCCATGTTGTTCCCACTTTACAGCCTAAAAGCTCATGAACACAACAAAGTCGGAAGAACGACTTCCCAACTTGGAAACTACAAACTTTCGACGTAACATGAATGCAGCATCAGTCTCATCTTTCCCGATTAAATGAGCTAATAGGGAACTTTGACCCCAACTGCCAACTCTCCTCAACCAAGACGACGACCCTTGTTTTCACTATTAGATGTGTTTGTAGAACTAAAACCATCATCTGTGAGCGCTGCCCAACACCAAACACACACACACCAAACACACACACACATGAACAAACATCCACGTCAGAGTCAGTGTCCTACCTTGCAGTCATGCTGCGCCATAAATGAGCTCCTGTGGGAGAGAAGACAACATCAATTATTCATCATCACTGAGTCGGTCACATCTCTGGAAAATGGTGTAATACTGACAATTAAAAAAAAAACATAATAATTGAAAATGTAGAAAAGCTCTGTTATTATTGCATAAAATATGTCTACGTAGCAGTAAAACATAATGGCATACAGCGTACATTTATAAACAGTTAATCTAAGACGTACCTTCCATTTATTACATATTTTACATTGCTTATAAATAGGGTGAAAAATGACAAATTCAGTACATTTACAGTTCAGTCCATGTGTCAAAGTGTGACAGTGTGACGGTGTGTGCTGCAAATTGCAGGAAAAATGGATTAGACTACCTACTAGATTTTGATTTATTTATTTAATTTTTATTTTTTTAAAGCTAGGCTAAAAAAGTCCCAAAATATTTCTAATTATTGTAAGTATATATTTTAAAAAAAACATTATATATTTTCATTTTTTTAGCACTTTTTAAGGTAATTTTGTTGTTTGGTTGTTGATGTTGTTTTCTTTCTTTTAAATAATTTTTTTTTATTTTAATATTATTTTATTTAGAATTATCTTGGACTTTTTTTTACAAGAATAGGTCGTTGCTTTTTAAGCTGCTCATTGCCTTCTTCCCATGCTTTTTTTTTTTTTTTTTAGAAAAAGCAATCAAGCCAGTTTTCTCATGTTTCAAAGGGTTAAATATTAGTGGAATAAGGCCTCCCTCTGTAATGTTCAGGTATTGACTCAAACATTTAAACATTTGCTGTTACTGTTTGGACACATTTCATGATGTCCAGCTTTAATGAAACAGCTGGAGACACTTTATGTGCCGCAGGTTCAGGCAGGAGGAAAAACATGACAAGAAAATAAACGAAACCAGACGCATAAAACACATCGCTAATATCTCTAAGAGTTTGACTTCCTCTGTTCTCTGTGTTTAGGCTCATACGCTGGCTTGGCAGGATTCACAGTCAGCTGATATTAAGAGTAAACAAGTCAGAGACGCAGTTAAAGAAAATAAAAAAGCTTTTATCATTTCTGATTTGCATCTTATTTCCATCCCGCTGAGTAAAAACAGCCCTGACATGAAGAACACGGGTCTAAATGGGAGTAACAGTGAGTAATGTTTGGACTGATGAGTCACCACCTGCGTCTCATCCTCGTCTCGTCCTTTTCTCATCAAGCTGATGAGTCGCCATCAGGATGAAATCATCTGGGCGTCTGAGCCGGACTCAAGCAGCTTGACACAAACTGCTGTCAGTGGTTGGAGATTATTTTCAACATTTTCTCGACTCTTTGATAAACCTGAAGCCAAATCACTTTTCTTGCGCTGCATTCAGACACTTTTCTGCGTTATTTAAACCTTTAAACCTTTGCTGAAAATACTCGGAGCAGCACGTCTGGCACCAATGACCACGCCACATTCAGAGTCACTTAAATCACCTTTGCTCAGCTTTCTGGCGCTCCGTTTGAACTCCAGCGGATCGTCCTGCTTATGTCTTCATGTCTCAATGCTTTAAGTCGCTGCCAGGTGACTGATTAGATATTTACGTTAACAAGCAGCTAACTAACAGGTGCATCTGATAAAGTGGCCTGTGAGTATGAGGTCTTACCTTTGGATCTGGACCGAGCGACGTCTCTGGCGGTCACCGTGACGACCAGCAGAGCCATCAGCACGGCCACGAGGCTGTACGCTCGGAGAGAGCTGAAGGCCACAAACCTGAAGAGGAACAAAACAAAGAGTTCACTCATATCAGACACCGTTTATTACGTCACGTATCAGAGTTGTTCAGCAGACTTTTGAAGGCTGACGCTGATATGTTTGGACTGAAGCTGATATTGCAGATAATATTCTCTGAATTTGCTGATATGGTCCCAAAATTATCCACATTTTAGTGCAATGAAGGAACTAAAGTTTACAGTCTGTAGTGATGTATGATTACAGTTGAATACCATTAAAAACCATCTAATAGACTCTATATTATGATTTCCATCATTTTTTGTCAGTATCAAAATAATGCAGCACATCAGAGGTCTTTATGTGATATTAAAGACAAAAAGGTAAATTATTTTTCTTTGAATTCTTTACCATAAAGTACTGTTGTTATACTGTAACTGAAATTACATGACAAGGAGGACATGTCCATCCTGTTGTTTCTGGGATGACTTTCTAACATTACATATAAATTACACAGAGTGACTTTATTAAGAGCTGATTTTGGTACTTTTGTCTGTATTTCTACACTTTTTTAGAGGAAAAAAATCAAATAAATGTAATTTGTATTTTTGCACAGGAATAATGTTGTATGGCAATTTAGGTTACTGAGAGTGAGGATAAAAATGTACAGAAAATATAATTTAACCGTATTATAAATATCTGAAATGTGAAGAAAATTTCTGAAGGAGTTTTATTTAAAACAACATGGAGAAGTCAACTTTTTAAAAGTTATTAAATATAAATCTCAGGTATTAAGTTATTTCTAGATTTATTTATGTATTCATTTATTTATTATTTGGTACACTCTCACTTTATCGTACGCTGCTGGACTCGTGTCACAGGTTTCATTCTTCTCAAGTGTCAACACGTACAGAATGACAATGAAACGACTGTTTAACCTCAAAAAAACGGTATTAAAAAAACTAGAATAAAATTTAAGGGATATTTTACGGCTGTTTCCAGTGACCAAGCATTTTATTTTTCCCTATTATTACATAAATGTTATTGCTGGCAGTGTGGCGAAATTAAACATACAGGAAAATATAATTTAACAATCAGTAAAAAACATTTTTTTTTTAAAAAACATTTTTTAAAAAATCAAAATATCTACTAAATGTTATAATTTTGTTTTGTCTATTTGCAGTAGGAGGTCACTGGGGGGAGGGGGAATAACAAAATTCTCGCTTCAGCCGTGAGTTTACAGTTAAATATTATTGTGAATTTTCATAAGAAACTATAGAAAAACAGTCTCAAACAAACAAACTATTTAAAAACCTCAGATTTTTCAATGTCATGAGAATATTGAGCTGACATTATAAGATACAAAGTACAAATACACATTTTTATTGATTTATTTATCTTAATACTGGTGCCTATAACAGTAACTGGACACAAAGAATCGTTTGCCCTTAAAAACATAATTGCCTTTAACATGCTAATAGGATATATACATATATATATATATATATATATATATATGTATATATCCATATTAATATGATTATGATGTTTTTTTCTAGGATTTAGGGTCAATCCAAAGTCATGATAGTTTTCCCTGTAATTAGAGCTCTCAGACTGGGAGTGTGTCTGGTTTCCCTGCGTCATGATGCCTACCAGATCACCGTGTTGGCTGCAGCAAACAGCGCTGAGGTCCTGCACGGTCTCTGCCTCCAGCTGACCAGGCCGGTGAGGCGGCTCCCTGCGCGGCCGGGAGGCGGCTCCTCCCCGCGCTGTGCCCGGCTCAGCGGCTCCGGCGGCCCGCCAGCCGACTCCCCGCCGCCCGCTGTTCCTGTCTCCCGGCTCCCCAGCATTGGAAAACAACCGGGGCCCCTCCGGTCTGCCGCTCCAGCAGAGGTCCGCGTCAAGTTCACCGGGTGGTTATGAATAGTAGTTCCGGTGATGGGTTTTCAAAATAAAGGTCGCCGCGTTTGAGACGATGACGGTGACTGCATTTTTTTTTTTAATAGTGATTTTATTTGCTCTGCAATGAGCTAATTCTAACATTTAAAATGTGAAAATAGTTATTTAAAGTTGGGTTAAAGCACTGGTTCCCAATCTGGGGATAAATAGAGTTGTGAGTCTTAAAACGCGGAAGCCCCTTAGCCTTTTTGCACTTCCGGTTCCCTGGTCTTAAAGTCTATTGTTTGTTTGTCTTGTAGTTGTTTGTTTTTGTTTTGGTTTTTTGGGGGTTTTTTTCTTGATCTGGTAAACTCTCAAAACTTTTCTTTAAGCGTAAATAATACAAGGTAGAAACAGTAACAGAAAGCAACAAATGAACAAGAAATAAAGCATGCAATGCCAAGGGTTAATAAAAAAATAATTGACACAAATACAAACTGAAAATAGAGCAGTAAGATATATATAAAAAGTATATTTATGAATGAGATAGATAAAGATAAAATAAATTAAGACATTAAATTTTGGGCACAGATTCATGGTCTTCACAGCTTTTATACTGCGTGAGGTCGATAGTTTCAATATAGGATTCAGCTTTCTTTCTGAAGGAGTAAAGGGAGGTTTTCACTATCAGCACCTTTGAATGGGTTTTGGGTGAAATGCCTTAAAATAAAATCAGCTCAGTGTTCCTACCATAAACACGTACCTGCAGAAAACAAACCTTTGGTTTCGACTACAACACTGTAGTATAGTAGTATAAATAACACTACAGTGACTTGTAATGACATTTTAAGTTGTAAACAATTAATTCAACAGACAGACTGATAGATGAATACCGCCTGTGTGCGGGAGACGCTGTATGTCCGACAGACTGGGCCACTCACCACACATGACCGAGTCAGAATGAACCCGTCTTGGGGAGTAATGGCAAAACCAAGAACTACAAAGAGAAGATGACCCATTTTTTACCGCCGTCCGCACTGTTCTGGACCGAAATCAAGATCGGAGCTCAGTGCCAAACCGTGATCTCCAACAATGACCTGCTCCACTTTCCAGTGCCGGGGCCACTCCTTCAGCCCACACCACTCACCACCAGGCCTAGCTCTCTTCTCTTCAACACATACTCTGATGTGCAAGTACATTTTTTGGCTATATAAGGTTGGGCTAATCCACACACTGGTGAGGCTCAAATCAATGTCAAAATTTCAGTCAAGTAATACCGTCCTTTCAGCAACCAGAAATAATACACAGGTTGGGATCATTACTATAGCATGATTGCACTGTCTCCTTTTTCACACACAGTGCCAAGCGCAACAGACTCAGACGGTCTGTTCTGCAGGAAATTACACACACACCGGTCCCTTGCGCATTTTAAATGGTCCATGGTCCAATGGTTGGAAATGGTCCATTTTGACATTTCAATTTCCCAACTTATATTCAGTTAGCTATTAGCTACTTTTGACGGCAGTAAGCCGTAAATGTTAGCTGGTAAAGGTGCATGCGAATGATGTCAGTGATGCAACGTGTCCGAGCTTTCCCGCTGATCTCAAATCAGTGATAACCTGAGGGGCTGTGGCGGCGCCTCTCCAGCAGATGGCGCCCTAGGCGACCGCCTATATCGCCTATGCCAAGAGCCGGCCCTGGCTGTCGCCATCACTACACAACACTGCATTACGCTGTCAGGATGCGGAGGCGCTGTTGGACCTCGTCAGCGGGAGAGCAGAGCGTACAGGTGTAACCGCTCGTCTCTTGCGTTGTGTAATTAACCAGGCAAAGGCCTCCTCTCTTTAGCTTCGTTAGCCGTTTATTCACGGGCAGCACACTGTGGACAGCTGATGACACTGAACTGCATTAGCTCTCACAGCATCCTTCATCGTCATAAAAGCTCCAATTAAGACTAAAACATAGAAAGAAATCATTCAGCTAACAGTCCGTAACCACGGTTACACCGAAGATTTCCTCTGAAGCTAACGTTGCATTCAAGCTAGCAAAGTCACACCGTGGTTAAACGACAAATTAACTCACAGCAAGATAATATCAGTACCAAACACCCGACACTGAACAGCAGTGCTTTTCAACATTGTTACATGAAAAATACATACATTTTACAACAACAAAACACTATTTTCTAAGCAGTTAAAGAGATCTTACTAGACATGCGACTTACCGCGGGGACGGCGTACAGCAGACTGGCAGCGATAATTGGGGTGTACCGCTCAGGTTTGCAGGGGCCCGACAGGGGGCACACTGATCCCGGTGGAAAAACAAAATGCTATTGAAATAAAATAATTCAAATTATGTAATTACTAATATGACAACAATAGGCAATGGCAAGTGGGATCATTTAAATGGCTACACAGGCAAACATATGTGAAAATCAGAGGAGTTAATATGGGACTTTTCTTGGTTGTTTAATGGTAGGGCTAACGTGGGGCTAAGGCTATTTCTGGTAGGGCTGTAGCCCAACCAAGCCCTACCCTGCCATCACCTATGACCTTAACTTATAGAGTTACAAAACACTGGACATTAGCTGCATTGTTTGCAGTTTTGTTTTTGCACAACAATGTTCAGGCAATTAAAAAAACAGTTTTATACTTAATTGGACACGTATGACTATTCAAAATGAACCCGTAATCCCTATATGATGGTTTTTCAAAACTAATTATTGCTCAAGGACAATGCTCAGTTTTTATACTTATCAGGAGCTACTAATCCCAAATAGTTAAGAAAAAATAAAAATACATACAAAACAGCTCTGATCCCTTGAAATATTTAGGGTTTATCAACAGGTATGATTTAATAGCTTTTTCATCACATGTAAAAAAAAAAAAGCAGATTGCAATGATTTTTGATACTAGGATGATACTTTTGGTACTTTGATACTTTTGGTTTAGATTGCTCTACTAACTCTACTAAAATCAGGAGTTGTAACAAAGAGTCCTTCAGTGTAGAAAAATGTACGAGAAAATGAGGATCGTGAAATTTATTTCGTTTTTTAATGAAATCTGAATAACAGAGCATTATGAGGCACAGTGAGCACACATGCTGTCACACACAGTCATTCATATGTTTTCAAGTGTGCATTCACAGTCAAGCTCACACACACACACACACACACACACACACACACACACCCTAGTGCACTAATTTATTGCAAGCACTTGCAAAGAGTGTGCACAAGCTTGCATCCTTACACAGACTTGAACGTTATCGTGCAGAAACTCAGTCGCTCGTGTGTGTGTGTGTGTTTGTGTGTGTGTGTGTGTGAGCCACTAATTGGACTGAATTTCACTGAGCAACAAAAGATCAGGCTCGAAAATTCCAGCTCTGGTTTGTACAGGCTTTGCTTTGTTGTCCGTTCGCCTCTGTTTGTTCTCTTCTAATGCTGTGTTAACAGTTATCTCTCTCCCTCTCTCTCTCTCTCACACACACACACACACACACTGTCTTTCTCTCTCGTGTCTTTCTTTCTGTCTCTCTCACTTTCTCTCTTTTTATCTCATGCGGCCCCTGAAAGGCTTTTTTGCCCCAAACGAAGCACCGTTACCCCAACTGCTCGGAGGCAGGCAAACCCCCGAGGCCAGAACTCACGAGGGACTTCCCCCATCAACTCCCAAATCTCTCTCTCTCACACACACACACACACGCACTGCAGGAGCCTGTTGGACAGTCACCATGAACCCCAGACCTTCAGTGGAGTGGACCATTGTCACCGTCTCTATCTATGGGAAACTCGCCGTGTCCCTCGGTGCTGAGCCTGGACCTGAGCTTCTGGTTGGATTTTTCTGATCTCGAGGCAGGAGAGAGTTTTGGGGGAGGATGATGATTGAGCTGCAGAGCAGTGAAGATGGCGGAGGTGGCGGCCACGTGGACATACTGACCACGGAGGAGCTGGAGTGTAAGATCTGCTACTGCGCGTACAACCTGGGGAGCCGCAGGCCGAAAGTGCTCGAGTGCTGCCACCGTTTGTGCGCCAAATGCCTCGCCAAGATCCTGGACTTGGGTGAGTCGCCTCCCAACGCCGTGGTGTGCCCATTCTGCCGCTACGTTACCAGACTGCCCGGGGAGGCGGTGAGCAGCCTGCCGGACGACTGCAACCTGGTGGCGGCGCTGGCGCTCCAAAGCAGGAATCAGAGGAACCTCCACCTCCACCAGGAGGCGACCACGGAGCTGCTGCTCAGCCCCACGCGCCTGAGCTCGCTGATGATCCCACCTGTGACATCCGCGTCCTCCTCCTCGTCTTCCTCCTCCACAACTTACTCATCCATTCGAGGGTCACCAAACTTTGTGGTCATTACCATCATGGAGCCGCCACCGATGCCTTCATCCACACAAGACCTCCACCCACATGGATCTCACATATCAAACCGCGGCTACCGCTCATCCAGTCTGGACTCCATGGCGTCCATCACGCAGAGGTGGACGGTGTGGAACTGCGCGGCCCTCCTGTGCCAGACCTCGGCCCGGGCGCTGGTGTGGGTGCTGGGGCTGCTGTACTTCAGCTCGCTGCCGATGGGGGTTTACCTGCTCATCATGCAGAGGACGACGCTCGGCGTGCTGCTGGTGAGCCTGGTTCCCGCCAGCCTCGTCATGATCATGGTCTACGGGTTCTGCCAGTGCATCTGCCATGAGCTGTGGGACTGCATGCCACCGTAATGGGACCAGAATGAACGGGTTTGCTTTGAATATGCTTGACAATGGATCTCCAGAATTCACTAATGGGATGTTACTGTGTAACTGACCATGGAAACCCTTCAGTAGCAGAAGAAAAATGCTCCTTTTCTTTATTGAAGAAGAGAGCAAGAACATTACGTGCTTTACAAACGGAGCTCACAGTTTGGGGCTTTTCATTATTATACATGTTAATTTGTGCTTTGTTTAGCTTGGTAGCTGACTAATTACCCGATAGAACTCAATGTGTCAGATTTAGCTGAAACTTTCATGCCATTTCTGGTGGAATCTGCTAAAAGTTTTGCATAATAGCGCACTGTTGTAGTGAGAAACCTGAGGATATTTAATAATAACTGTTTCAGATTGTGTCACAGCCATAAAAGGATCAAATGTGAATTTCATGAAGTCCTGCAGTTCTTGAAATCAGCATGAACAGCAAAGTGTTGTCAACTGTGAAAAAAAAACACTTTCAATGCACCGAAAAGGGACATCAGGATGTTTTCTCACCAAGAAAGACGCATATGGAGGAGTCACAAATTAAACAGGATATATGTTAGTTTGATCCTGAAATAAAATGTTATCTGTGAGCTGGCAGCACCTTGTTGCACCTTATACTTCATTTTGCACAACTTAGACCTGATGTCCTCGTTTGTGAACACTTTTGTGCCATCTGTTGGTAGCAAAAATCACAATCTACTAGTCCGTTTAGAAACAAGATTACAGCCATCCCTGCCTGGTCAGTTTACAGCCAATCCCAAATTTTTGGTTTAATCTTGTGAATTTATGCCTAATAATGTTTTCTTTTTAAATATGGCTAGAAAATTTGACCAATTTTAGCATCACAAGCTAAGAAGATGTTGGTTAGAAAGTACTAATCTGAGGACACTGGGACTTTATTATGGAGGCACCAACGAAACACTTCAATCGCACACAAAAAAAAATTTCATTTTTTAGTGAAGATGAAAGCAAGAACATTATGTGCATCACAAACTGGGTATTTCATAAATATAAATGTTAATTTGTGCTTTGTTTAGCTTGGTAGCTGACTAATTAATTACCTGATTAGCTAAATGTATCAGATTTAGCAGAAATTTTAATGCCAATCCTGATGGAACCTGCTAAATATTTGTGCATAATTACCCACTGTTGTAGTGAGAAACCTGAGGATATTTAAGGTGTTAATAATAACTGTCTTTGACACTCATTTGTTTCACATTGTGTCACGGCCATAAAAGCATCGACTGTGATTTTTATGAAGTCCTGCAGTCTGAAATCAGCATGAATGGCAGAGTGTTGACAACTGTGAAAAACCCTTTTAATATGTTTGTCTGGAAGTTGAAATATGTCTTTATAATTTAGAAATTAGTAAAAGGTGACCTGAAAAAATTACCTGAAAATCAGTTTTTAAAAAGAGGGAAAAAAATTTCCAGTAGACTATAGTTTTAATTATCATAATATTATATTTTGAATTATGTTACAGGAAAAATAAGGTACATAGATGATATTTTTTCAACACTTTTGGGAGGGTTATTTTCATGATTTTCTAAAATATAGACTTTTTCTTATTTTCAGATAATTTTTCTGTAACTTTTATTGTTGTTGTTGTTTTAATTTCTCCATAATTTTTAGTCCATGTCCTGTTAAGTTTCTCATTGCCCTCTCGCCATGTTTTTGAAAGAAGTCAAACTAATTTCCTCAGGTTTTGAAGGGTTAAATAAAGACCAAAAAATGCCCCCCAAAAAACTAAAAAAAATAAATAAATAAATCTGGCAGCTGAAATATTTCTAATAATTAAATGAAAAATTCAAATTGGCTCCAGAATTTATTCCATAAGCAGGAGGAGGTCAGTTTGAGTTTAAAAAATAAATAAATAAGTAAATAAAAGGTCCATTATGTTCGGTTCAGTCTACAGTGAAATGCATTATTACTCACATCTGATTTTCTATGGCGGGGATGAGCCTGAACCAGCAGAGGGTGCTGTGACTGTCTCCCCTCCCATCTGATAGCACTCAATGACTGATGACCCCTCACCGCTTCACCAGGTTTTATCCATCCCTGCACATCCCGTCAAAGAAAACAGAAACTCCAGAACAAATAACTTCAGTGACGTTGCAGAAATCCAGACCTGCGAGCCATCAGACTCTCAGATTGTTGAGTCAAATGATGACACAAAGGCTGCAGGAGTGTTTACACAAATAATTTGAAATTCAAATTAAGCTGTCATGCTGTTATTACAACTTACGTCATGCTGTCTGAACTGCAGAAATCGAGTCCAGAAAAAACTCTGAGGGGCAAAATTTACCTGTGGGCCCCGAAAAACCCTCCCTGTACTGTTAACTGTGTATGTATTAGTTGGTAATTCACCTGCAGTGACTCAGTTCAGCACAAATCAATGGGAAAATGTGCACCATGTAAATACAAGATCAGCTGAGATAATAAAGGCTTTAAAGCTGGATGCTGTGCCTCAAGGTTATCATAATAATACAGGTGTACCTCAACCCTTAGGGCCCGCTTTAATATCACACACACTCAAAACACTCTGCACCCAAAATGTGCTTTTCAGAATAAATCTTCACATATTATACATTCATATTATTTTTTTCACTTTCATTGAGTGAATGTTTTTAAAACAATATCAGTCCTAATTTTAAATATCAAATATTCATTCATTTTTTAGAATTTTATCAATTTAAATGCCAGGTGTTTGTCATGATGCCACTATGAAACATAAAATAAATTATTTTCAATATAATACATACTAAGCATTTATTATTATTATTAGTAATAGTAGTAGCAATAGTAGTAGTAGTAATTATCAGAAACTGAGATACGTCAATGATTTGCAGCAATACTAATTGCAGCTGTGCAGCTAGTGGAAATAACATTTATTTTCTCTATATGCCAAATATGGTTAAAAAATGACCTCATCAGGTGGATTGAATCGATTTGGATTGAATTTTTTCAAAAACACGGGAAAAGGCAACGAAAAAACCTGGCAAGAAATGTTCTGCAAATTGCGAGAAACAAGGAGATTGAGAACTTTTTTGTTTTATAAGTATGTTTAAAATGATCAGAATTCTACATTTAAAATAATTATTTAGTGAACTATTATCATTTTTAAGCAGTTTTTTTAAGGCCATTTCCTTGTTGTTGTTTTTAACAATCATATTTTAAAAAAATTTTTTTTTGCTAATTCAAGGTAATTTTTTTAAACTTTTTTTTTTTTTACTGATTTTTTACTGATTTATGGGTCTTTTTTTTTTAAGCTGTCTGTCGCCTATTTCCCACTTTTTTGAAAGAAATCAAGCCAATTTGCTCAAGCTTCAAAGGGTTAAGTTATCTTACGACATGTTTTGTAAGTATTTCCTCCATCACTGTCATGATGCTGTTAAACTCCACCCGTCCAGTTGTCCGAGCAGAATATAAAACAAACAGAGAGGATCTTTTCCCAGAACATTTTGTCCCCGCTCTGCTTCTACAACACACGTCTCTCTGATGATAAACAGTCCAGGCCGTCTACCGTTTGTGTTTTCCAGGAGAGTCTGAATCTGAATCTGAGCAAGTGCTTCCCTACAGGGACCGTAACATCATTTCAGATTCCTTCTCCGTGATGCAATGAACATTCCCACATGTTGGTGAGAGGGACTTTCACAGGCTCAGCACGCTCGCAGTCCACCGTATAACTCTGATCACAGCTGCTGGAAACAAAAACATGACAAGACGTGAGAGTTTAAAGGCTGTTATTTTTAGTTCATTCACTGGCAGTCATTACTAATATACTACTGCCAACCACGAGGCCGGTCCTAGGCATGGGCACTGGGGCAATACCTCCCAAATCCTCCACCTGCCCCACTTAGGCCAAACACAGGCATCTTTAGTCCCAAAAAACACTCACTTTATTATTGGCACTAAAGCAAGGGTTCTTAACTTGCCCATACATGTTCAAGGACATTTGGGATTTTAGAACATTATCAGGATTTTAGGACATTTTCAGGATTTTAGGACATTCCTTGGATTTTAGGATATTTTACAACATTTAATGGATTTTGGGACATTTATTTGATTTTAGGACGTTACTAGAATTTTAGGACATCTCGTGGATTTTAGGACTTTTGTGCGATTTTTGGACATTTGGTGGATTTTAGGACTTTTGTGCGATTTTTGGACATTTATAGAGATTTTATAACGTTTATGGAATAAGACGTTTCTCTGATTTTAGGAAATTTTCAAGATTTCTTGGAAATAGAAATAAATTAAATTCCTAACGTCCTAAAATCTGAGAAATCTAAATTTCCTAAAATCTTCCTAAACATTACCTAAAATTATAGAAACATGAAAAAAAAAACGTAGAAATGTCCCAAAGTCCTAGGACATTTCTTGGAAACAGAATTATCTAAAAATCATAGAAATATTCTAAAATCCATGTAACATCCTAAAATCCTAAAAATGTCCTGCAATCCAGACATTTTCAAGATTTTGGAACATTTCTTGGAAATAGGAATAAATTAAATTCCTAACCTCCTAAAATCTGAGAAATCTAAATTTCCTAAAATCCATTACGTCCTAACATCCTAGAAGTGTCCTAAAAACGAAAAATGGACTAAAATTCTAGAAACATAAAAAAGTAGAAATGCCCTAAAATCGTATAAATGCCCTGAAATCCTAGAAATGTCCCCAACTACTAGATATATCCAAAAAATCATAGAAATGTCCTAAAGTCCTATAAATATCCTACAATCCTAAAAACATATGGGGCTGCTGCAACTGGCCCCTGACCTCCTGTTATTTTGCAAAAGTGGCCCTCGAGCAAAGCAAGTCTACCTGTTACTAAAGTACTCTATCAGAGTGAGTTTTGTGCAGTTTTAACACCTCACACTGTGTATCCGCACAAGTGTATTTAGACAGTGTGTATAAGTACCTGTATCTGCTGTACATTGACTGCTCGCTGTGTATTTATTTCACATTCCCATAGGAAGTGAGTGGAGCTGCTCTCAGCCAATCACATCGGCGGATGTCGCTCCGACAACAAACAAAAGATCGAGGCTAGCTGAGCTCATTATACTTTGTCGATCCGTCAGCGCTAACGTTACTTCTTTACTTTGCGCCCGACGACGACCCGCTTATCTGTCTTTTAACCACTTTCTTCGGATCCTGCCCGGCGGGTGGTCTGCTTCTAGCGTCTCTAATCGTGGCTTTGTGTCAGCTAATGTCAGCCTGAGCCATTTCGGCGATCGCTTCGCCTTTGCTGGCCGAGCTGTAAGCGCCGTTAGCCAGGTTAGCTCCCCGAGCGACCAGCTCTGGCTGCCTCTCTGCGCCCAGCGAAGCCAGTTAGCTTAGCCTGCTAGCTAGCTTTGCTAAAACCTCCCTTTAAAACTTGACGCTGACCGACACGAGTGGCGCTGGCTTGTTGCTGACAAGCCAATTCACTAAAAACTCGTGTCGCAGCCATGTCCGGACAGTCGTCGGGCTGTGGGTTTCTGATGTCGGTGGTTGTCCACGGAGACTCGGCTCTGAACGAGCAGGAAAAGGAGCTCAACCAGCGACTCCGACGGCTCTACCCAGCCGTTAACGAAAACGAGACCCCGCTGCCTCGCTCCTGGAGCCCGAAGGACAAGTTTAGCTACATCGGGCTCTCCCAGAACAACCTCCGTGTCCACTATAAAGGTATGACACCAAGTCACACTCGAGTTTAGCACTTTATTAACACGGTGCTAACGCCAGGCGAGCTAACGTTAGCTTAGCTCCGACGGTTAGCGGATCAAAGCCAGCTGCCGTTGTGGCTAAAAACAAAGTAGGCTAGGCTAGTGGCTTCATCAACAACAAGGCAGAGGACATCTTGCAACCCGACCAGCTGGCGAGGTGTATCCACAGCCAAATTTGACCTAGTAGCTCGTTAGCGTCCCTGCTACCATGTTAACCAGTTTGCTAGCAGTATTACCTGTCACTGCGAGGCTTTCACCGTCAACATATCTATAAATATATGAGAAAATACACGCGTAATCATCCAAAAAAACAGTCTCTGTGTGAGTCACATAACCGTTTAACGTTAGCCAAAATGGACATGAGCTAAGCAGCCCTTTTTTGGTGGGCTAATGTAGCATTATTAGGCAAATAAAAGTCAGGAAATACACAATATCATGATCACTGTAAGCCACTTGATAGTTAGTGATGACACGACAGGTCTGCGTGGTCTCTTTGCTCCAGAGAGTTTATTATTAAGTGTATATCAAGTGACATTCAGGTTGACTAGTTGCTTAGCAGAGCTATCTACAGAGGTTTTGGTGCCGGCCTACAAAAAGGGTAGGTTAAAAAAAAGGTGTAACTGTGCTTCCTGGGTGTGTTCTGCTACTCTGGATCTGACCGGCCCTCTACACACACTCTTCCTTGTCACAGCCACAATGATCTGTCTCCAGATAACCCATTCACCTGGAGATCTCATAGCAGGTTGTTGTATTACCTAAGCATAAAGTTTTAGTCCAGTTCTAACAACACACAGTTTATCCTAGAAATACCCACGAATCCTAGATATGTGCAGAAAGTCTAGAAACATACTAAGATCCTAAATATGTCCTATAATCCCAGAAACATGCTAAAAACAAAGAATTCTCTTAAAATCTGAGAAATGTCCTGAAATCCTAGTAATGTGCTAAAATCCTAGAAACACCCTTAATTCCTAGAACCATGCTAAAATGCTAGAAACATACATCTACATTCACCTGGAGATCTCATAACAGGTTGTTGTGTTACCTAAGCACAAAGTTTTAGTCCAGTTCTAACAACACAAAGTGTATCCTGGAAATATCCACAAACCCTAAATATGTGCAGAAAGTCTAGGAACATACTAAGATCCTAAATATGTCCTAAAATCCTATAAACATGCTAAAAACAAAGAATTATCTTAAAATCTTAGAAATGTCTTAAAATTTGAGAAATGTCCTGAAGTCCTAGTAATGTGCCAAAATCCTAGAAATGCCCAAAAGCCCCCCTAATTTGCTAAATCCTTAGAAACATCCTAAAATCCTAGTAACATGCTAAAATCCTACAAAAGTCCTAAAATCTAAGACATGTCTTATAATAGGAGAAATGTCCTGAAGTCCTAGTAATGTGCTAAAATCCTAGGAATGTCCTAAAGTCCTAAAAATGTCCAGAAATCTTAATAATGTGCTAAAATTCTAGAAACACCCTAAGTTCCTAGAACCATGCTAAAATGCTAGAAACATCCATCTACATTTACCACGAGATCTCATAGCAGGTTGTTGTGTTACCTAAGAATACAGTTTTAGTCCTGTTCTAACAACACAAAGTGTATCCTAGAAATATCCAAAAACCCTAGAAATCTGCAGAAAGTCTGGAAACATGCTAAGATTATTAATCGACCTAAAATCCTAGAAACATCCTATATTCCTAGAAACATGCTAAAATGCTAGAAATGTCCTACAATCTAAGAAATGTCTTAAAATCTGAGAAATGTCCTGAAACCCTAGTGATGTGCTAAAATCCTAGAAGTATCTGAAAGTCCTAGAAATGCTCAAAAGTCCTAAAAAAAATCCTAAAATCCTAGAAACATCCTATAGCTCGTAGCGGGTTGTGTTACTTCAGCTTTTAAACAGTGCAACATTTAACATGAATCATCCCCAGGGAGTGAAAGAAAATCACTAATTTAAGAAGTCAAAATATTTGAACACACAAGTTGAATATTTGCTTGTTAACATGTAAGTAAAGTTTAACCCCTTGAAACCTGATCATATTAGCTTGATTTCTTTAAAAAAAACAAAGGAAGAGGGTTCCTGTGGATCCTTGAAAAGTCTTAAAAGGCATTGAATTCAAAAATCTAAAAATAAGGCCTTAATTTGTATTAAAATGTTTGAAATCAATCTTGCAAGTCTTAAAAATGATCAGACAGGGTAAGTAGGATTTTATGAATATTTATAATATGATGTTGCATCATAAAATCTCAAAATAATTGGTTGTTTTTTATTATTTTCTTGTTTTTGTTAGGTGCTGGAAAAGAGGAGAAAACATTGTTAACTTTTCTAATGAAGAGCATTTAGCTTGAAATGCCAAATAAATGTCAATGAGAGTTCATCACGTCCTGTATATATTAACTACTTTGACCTAAGTTACATGTAAAACATGCCATATTTATTGTCTTGTAACAAATTTTAAACAAAACTGTAAAATTGGTCATTCCCTAACAGGCTTGGATGATGCTCTCCTTGAGACAATCCTGATAATAATAATTCATGTCAGGCCTTTGCTAATATTTCATCCAAAAGCAGTTTGAATTGAATTGTTTGTTCTAATGTTGCTTTCTAAAATCTCAAAATAATTGGTAAAAACTTATTTTTTTGTGTTGATGTTTATATAATTTGTACAAAAAGTTCACAAAAGCACTCACATCCAGACAACAGAAAACTAGGTGCTGGACAAGAGGTAATACAATGTGAACTGGTGTGATGAAGAGCATGTAGCTCCAAACACCAAATAAAAATCCGTGGGAGCATAATTATGTATAATTTACAATTGTCTGTTTTTTTTCCCCCGAGTTTTGCTAATTATATAATTGGGAGGAGGTTGTGCTTTGGGAAATCGCAGTGAGCTTTTTTCATAGTATTCCAACACTTTATGGATCAGACAATTAAATTGATCCAAATTTTAAGATTTGCTTTGATGATTATCAGTTTTTATAGTTTTCTTAGATTTTGTAGATTAAATGATTCAGTAACAAAATAATCAGATTGAAGAATAAACACATGATAACGTTAACTGATACTGAGATAATGAAGTGACAGCTTGGTTTGGATTCACGTCCTGTGGGATGGCTGTTGTATTTGTTGGGTTTTCTTCACATGAATTGTGTTTTCATACAGCCACCATTTTGTCAGTATGACAAGTGCAAAATGAAGGTAAAGTATTTTATTTTAGTTTATCAGTTATTTTTCCAGATTTGAAAGTGTTTCCTAGGTAACCTTGGATATTATCACCCAGATCACTAATTAAACCTGCCTCTTGGAACAGACTCCTGGTGACACAGTCAAGTCTTAACAACACTGATTGTTACTAATAGGGGTCGATCGATATTTCTTTTTCAGGGCCATTATCGATACCAATTATTAATAGTTAATGAGAATGATAAACGATATTTGGAACTGATATGCATTTACAGTACAAATGAAAAAAAATATGTCAATATTTAGAATTTGGAATCTAACAAACTACAAAACAAAACTTTGTTTAAATACTTTTAACAAATGTTAAATTAAAAATTTAAATGTTCAACATCATATAGAGCAAGTTCCCAGGAACCTTTTTCTTTTTTTTCAATTAAAATTTAAATAAAATGAAATGAAAAAATAGCTCCCAAAGTAAAAGTTCCTCCCATGCTGACACTTTCTTTGCACTTTTTAATTTAATCAATTTTATCAGTGGTCATTAAAATAAAATGCAGATACAGATAATCAGAAAAATGCCAAATATTGGCCCCAATAATTGGCCAGGACGATAATCAGTCGATGCCTACTTACTAATATTTCATCATCAGGTGAAATAAGAAGTGCCTCCTCTTAGGGTTGAGCAATTTGAGGAAAATATCTGATTGTGATTCGATTTTATTTTTGTACCAATAATGAGAATAATTCCAGGCCTGTGTTGTTGTCTGCATAATATTAAACAAGATGTTTGTGTCTATCATAATCACAAGCTCATCTAGTTTCTGCATGAAAACAGTCAGATATAATTATGCGATATCTTGTTGTTGGGTCCTTCCAGGCTTTTTTCTCCCCAAACCAGTTTCTTCAACCTCTGAGGAAACAAAACTACACACAAGCTTTTTCCACGGAAAAATTAACTGTTTTAGGTACATTAGTGACACTTGACATTACTCAGCATTAGTAAAGTAAAATCACGACATACATAACTTTATTAAACAGAAACCTAGCCGTCCACTTATTCTAATAACAAAACAAAATTGCTGCGTAGTAACAGTGTAAACATCTGTGATATCTGACCCTGACGCTGCTGTTGACAGTGCTGCACTTTAGCTGCTTGAGCTAACGTTAGCTTTCACAGGCTGACAGTTGGAGCTGCTTCACAGTGAAAGAAACATCGTGCGCTCAAGGGTATTCATACAAATGTCATCTAGTAAAATAGCATCATATGTTTGGAATCACTGCCTTCCCTTTCATATAAAGCTGAAAGTCTGTTTGAAAAATAAATCTATAATTTGTATTCAAATGTAAAAAACTGTCTTGTGTTGCATTGTGTGAAGCCACTGAAAAAATGCATGTATGCAGTTATTAAACTAAAAATACTACATAGTAAAAATGTGCCTGTAAAAATATCGGGGGAAATTCTTATTTGCCTTCAGGCTGTTTTCTGTTTACGCCATAAATAGGTTGCAAAATTTTTTGGTATATAGTTTCTGCAGCAATTTGACCTTATTTGCACAGAGTAGTATTCTTTTAAAGAGACTTGCATCACAAACTGCAGGTGAGGTGTGCCCTCTGCTTCTTAAACACATTGTTTGATCAGGCTGACAATGATTGACGGGCTTGTGGGTTTAATCCTCTCCACAGCCACCCGTGCTAAAAATCTACATGCAGTCCTGCGCTGTGCTTTGAATCCATGCAAATCAAAAGTGGATGATGAAAGAGTAAATTAAAATTGGTGGCCATCAGTTTAAGTTGCTGGAGAAAACTTTAAAAATACAGCCATTTAAAGCTGCCTGCCCCCAAGTCAAAATGAAAAACAACTGTCCCTCCTAAGTGCTTAAAAAAATATTTGACATGCCTCCCCAGCTCCTATATATTCTTTAAAAATAATATATATTTAAGAAAGTTCATCATATAGTGATGGAAAAAAGAACAGATAAGGAGTATTCATGGTCATTTCAGAGAATGAATGGTCTTTAAAATTTGCCTCAAAGTCATGGAAAAGTCATAGAAATGTGTTGGTCATGATGTGTATGAACCCTGTTATTTCTTTCCTGTTATGATTTATAGAATGATCTGGTATCTGTGTGCATTGACCACATCCTCTCGTCTTGTGTCTGTATTTTACCCTCATCTGAAGGTCATGGCAAAACCCCAAAAGACGCAGCATCTGTACGGGCCACCCACCCCATCCCAGCAGCCTGCGGGGTCTACTACTTCGAGGTGAAGATCATCAGTAAAGGCAGAGATGGGTAAGGAACCAAAACATTTCCTCAACACCTGATTTACATTTATTGTTACGTTTGCATCTTGACTCGAGGGATGGCGGTGTCCGTCTGTTTCCCCAAGACTTTCCAATCAAAGTTAAAACATCTCGACAACTATGAAATCAGTTGTCATGAAATCTGGATGAATCCATGTGAGTTTGTTGATTTCCTGAGTTCAGTACTTTACACATACACATACTTTTAAAAGCAGATGTATCTTTGTTTATACTAGAATGCCAGAATGACTAAACGCTCACTTGGCCAGTAAATGGTGATGAAGACGAGATCAATAATTTGTCAAATACCAGAAAAGAATAATCCAAATCTGTTGTGTTTGGCTGACTTTAAACCACAGACCCCTAAAACAAGAAGCGCGTCTGCCAAAGAGGTCAATGGCTGAAGCCCTCCATACATTGTGTGATTTTGGGTTGTCTCGGATGAAAGATAACCATCGTGAAAGAAACGCGGCGATGTCTTTAGTCGTGGCTCTAAAGTAATGGTCCTACGTCGCAGAGTGAGAGAGGACGGCCGTTGTCATGGTCATCAGATGAAAGACAGTCCCAGATTTGTTTACATCTTGCTCTCATCACTGCAGCGGCGTAGATGGAGGACGTCCTTTACATGACAAGTTTGTTTCGATCTCACTCGTTCTAGACTTTCGCTCTTTGTTTACGTTCCTAACTTCCGTTTCTCCGCTCGTGCGCTGAGCTGAACTGTCATTCAGAGTGATTCTGTTCACCGAATGGCTCCACTGTTGCCGGCGCAGAGTGGACATGCTGAATCTGTAGAAAAAAGACAACGAGGGCCAACTGTGCAGGACGGACAGCAGCGGGCAGGGCGACAGACGCTCACCAACGGCCCAACATTAACGGATGGTCAGCTGACGGCTCGCTGTGTCAGGGTCTTAAGACGTGAAGAAAAAAATTGAAAGAGCTGCACTAACTGGCTGTCTGCTGCTGTTGTCGTGTTGTTGTTGTCGTTGTTGAATGCTCATCACACACAGCAACAATGTTCATGCACAAACTGAGGAGATGACGTCAACAGTTCCCAAATGCTCCGTTTTACATCCACACGGATACAAAGTTACAAGGAGTTTTGAAAAATCTGCACCTTTTCAAAAATCTCCATTTCAGTGAATTGAAATTCTGTTTTGGTCAGGCCAAAATGTAGACAAGAGGCCAAAATGTAGAGGAAAATATCTATTTTTAAAAAATATGCATATGCATGTAGACAGGGCCCAAATACAAGCAAGTGCTTATTTATAAGTTTTTAATTATTTATTTTTTATTAACAGTCTTATTTAAGTTCATATGCTTTGCTAACTCTGTAAGACCCTGAAGTGTAAACTACATGAATCACTGGTTGGCTTATTCAATACATCTCCTAAATAGCAAATAAGGCTTTTATAAATGTATATGGGGATGTTGCATAACAAAGAAAAATCTAATGACATGAAAGCATCATTTAAATCTTCACAGGATTACAAGTCAGTTTTTAATCCTAAATTAAACCTTCAGTCGTCTAGAGGGTTTTATTTTACAGTGTAACACTCACATGGCTTCATTGGTTGTTTTCTACCAACTGACCCTCCTTGACCCAAGATGTCTGTACACTGTGCTAATCAAAGAAACATCCCACATTTAATTGGATTTTGTCATGGTGCTGTGTGGTTAGAAGACAGAAAACATCAAAAGTTTTGATTAAATATTTTGACATTATAATACAGTTGTTCAAAATACTACAAATCCAAAACTTCATATAGAGAGAAAAAAATGTATCTGCAAAACTGTTGGAGAGATTTTCTGAAACTTTTGTGAGCACCGTCGGGGCCCCGAGAGGTTGAATCTTAATCACTGATGATCGCTGGAGTTTTTATTGTTTTTATTGACAGTTTTTATTCCAAATATCTTGCAGTGTGACCTTCTGTTTCTTGGATCTTGGATAGGTGTGTGTGTGTGTGTGTGTGTGTGTGTGTGTGTGTGTGTGTGTGTGTGTGTGTGTGTGTGTGTGTCTGTGTGTGTGTCTGTGTGTGAGAGAGAGTGTGAGAGAGAGTGTGAGAGAGTGTGTGAGAGAGTGTGTGTGTGTGTGTGTGTGTGTGTGTGTTTTTGGGGGGTGGGGAGGTGTGAACTCTGTCAAACATAAACAAAGCTAACATATGCTAACTTTGGCATGCTAAATAATACATGAGAAACCTTTGCATGCTAACTGTTGTCACTTCTTCCTCTGCTTTTTAGTCATCCAGCATTTTTTTATTTTGGATGTGAACCGACCACTACAGCCCACTGTTTTTTTAGTCTGTTATAGAGAGATCCTCCTGTGTTTTGCATTTATCTGCCTGTTTCACAGCCTCACACTGACAGACACAAACGGTCTGTTCAAATCTGCTCTAAGATCACTGGAGAGACATGAAGGAACTTCACCCCTTTTTGAAATAAATTTAAAAACATCCTCCATGAAGTGACAAGTATTTTATCTTCTTCTGGACATGTTCTTGCAGGCAAATTTACTGTTTTGCCGTCAGGGTGTCGTTACGTTGTTTGTAAGACTAACTGCTATTATAAATCTTTTATTCCCTCGGTGAGTCATCTTTGAATTCTCTGTTTCTTTTTAGCTGATTTTGTTGTTTTTCTTTTTTCTTGATGATAAAACTAACTTTTTTTCTATTTGTAGATTCCTTTATTCCTCTGACCTTGTGGGCATAGTTTTATTTTTATTTTTACTCTTCTGTTTATGTGTGTCCATGTTACTGTATGTTACAATATTTATGCAAGGCAAGTGTGAGTTATTGTGGATAAAAAACATGTCGATAATGTTTGCAAAAGGTCACTGAAACTGACTCAGATATTAAGAATATTCTTGTCTTCTCATTGAACTCTATTACAATATAATTTATCCAAATATCAGTTATTATAATATTGCTTGTGCAGCTTCACACCCTTCATATCTCAATCAGATATTTTTTTATCCGAAAAAGATTTTTAAGTATGATTTCAAACTCCACTAGCCAAGAGCCATCTGCACCCTTGTTTAGGAAATTTTAACTTTTGTCAATTTATTCTGTAATTACTCTTTTAAAAATGTGTTTTTTCTGTTTAAATTCATATATCACAAACAAGACCTTCAGATAAATGACATAATTTGTTCCTTTTATTATGAGACATTCACTCCTTTCCAGCGAGGTGCCAAAAGGACTCTAATTTACCTTATTATCGCACTACCAGACATCAGTTTTTTTAGAAAATGACATTCAGAGGTCCTCATCTCTGAAATTCACAAAGTAAAACCGAGAAGTCACAATCTCCCTAAATCACTTTCAAAACTCATTTAAAATATGATCTGTTATATACATAGAATTGACTGTATGTATTGCAACTCTTGCACATTTAAACTATTTATCTCTCTTTTGCTGCATGTTTTTTTAATCTATTTGATGTTTTTTTTTATTTACTAGGTTTCAGTGACTTGTTGAATTGAAGGGGAGGACATTGTAAAAACCCTTTGGGCTTTTTCCCTCTTCTGCTCAGTTTACTTCACTTTGTAATTTTACTGTGTAGCTTTGTGCAACTATAATAAAAAAATAAAACATAAATAAAATGAAAAAGTCTGAATCTGAATCTCACAGTCTGTAAGTGTGGCTGGAGACAATTAAAGAAAATATTTTTTAGTTTATCAGCAGCTCATGATTGGTTGCCGGTCACTTATTCTCGGGTCTCTTTGTTTTCGTGTCTGAATTAACTCTCCGCTGTCTGCTCCACAGGTACATGGGCATCGGCCTCTCAGCTCAGGGTGTAAACATGAACAGACTCCCCGGTAAGACGACACTGTGTGTGTGTTTGTTTTCTCTCAGTGTTCATTCTTCTGCCTTTGGGTGTGGTGAGATGAATTTGTCTGTTTGCGCGTGTCACCGTCTGCCTGTACTGCGCATTGCACCGGAGATCTTTTTAACTGTGTTTGTGTGGGTGTCGTTTTGTCTGTGAAAGTTATTGTCTGCTAGAGTTTGGCCTGTGATGCACCGGGTGTAGGTGTGACTTTGAGTGAGAGACTATTCATTTCAAGAGTTACGTATCAGTTATCAGATTGCAACTGCACATTTTCTTATTGTTGGAGAGGCTGATAGGATTTCTACATGCGTGTGATAAGCGTGTGGAGGTGAGGGGAGTGAAGGTGGTGGTTTTATTCAGTGTAGGGGATCCTTCTGCTACCACGTGCACATTGATTTGTGCACGTGTAAACATGTACATCAATGTATAAATACATAATCCCCTCATAGAGTCAAACATTACCACAGACAAAGAAAATAAAATGAACAATGACGACACAATAATAATAATAAAAATGTTAAAAAGGCATTATAAATTAACAGAAATACATAAATAATTATTTAGATTAATATCAAAAAATATAAATCATAAAATGATGTTATTATATTATAAGCAGGATATTTACAATTTAGAAGCTGGACACAGAATTATTTTTCCTTTTTCTTGCATTTTTAAACTTTAACAGGTCTTTTTGACCCACAACATACCAGGAGGGCTAATTTTAATATAGGTTTTGGCTTCAAAAATCCAGAGGACATAGGTTTTCTTTCAGATTTTTAGTACCTTACTTAGATAAATGTGGCGTAAGTAGCTTAAAGAAGGCAAAAAATAGACAACAAAGACAATCCTCTGGCACTTTAAGAAATAACGTGTGCACACATTTAACAACACTGGCTCAGTTTCATAACCGTTTTCAACTGCTTGTCAGTATGTAAAAGATTTCTGCTGCAGCTTGTTGTCGAGGCCATGACATGGTGCCATTAAGACAGTGTTGGCTGATGTCGTCTCTGCGCTCCGCAGAGGTTTATCAGGTCAAACAGGAGCCCTGACACCCCTGCAGCAGTCTGCGAGCTGGACCCGCCCAGCAGCTCCAGTCGCCTCCTGCAAAGATAACAGGAGGCTCAGAGCAAACTGCAGGGCCCCAGCTGATGGATAGGTGCAAATGAAAACTCCCTAATTGTGAAGAACTGATGCCAAACTGGTTCAGAGTTGTGTGCTCTCCTCCGTTAATGAATGTGGCAATTGCCGAATTAACTCTGCAGCTCCGCAGTAACTCACAGGCTCCTGCCCAGCCCCGAGGCTGTCCAAGCTGCAGCAGAGGCTGCGTCTTCCTCCCTTCTCCCTGAGAAATAAAACACACCACAGTGCTAAAAAGTCTCCAAATTCTGGGAGCGTCTCCAGCTTTCAGGAAAAACTGAATGTGTCCTGTTTTGGAGTCACAGTGAAAACTGAAATTAAACAGACTTGTCGTACCAGGTTCAATTCCCACAGAGTGAGCTGAGTTTTGGTTTTCAATGTAGTCCAAGAATAAACCATCTGTTCTGTTTTTACGCCGTTTCACTGCCTGCACAGAGCTCTTATTCTTACACCTCACATCCCTCAGGTTGGGACAAGCACTCATATGGTTACCACGGAGATGATGGCCACTCCTTCTGCTCGTCTGGCACCGGGCAACCCTACGGACCCACGTTTACAACAGGCGACGTGATTGGCTGCTGCGTTAACCTCATCAACAACACCTGCTTCTACACAAAGAACGGCCACAGCCTAGGTAAGAAACACACACACACACACACACACACACACACACACATACCAAGGCCAAATACTGAACAATGCTGTTATTCTATTGTATGGGCCTGAGTGTTAATCTTAGAAATCCTGGGTGTCTGAGTCTGGCTTTGAAGAGGACTTAGATAAGTTTATCACTCAGTCCAGCATTAAATAGTAACATTTTATTTATATTTATTTATATATATATCGATATTGATTGATATGAAAAAAATATCATCAGACTTTTTTTCTGTATCGCCCAGCCCTACACATACTTACTAGGCTTTTTTTTTTGACAGACTCAGTGTTTTCTTCTCTGCTGATGCTTCACCATGCTTCTGTTAGCTCTGTATTTGCTGCTGATATTATTGTCCAGTGTCAGGTCTTTTTTTTCATTATCTGACAATTAACTGTAGCTAATTTGGGAGCAAAATCTGTCTGTAGGGCCTGTCATAATATCGTACACAGGGGCCTGTCCTGACTACGCTACGCCACCGGTTTACAGGCTTGTTAGATTATTAGTTGCAGTACTTTAAACAGCATGTAAACATACTTGCATATGACACGTTGGTCGTCTTCGATGCTGCGGTGGTCCTTACTCTTTGATACCATCGCTAACAACACACCGTCTGCCCGTGGCTTGTAGCCACAGCGCAACTTTGTTCACTTTTTCTTTCAGTCCCAGCTGACACTCAGCCTGCAGGCAGCTGTCAGTCAAACACAGACACTTACACTTCCCTTCATCATTTCTCCAAATAGCTTTTTTCCTCCTTCTTTCTGACAATTTAACTATTAACAAGATATTTGAAGCATCTTGACATTATTGCTGAGTGTGTGACTGAATGATTTCAGTCAGATTTTTAGTATGTCGTGCTTTTCAGGTTGCCTCAAAGGTGCCCCACTTACAGCAGCAGAGCGTTAAACTCCAGACAGAAAAATCTCTCATGTGTACGAGAAACCAGGTTATCAGGAGAAATGAAGTTAGGACAGAGAGTCATAGAATTTGTTTATGTGCTCTGAAGTAACCTGGTTACTGGTTAACTCACATTTACATGGAGCTCATCTCATTTTTACTCGCTATTTCAAAATAATTTAGATTTACAGTGCAACAAGTGTTTTTTTTATCTGGACCCTGTTTCCGATGTTTTTGTGTCTAAGTGACTTATGGAAGCAACAATTTCTGAAAGTCGTCCAGTTTTTAGCAAAAGTGCTGCAGTGCACAGAGGCAAATTCAGCACTGTCATTTTATGTCCACAAAAAGTGAGAGTTTCTGTCACTGACACACTCATTGTTATTTTAAATGTTTAATAAAAGGTCTATCTCTGTAGGGATCCTTTCCATAATTTTGTCAAAGAGTATGATCCTTTTAGTTTAATCAGAAATCACGATCATCAAACTCACCAGACTCTATTTAAATAAATACTGATTTTAGCATGTGCAGAGCAAAAATATTATCACATCTGACTGTATGAATTAAAGGTTTGTTTCAACCAAATCAGTGTTGGTGATTGTTGTAACAGTGGATAGATGAACCAAGATGGCTTTTGTTTTTGCTTTTTATTTTGATTCTGTTGACTTTGAATGAATTGTGTTTAATGATAATAAAACTGCTGTTTATTTAAATGGAGTCTTGTGGGTTTGGCAATATCAATTTCAGGCTGTTTCTAATTCAACACAATCAGGATCTTACTTTTTATCTAATATAGTAAGAGGCACAATATGACGAGATCAAATAATGACTATTTTGTGCATCACTATGATTCCTTTCCACTGTCCCCAATTCAGACATTTGTCAAGAGTTGTTATCTTTGTAAATCCAAATAATATTGAAGTCCAAGAGATTCCAGCAGTTTCTTTCATTTCTGCAAAAACAGACATATTGTTTTTTTTCCCAGAGTGTAGGGATGATTTTATTTTTATCATCGCAAAACACACTTAAACCGATGTTGATCAAAATAACTGAAATGAAACTCATAAAAAAACGTCTTGGTCCATCTCTCCACTGTTCCAACTATCACCAACTCTGGTTTGGTTGAAATACACCCTTAATTAGTTAAATGTGAAAATATGTTGGCTCAACACACACTAAAGTTACTGCTTATTTAAATGGAGTCCAGTGGGTTTGGTGATGGAAATTTCTGGGCTGTTTCTGGTTTAGCTAAGAGGATTTTATTTTTTATCTAAACGGTCCTTCTCTATAGGAATCCTTTCCATAAACTTGTCAGACACGTAATAAACAATCGGAGCCTGTCAGTTGCCAAAAACAAGTAATTTGAGTTGACGTACATTGATGGTGCTTAATCGTCTGCAGGGATTTCGCTGCGTTGTGTAAACGAGTCTCTCGTTTACACGACGTTTAAGCAACCAGGTTACTGCAGAAAGATGACAATAACCAGACATCTGCACGTGTAAACACACTGACTGTGGCCTCCTTGTGTGTGTGTGTGTGTGTGTGTGTGTGTGTGTGTGTGTGTGTGTGTGTGTGTGTGTGTGTGTGTGTGTGTGTGTGTGTGTGTGTGTGTGTGTGTGCGTGTGTGCGCGCGCGTGTGAAGTAGAAATAAAACGTACCCCTCGCCTTCAGACTGACACTTTCTCTCGTCCTCTGCAGGTATTGCCTTCACAGACCTACCAGTAAGTACCCACATTTTTGTTCACTCCCATTATTAATCAGGACTGCAGGACAGGAGGCTGTTTACAGAAATGAAATGTTTGATATCCTGCAGAATGTCCACTGTAGTCAAAATATTTACGCTGTGTAAAATGTATCGGAGACCGGAAAACTTGTGAGGTTCAGATGTTAATGATGGAGGAGTTGAGGGTCCTTCGGACTGTGGGGGAGAAATAAGTCTGGACACATGCCATACTGACGGTGCAAAGTGTTATTATAGCAGAGTTCAGCATGCGTCAGCAGGCATAATATACGATAATAGACGATACAGACTTGTACAGTCTGTATCTGTATCTTCTTTACTAAGACATAGACCAAACAGCTTTAAGCCACTTTCTGTTGATTTCACCTCTACACTATTTATGTTTTCAGTTTCATTCACTTTCTTTGGCTCCTGTAATAAAAAGGCAGGTTCTTAACAGAGTTTATCCTTATTTAAAAAAAAAATCAAATGTAAGGTGTCACTAAAATCTTCTCTAGTAATTTATTGTATGAATTAAATGTAATTTGTGTTTTTAAAGTTTGGCTGTCATAGATCAGACACATATACAACTTTTGGACCCTTTTACCCTAGATTTATTTTTTTTCACCAATTTGTACATTTATTTTTTTCAAATTTTACAATTTTTTTTTCTGTATCGATACAGTGGATTTATGCCTTAAATATTGTTTTAGATTGATACAGTCACACTAGAAGCACGGCATAAATCACAGGAATATTAATCGATGCATCGATACAATTGATGTATCGATACACCCTTACTAATGAGGCAGCTGTTTACTACCTTTTTTGCTCTATGACATTATGAGGTTATTAGTTTACAACTTGTTTCTGCTGCCCCCTAGTGACCAAAAATCGTTTTAAAAAGTTTAAGTAGTACTTAAATAAAAATGTAAAATACTGTTTGTGCCTGAACAGGACATCATTGTGTAGTTTTGCGTCTCATCGTTAGGCGAGTCTCCCTCGTCCCGTCAGCTTCATTATGTGAAGGACTCCCACACCAAAAGGACATTAATTCTAATGAGATTCATGCATGCATTAACCACATCGAACTGTGAGGGAGACGCTTGTTTTTAAGGGTTTTTTTTCCTCCCTTCTCGCTCGGTAGCAAATGAAAATGGAGCCGGCTGTTTTTCGAGGGAGAAGAAAATAAGAGTCTTAGCCACAACAATAATCCATTGAGCAGCAAAACAGGCCTGGCTGAGAGCCAGACATTCATGTTCCTCCAGAGTTGTGCAGTGAAGTGCGTCACCTCGGCACAGCTGACCTTTGTGGTTGTTGGACCACAACAAAAGCAACTCTAAGAGACACACACACACCTTTTGTATTACTGTTCTTATGCAGACTTTAATCAATTATATTCATTCCCTAACCCGAAACCTACTCCTAACTCAAATTTAAACCGGTTCCTTTACCCGGACATATCAATAAAGGGATACTTTGCAGATTTTTAACCAGCTTTGTATCAGAACAATGTGGGTAGTATTTGTAGACGAACTGTGGTAAACGTCTTTGTATGGAGATATATTTGTCCCAGTATTATTCGTGTAAACAGATCGACAGTCTGTGTGTTAATGTGAAATCTGGAAATATAAAACGCCCTCCAAAAATTTAAAAAAATAAAAAATTTAAACTCATAAAAACATTTTGCAAATATATCGGATCTGCAAATACACAGACAAAATCCACAGATATAAAAAGAATCTGTGAATACACTCAAATAATTTACAAATAAATAAAAAGTATTTGTGATTATCTTTTTAACATTTACAGCTGTCAGACTGGTATTTGAGTCCAGTTTATTTGTGAATCAAAAAGTGTTTGTGGATTTCAGTTCTGCATTTGTAGATCTGAAATTTACACACAAAATTTCCGTCTGTCATAACGAAAATCCATGTTACTGAGTTGCATGTTTCTCACCTTAATGTTTTGAGAAACATGTTTTAACTCACCGTTTAACTCGAATACAACTGTTGTTACCAGCCGGCCGCCATGTTATCGCACAGACGAGGCCACGTTACATCACCAGCAGTACAGCACAGTGCATTCTGGTAGTTGTAGGTTTACTACCGCTTGATTAAAGGAAAATGTCATAGCCCTTTTTCTCAGTTTTCTCTGGTCATGTTGCACCAATTTCAAGAGTATTTTCTACTGCAGAGACATCCAACTTTTTCAAGGTGAATGCTTAAAACCAGTCTTGCTCTATATGAATGATCATCCTTTTTTTTTTTTTTTATGACTACATACTAAAACTTGTAGTGACACCTCCAAAACTCTTGCACCAACCCAACAACAATCTGTCACACATGAAGTTATTGTGGTGAACGCCCGTTGTCAGTCAGCACCACCTCTGATCAAATCAATGCTGTGATTAGATAGATGGAGAAACAATGAACCCCTACAAGCCTCCTCACCTCAGGCTTCTGTTTATCTCCTCATGCTGCCATCACAGTCGTCACGGACTTTAAACAAAAAACAAAAAAGCACAACGGCCGCTCACAGGAATAAGACATAGATATGTGTTGAGTTTGGGTTTGGCATGTCAACAATTTGCACAAAATAAGTTTGGCTCAGTCAGCTAAGTTTGGCTCATTCGACATGCTTCTCAGTTTTTGATAATTTTGTGCTCCTGCTTATGGCATACATTTGGGTAAGTTTGTGTATTTTAATTAAATCTGTGAATTTCCAGCTCAGCTCCTACAATCAGTCTAAAACACACTGTGGAAACTAAATTCTTACATTCAGACTGCATTGTATTTTTTCTGGGTGTCATTCTGAGCTTTTTGCCCTGGAATTTGTCATTTTTACTGTTTTCCACCAGATGATGTCTTTTTTCTTTTACCTTATCTGGCATATGGAGAAAATACATGCTGTTACCACTAGGTGCACGGTCACAATCAGTGTCGCTGCAAATCATTGATATATCTCAGGCTGTGATAATCATAAAAAAATCTACTTCACATGTAGTTTATCAAAAATAATTCTTTATTTGTGTTTTTGTGTGATTCTTATAAACACAGTGGCATCATGACAAAAACCTGGCATTTAAAAGTTTAATATTCTGAAAATGTATGAAGATTTGATGTTTATGATTACGACTGATATTGGTTAAAGAATAAACTCAATGAAAGTAGAAAATCATACTAATGCATAACCTTTTTGATACAGCCTGATTTTTTTAAAGCACATTTTGTGTGCACAGCGGCATGAGTGTATTTGACACTGCACAAAAAACCAGATGTTTAAAAATCAGTGTTGCTGCTAATCAATGACTTATCCCAGGCTGTGATGATTTAAAAAAATCTACTTTGCATGTAGTATATTGAAAATATATTTTTTCCATCTAAAAACACAATGGAATCATATAAAAACCTTACATTTAAAGGGTTAAAATTCTTATAAAGACTGATATTAAAGCGCACCCTAAGGGTTAAACAAGTCACCTCCCTGTTTTCCTGTCTGAACACATTTCCAATAAAAGCAGGAAGTAAATCATGAAATCATTTGTAATCAGGTTGATATTTTCAGAAATGCCTCCAAAAATCAGTTTTGGTTTGTTGTGTTGTTTGGGTGTAAACAGTCCCTTTTTTCTGTCTCGCTGCCCAGATTTGAAGGTTTTGGGGTTGTTGGTGCCAGCTCTTTGTTCAGTTGTTACTAACAGCCTGCTGCCGTTTAACAGAGCTTTGTGTTTGATTTTGTCAGACGGTTCCTACAGTGTTTAAAAGCCTCGTGCATCTTCTTCCTCTGTGCCACAGAGCTCCATTGTTGTCCAAAAACTATTAAAAACATCAATGAGCCACACTGTTGCACCGGGTGACATGATCCTTCATTCACACGGACAAACACACATACTCATAGTGTGGGTCATGACCTGTGAATCGTGGCCCGCAGCTCAATCTTTTCTCTGTGGTTTAAATAAATCAGCCGTTAAACTCGCTGACTGCTGTTTTCCCTCAAACGAGCCAGTCAGAGATTTTACTTTACGCCCATCTAATGTTTTAGGAGTTTGAACCTCGGCTCTCTTGTGAAAGACGGTCTGTCTGACAATAAAAGTGCAGCAGCAGACAGATTATAAACTCAAGCTTTAAGGGCTAATTGTAGACAAAAGTTTATTTCCTGAGATTTTCTGTTTTCCTGTGTTTTCCTCTCATTGTTTCCTGTCTTGATTTATTGTCCTGATATCATCCCCAGCTGCCTTTCCGAATTCATCATCATCATCATCCGAATTCTCTAAACTCTAATCCCTCTCTGATGCAGCCCAACTTGTACCCGACCGTGGGCCTTCAGACTCCAGGGGAGGTGGTGGACGCAAACTTCGGCCAGCACCCCTTCGTCTTCGACATCGAGGACTACATGCGAGAGTGGAGGACAAAGATCCAGGCCCAGATCGACCGCTTCCCCATCGGAGAGCGCGAGGGCGAGTGGCAGTCCATGATCCAGAAGTGAGTTCACTGTGAAATACTTTGGTTTTGGATGAGAACACAAGAAATTTTGTAAACAAATTGCTTTAGGTATTTTCCTTTTTAATGAAAATATATGTTAATTTAAGTCATTTTTGTTATCGGGTAATTCTTTATTTTAGTCTAGTTTTAGTCAACAAAAGCTAAAAAATGTTCTCTTTTAATGCACCAGTCACCTGGAACAGACTCCCCAAAACAAAGAAAAACAACTTCTCTAGACAGTTTTAAGTTTTCAGCTCAAAACCCATTTCTGTTCTCTTTCTTTTAATTAACTCCACCGTCTGTTTCTTTTTATCACATATATTGGTTGTTATTTCTTTTTCTTTTCTTTTTTGCTTGGGTTTTTAGGCATTAATGTGCTAACGGTCATCTTGAATCCTTTCTCTTGGTCTTTTTTTTTTAAAATGGCGAATACAGACGACCGTCGCCTGCTTATATGAAACGTTATTTCCTCTCACGCAGGTGCAGAAGTGAGCGAGTTGGCTGTTGGCTGTAGTCTTTGCGTTGTGTTCAGGTGCAACTTTTTGAGAGACGACATGAGGCGACAAAAATCAGCCACTTGTTCTTTGATGTGGGTTTAATGTCTCCGGGCCTCGACATGTAGATTTAGCTGTGAGACTGCAGGATCTTCAGACTCATTATGATCTGACTCGAGGTTTTGGATTTAGTGCAGGTTATTTTAAATCTATTCCTGGATTTCAACTTTTCAAATACTTTCACCACTCCGCTGATGAGTAATTGGAAGTATTGGACGCTGTAGGTGACAGGAAATTACTGCTGACATGTTGAGGATGGAGGCCCAGATGGACCGCTTCCCCATCAGAGAGCCGGATCCAGAAGTAAAAGCTGCAGGACTCGGTTTCTCTTCATGCCCTGCCCTGATGGGATTAGCTCTCTGTTGCTATGATTACTTGTTCTGAATGGATTTAATCTCCATTTGATGGGGATTGCGGTTGAGGGTGGGGTGGAGTGGAGCGAGCTGTTGCCTTTTATGCAGGAAAGTCGCCTCGCTGCGTGGGATTGAAAACAGGAAGTTCCTATGCTCGCGTCAGATTGGTGGATGGGAAGTGTTATTGTCTTTGTAGGGCGGCAGAAACACGATGACGAGTCGGCAGGAGCGGAGGCCTCTGATCCCAAATCTCTCTGCAAACACTGCAGGCAGAGAAAGTAGATTTTTTAGAACTGGCTGTGTGCAAATTATATGTGATTGAGAGGAAGATTCATCCTTAAAAAAGTCAAACACACCTGCACACACATTAAACTGTTATCTCACACACATACTTACAGGATAACTCTGGTTTATCACAACTTTGGTTCTATTTTCCTTCTTTTTGTCATCAACTCGCCAAGTTAATAGTTCAGATCTGGGAACATTACAGAGCAGTTAAACAATCAGAGATTGGAAACAAATCAACAGTTTAGCCAAGAACATGAAAACGATGGCAAACCAAACGCTGGCACACTCAAATTAAGGCTGTGGGCATAATCCTACAAATCATCCTAAAATTAATCCTAAAACAATCCTAAAATTTAAGAAATGTATTAAAATCTGGGAAAAGTATCAAATCTCTGAGAAATGTCCTTAAATTTGAGCAATGTCCTAAAATCCTAAAAATGTCCTAAAATCCTAGAAATGTCCTAAAATCCTAGAAATGTTCTGAAATCGTAAAAATGGCCTAAAATCATAAAAACATCCTAAAACCCTGAAAATGTCCTAAAATCCAGTGGAATATCTCTACATTACAGTTATTATCCAAAGTGTTAATTTTAAAACACACAATTTACAAACTGACTTCCTGTTTCAACTCTGACGTCGTCGTGTGCCGTTTTCCTGCACCGTGAGTGAACGATTATTGAGTTTTATCTCCACGTAAACTGGTTTAGGTCCTGTGAATAAACTGTCCTGCTGAGATGAAGAAAAGCTCTTATGTTGAGTGTAATGGTCTGTATAATCACAGTGTGTTATGTTGGTTTTTTCTTGTCTCGTCAGGATGGTGGCTTCCTACCTGGTGCACCACAGCTACTGTGCCACGGCTGAAGCCTTTGCCAAATCCACAGACCAGGCCGTGCACGAGGAGCTGGCCTCCATCAAAAACCGACAGAGTGAGTCTTTGTTTGCCCGTCTCTCAATCAAACTGCTACCTGGTTAAAAATGGAAACCAGGGGATTCACTGCTGAAAAATATCTATCTGCTTATCCGATCTCAAGTTTCAGAGATAGAAAAATCCTGTCTTCCGGTTACAGAATCAATTCCTAAACTTATGGCTTTGCCCTTTTGTATCTCAGACTCAAGATCAGATCAACGGATCAATATCGACGGTTCTGAGCTGCTCGCTTGCTATTACGGAGAAAAAGTCTTAGTGCAGAAACGTTTCTTTAAAAATAATGTTGCTTGAATAACCTATATTGTGTGGCAGGTCACATAAAGCATATTCTAAACTGCCGATAGAATTTTTTCATAAAAAGAAAACCTGTGATAAATAAAAGTTTCTGGGAAAGTAGAATATTAAAGCTCCTACTTACTTATTTCTTTATAAGGTGGCAGCACTTTTGGAGAACAGAAGAAAATTATATTTTTTTTCAGTCTGACGTGCAAATAGGTTGAATTATTTTTTTATGTTGGCCAGTAAAAATGTGTAGTTTTATGAATACAAATACAAAAATTACTTTAAGAAAGTTTGCCTTGACAGCAAACAGACAGCATCACCGTTGGAAAAACGAGGTGTAAGTATCAGCTTTTTAATCGTGTTTTCTGTCGGCTCGCAGAGATCCAGAAGCTGGTGTTGTCGGGCAGAATGGGCGAGGCCATCGAGACCACCCAGCAGCTCTACCCAAACCTCCTGGAGAGGAACCCAGACCTTCTCTTCATGCTCAAGTGACTATCTGAGGATGCATTTGCATTTCTCTTTAACATGCGATAGAAGTAAACCACATATTGTATGTTTGAAAGCGTTTTCTCTTTTTCATGTCCATGGCTTCATACTAAACGTTCTAATTTATTTACTTAATTTCATGTGTTTCTTTCATCGTCTGTCCTTTAAAAACTTCTCCTGTCTATCCACCCTTTTTGCCTTCCTTTTATTTTTTGCTTCTTTTCCTGTGTACTTTAATATACAATCTTTAATTTTGTGTTTTCCTTTTTTCTTCCACTCTTCTTACCTTCTTCCTTTCTCATTCCCTCATTTTTTTCCGTCCTCCCTCCCCTTGCATCCTCAGGGTGAGACAGTTCATAGAGATGGTGAATGGGACGGACAGTGAGGTGAGGTGTCTGGGAGGTCGCAGCCCAAAGTCTCAGGACAGTTACCCCGGCTCCCCCCGGCCCTTCAGCAGCCCCAGCCACAAAGCCAGCAGCTCCCAGCCCTACCTCCCAGGTACAGTCCAGCTGCGCTCGCTGTTTTCACATCTGCAGGTCAGAGCAGATATACAGGTGTACAGGTCCTCCTGCTGGTGATGCTGTTCTACAGTATATTTGTCATGTTCAATGTCTGACAGAAAATAAATATTTAAACCTAAATTAACCTGATGATATCTTCATATCTCACTGAGGAGTCAAAGGAACCTTTAAGCTCGACAGAAATAGTGATTAGACGTATATCGTGATATATCTCGATATCAACTGAAATGAAAAAAAAAGATCATGATAAGACTTTCTTCCATATTGCCCAGCCCGAATTTTAGGACATTTCTAGGATTTTAAGAGGTTTCTAGAAGTTTTGCACGTTTCTAGGATTTGAGGATATTTCCCGGATTTTAGGACATGTTTGGGATTTTCAGACATCTATAGGATTTTGGACAGTCTTTGGACAGTCGATTTAGGACATTTGGAGCTCAGCTAGAACCTCTGTCGGGGGATGCGGGGATCTTTCACTGGCACTTGCTGCTGGAAAATAGAGCTGCACCATTTTAAGTAGAAAAGAGCAAAAAACACTTGGTGGAAACGTCTTATTAATAGTTAAAATGTGTCTATTTGCTGTTGTTTTTAGGGTTCGACAGCAACTGCTGTAATGGTGTGACGTCTAATAAGAGCCACAGCTCCTCCCCTCACAGTCACAAGCCCTGCCCCCCAGGCTCTGGCTCCACCCTCCCAGCGTCTGAAGTTAGCCTCAACGGGAGCCGCAGCCAGCAGCCCATAACCAGGTAGAGCCGAGCGAGTGTGTGTTATGTTAAAGCTGGCCCTAAGGGTTAAACTCACAACATATGATCACCTGACGAAGGTCTGAGGACCGAAACGTCTGAGAAACAAGTGTTTCACATGAGTTACTTCTCAAATTTTAATTTTCAGTGACTCTAACTTCCTGTGAGATGTCACGCACACTTACTGAGTGTTTTTTGTCCTCCCCCTGCTGTCCCGCCTCAGTAGCGATGTGGACATGGAGGTTGACCACTTCACCAACGGAGTGACAGAATCGTCCTCCAATGGTTTCCTCAACGGCAGCTCCAAACACGCCACCGAGCCCGACGACTGTGACGCAGACATGGGTGAGTACTGTGTGTGTGTGTGTGTGTGTGTGTGTGTGTGTGTGTGTGTGTGTGTGTGTGTGTGTGTGTGTGTGTGTGTGTGGGGATAAGAGGATATGGGCCGAATAACCAGGTCATAAAGTGTAGTTCAGAACAACGGAGGTCATAACTATTGAAAACAAAATACTAAAAACTAAAGAAATAAATGCATAAACACCATGCTGTTCTGCAGGTTTCTGCCCATTTAACCCTCAAATACTACTGTCAGCAGCATTTAAAAGCCTGAAGGCAGAAGGAATAAAATAATTTGAGTATCTATTAGGGTTGCGTATTATAAGCACTTTATTTAATCGATTTATCTGTAAAATCAACAATCGATTAATCATTATTTAAAAAAAAAACAATTTTGAAACTTAATTTGAAACAATAACAAATGCGTTTTTTCTATTAGTGCTGCAAATTGTAAGCACTTTTTAAAATCGATTAATCTGTAAAAATAACAATATATTAATTGGGGTTTTTTTTAATTGCTTATTTCAAACAACAACAAATGCATTTTTTCAGGATTACAAATTTTAAGCACTTTACTTAATTGACTAAATGGTCAAATTAATGATCGACTAATAAGACAAAAATACTTTGCTTATTTCAAACAAAAGCAAATGTGTTTTTCCTCAGTCAAAGCTAAAAGCAACATATGTTATGTACTTTCACAGCCTCTCATAGCCTGTCGATTAATAACTTATATTAACTCATTTCACGTTTGATTAAATTCTTACCAACTGATAAATCAATCACGGAGTCATTTTTATCATCCCTAGTATCTATTTGTTTTCTGTTTTGTAGAAGGTAGCGGCGTCCGGAGGGCAATAAGGAGAATTCATGTGAAGGGACGTGGTCATATTGTCTAATTTAGCCGTCTGGACCACCCTGTCAGCTTCTTGTCCCTCACAGGCAGCCCATAAAACCAGCTGATAAAAGAAAATGTAAAAAGAATTAATTTATTTTTTAATTATATCTATTTATTTCAAACACCTAAAAGAAAATAGAGAAATTATAATGCAAACAAGCAGACGGACAAAAAAAGTAACATTTCTGAATGAATGAATTACTTAATTTCAAACCAAAAAAAAGAATTAAAACATATTATAAACAGACAAACAAAAGAAAAGTACACTGTCCAAAAAGGAGCAGGTAGAAGTCATACTTGAAAATTTTAAAAAATATTCACAAACAATAAAAACATAAAGCAAAATGATGACTTGGTCAAAGTACAAACCTGTTTAATCCCACACCCGTTCTCAGCCACTGAATTTTAATTAACTATTCTCTTAGTAGATAAAATGCTGAAAATGACAGAAGATATTCACAGATGAATTAAAGGAATTCAGTTTCCGCATCAACAGTCCACTTGATGTGGAAGCTGAGTGACTTAATTTGAGCGTTTCTCAGCGCGGAGACGCACCCCTGGTTGTCTTTCAGTACATTTCTGCTGTGGTTGATGTGGAGGGAATGAATCACTCTTCTGTCCTCGCTTTCCTCTGAGGAAGAAGATGGTATCATTCTTCCCGTAGAAAATCTCTGTTGTAATAAAATTTTGTGGTAATGAAGGATTTTAGGCTTCTTCTGCTCTGGCTGTTTCTGCACGTTGCTGGGTAAGCACTTCAGCTAAATGCCTGTGCTGTAAATACACCATCACTACATTAACAAAAAACGCTCCATTTTGCATGGCGACCTGACCTCTGCAGAGGTGGAGTCCGCTCAGTCCAAGAGGCAGCTGTGCGGCGGGAGCCAGGCGGCCATCGAGAGGATGATCCATTTCGGCAGGGAGCTCCAGAGCATGAGCGAACACCTCCGCCGCGAGTGTGGCAAGAACTCAACCAACAAGAAGATGCTCAAGGTAACGCAGAAATCACTCCCGTCCATGCTGCGGAAACGTGTTAATGAACTGCGCTTTATTTCTGCAGGCAGTTAATGACTTAAACTTTATTTCTGCAGACAGTTAATGACTTAAACTTTATTTCTGCAGACAGTTTATGACTTAAACTTTATTTCTGCAGGCAGTTAATGACTTAAACTTTATTTCTGCAGACAGTTTATGACTTAAACTTTATTTCTGCAGGCAGTTAATGACTTAAACTTTATTTATGAATGGCAGTTAATGAATTAAACTTTATTTATGTAGGCAGTTAATGAATTAAACTTAATTAAATACATTAAAAATGTATTTGAAAAGGTCAAAATATCACAAATGACGAACGTGAAGCAGCCGTGTTTCGTACTCAGCCCTCATGTAAACTCTGACTCACTGATCTCACTGTGAAGAAGCAGAAAATTACTTCATTTCAGCGTGAATTCTTTCTGAATCTGCAGCATGTTGGTCTGGAGGTTGAAACTCAGCACCTCTCACAGAATTCGTGTTTCAGTCTAAACGTTGAAATAATTGCACGCACAGCCGTTGTTGGCCGTTCTGTTTTCCTCTCCTGTCCTCTTGTTTTGAATGTCCGATAGTCTGTCTGACATTTTCGTCTCGTCAAGGAAAATGACGTTTAGATTCCACCACCCTAAATCCTGCTACATCTTTTTGGCGTCGAAGGAGGAGTTGATCTATTTGTAGCTCGACATCATCTCATTTTGTTAATGGAAAAAAAGGACGAATAATTTTCATCAGTTTTTGTCAACAAAATCAACACTTTTTGAAAGAAATAACTGATAAATTACATTTTAGGCAGTAATTTTGCTATATATTTTCTTTTAAACATTATGTTGTGCTGCTCCGTCTGTGCCCAGAGTACGCTCTCTGCTCCGAGAGTGTGGTGCAGTGAATAGTTGATTGGTAAATATAATTCAGCAGCACTTTTAATGATCGGTCCAGCTCCAAAAATAGAAAATATTCTTTGCAGCTGCAGATGTTTTAATCACAGTGGGTCGCCCAAAATAAATGAACTTGTGATTAAAAAAACCTTTGAAGAGAAGATGATTCAGTGCGTTTTTGTGTCTCCTGCTGCAGGATGCATTCAGCCTGCTGGCCTACTCAGACCCCTGGAGCAGCCCGGTCGGATACCAGCTGGACGCCATTCAGAGAGAGCCGGTGTGCTCCACCCTCAACAGTGCAATATTAGGTCGGTCAGCTTTTTTTTTTATCAAAATGTGTTTAAAACTTTGAAACCTGGAACAACATCAGTTCACGTACATTTTAACCTTTGAAATCTGAGAAAAAAAATTAGATTTTACTTTTAAGACATGGCTTAAAAGGCACTACGTTACCTTACAAGGCAAGTACGTCTGTAAGAAATGCCCCACAAATTGCAAGAAATTCACGATAGCCAATGACGCTTTTCACATTTTTGACATTTTTGTTCCCGTTCTGCCTTTTTTTTCTCTCCAGAGACTCATAACCTGCCGAAGCAGCCCCCGCTGGCCCAGGCCGTGGGTCAGGCCGCCCAGTGCCTCGCCATCATGGCACGAACTGGCAGCGGATCCTGCGCCTTCGCCTCTGTGGACGATTACCTGCACTAGCCCTTTGTATACACGCACGCACGCACGCACACACACACACACACACACACACACGGACTCTGAGGATCTGTCCAGAAATGGCTCCTCCCACCTCCTCCATCAGTGTAGTCCTATTAGCCGAGGAGACGCTCCTCTGCACGATAACAAGTAGTAGAAAGTTAACCACCTCACTCGCTTCCTGTTCTGCTTGTTCACGAACACCGCCGAGGATCAGAGGTCATTTCTGGGCAGATCTTTAGACGGCTTACACACACCGCAAACATTTAAAACACACACACACACACACACACACACACACACGCAGCACCTCCCTCTCCATCGTAAATATGAAAATACACCTCCACCTTGGTTGGCCTCGCATACCGCCACCTCCAGCCCCGCCAGGCTGCGTCTGCGTCATCCTGGCTGACAGCGGGGACGCCAACCAGGAGTAGCCGACTTGAAAATAACCCGGAGAGCCGAACACGTGTGGACTCGCCGCAGATACCCAGCCCCTCCCACCGTGTACCTGCTGGCGGCACCAAACCGGGGCGTCAGACTGATTTAAAAAAAAAAACCAAAATAAAAAAAGGAAAAAAACGCCCCGGTTAAATATAAATAGAAAAAAAAACATCATAAAAGAAACAGACAAGTGACCGCCATGGCCGACCACCCTTTAACGTGGTCCCCGTAGACCTGGCTGCTGACCAGGCAAACGTGCGCACACACACTCATCACGAACACGGACGCAGGCTGACGCCGAAAAACAGGATTGAAAAGAGCGTCTCCACCGAGGCTCGAGCGCCCAAGGCTCCGTTAGCGACAGCCCACCCGCCCGTCACCCCGTGCACCGACCCCCGCCCGACCCTCAACTGACTTCAGGACATCGGCGGAGATCTGTGTGACGCATGTGGACTCGGGACTCTGAGGAAGCCAGAGAGAATCTGCAGTCTCGACTCAACGTTGTTTTTAATCTTTTTGTTTTTGTTTTTCATGGGCGGAGCGTGGGGGGGGGGACTGGGGAGGGGCGGTTACCTGGCTCTTGTTTTGTTTTTAGTTTTTTCCAGGTTTACAAGGCATGGTGCAGACGACGACAATTATTATTATTATTATTATAATTATCATTATATTAATTATTGTTACTTGCATTCACAGTATATTTGTTGAGCGCCAGCAAGAGCAAGTTCCACTTATTATAATAAAGGTCCCGATTCCACCGATTACCAGTGACGAGCGTGTGTACATGTTAACGTTTATATATGAATTTAACAAAATGGAATTATATCAATAGAGTGAGATATTTAGTTATCAAATGGAAGGAAATAATTGAAAAAAAAAGCAATCCTTTAATGATTTGTACCGACGCCGGTGACTCCTGAAGCGCGCTGGTTGTTCCGAGTCTGTGCAAGTTTTTACGTCTCCTTTTTTGTCGACTCGGGTTCCTACGCAGGCCGGAAAGCAGATACATTTGACCATTTTCAGGTCTGTAAGATTTTAGGAAACAGAACTGAACTGAAACACGTTTTAGAGCTTTTATTTCACATATTGTACTCGCTGTGAAGAAAACTGTCGCTACAGCTGAGCTAAATTTTAAAAAGAATGAAATTTCTGAAAGAGGAACCCTGCGATGATCTCTGACCCCATTTTTACCTGTTACTCCCCCCAAAAACCCCCAGCTGCACAGCAGGTTTGATGCAAACGTTAACTTTATTTTCGTATCGATGTCTATGCTAATCCTTAATTCACAAAGAACTCAGGAGCCGAAATGTCCCTTTGTTCCTCCTCCTCGGTTTAAAACAGGAAGCAAGCAGCCGACCGACCCCGGGCCTCGATTACAGGTGGACTTTTTTGTTTTTGTTTGGTTTTTTGTTTTTTTGACGCAGCGACGGGCTTTTGAGACTCAGACCAGAAAAACAAGCAACAAAAAACCGAGCTGCTGTAAAATCTGCCTCTAAACGAGCTCTGCATTTGGTTTAAAGTCGAGCTGAAATTTTAGATCTTCACTCAGTTTGTGCACAGAAAGATCACGATATTTTTGGGCATATTTTTAGAGACAATGTCTCACCTTAAAGCCTCCGAATGGACGTCTTTTGATGTACAACAGAAAGATACCACGGCCCCTAAATGAATTAATAATTAATGGACTTCCTTTGTGCCTTTGTTTTTTTTCATGAAATCTCGCATGTGTGCAAATTTCCAGTTTACAAGATGGAGTTAAATCTGGCGTCCCTCTCGGCATTGTTACGGTCCCACTTTGGGAACCACCGCACAAAGAAACTGCTCACAAAGTCGCCCCTCAGATCCTTAACTGGCTGTGTTAATAATCAGATTACCAGTAAATACATCAACAGTCGTTACCAAAAATTCACATAGGAAATAAATTCTTGTTTTCAGTGCACTGTCAAATCAAACACGAAGATAATTTCTGCTGATTTCCTTGCAAAAAAGAATTTTAATTTCAGTTCGCTTTAACCCTGTCGACTTTTTTTGTGCTGCGTTTAAACACCTTTCACAAGTATTTAAACCTTTGAACCGTGAGAAAATTGACTTGATTTTCTATCCAAAACATTGAAAAAAAAAACAGCCGATGAGCAGCTTAACAAGAAATGTCCCACAAAAAAATAGATTTAGAATTTAAAAAAAAAACAAAAAAAAGGGAAATATCCCCGAAAAGATATATTTAATGATCATAATTCTATATTTAACATAATTTTACAAAATTATTATAATTTTTAAGCACTTTTTGTAAAGGTAATTTTCTTGTCTTTTTTCTTTCCCTTTGAGCTTTTAGTGATTATTTTCTGTTACTTTTCTTTCTTTTTTCTTTCCAGTTTTATTTGTGCTTATTCTCCGGTACTTTAGTTGTTTTTTTGTTTGTTTGTTTGTTTTCTTTCCCATTGAGTTTTTTTGTGTGCTTGTTAATTTCCTTGTACTTTTTGGACTATTTAATTGCCAATTTTGTGGTTGATTCTTCTTAAATTGCTCATTGACTCCTTAAATGATTCAGGCCAGTTTGCTCAGGTCTCAAAGGGTTAATGTTGGGCAGCAGAGGTGAAACTTGTTGCTTGTTTTGCAGTTTGCCCGCTAATTAACGGACTGGCTCACGCGGTAATTCGCCTTCAGACCCCCGCTGCTCCCGGTAGCACTTTGCTGTCTCGTTTCTGTCTCCGGAAGCTGCTGTCCAGATTCATTCAGGTGTGAAAAGCCCTCGTGTCTGCTCATCGCCACCTACCCATCATCCCTCAGCGGCGCGCGTCCTTTACCCATCAGGTCTCAGTTTTGTCACCTGCTAATTCTCTCGTGCGTGTCTTCGTGCTCAAAGCATTGGCGGGAAAAATGAAAAAATCACTCAGTGTTGTCAACAGGACTGACATCTGCAAAATAAACAACCAAAAAGTTTGGGAAGACGCCGTCGCAGCCGCGTGTTTGAAGCGTGTTCGTGCGCGCCACGTGCAGACAAACTGGACCGCGAGGCTTTCGCGAGACACGACGCCCATCCTCTCCTCCAGTTTTCCCGGGCTGAGCCGAGCTTTTCTGTACTTTGGTTTGTTTCTCTTTTTGTTGTGTTTTTTTCGGATGAGCAGTCACGGCATCGTTTAGAAAACTTCTTAGACAAAGTGTCTGTTGTCTCTCTGAGTAAGGTCTGAAACCTATGCATGCCATAGTAAAGTGGTGGTAAGATCAAGTTAGATGTCTCTTATTTTATTCTTTTTGTTTCTCCTTCTTTTAGCCAGTTCACGGTGTATAAGGAAGATGTCAAACAGTAAGTTGTCCACTGCTGACTGTGTGTCCATTTGGAGAAAAAAAAAGTGCAATTTGTGTGAGGGTGAAAAAGATTTATATTAAAAATGACAAATGATGAAGGCACTTGTCTGGATGCTGCATGACAGGAGCGTTTCTAGGATTTGAGGGCTTAACTCGGACAAATGTAAGGAAACTATGACTTCCATACTGGTGATCCTGTGTGCGGGGAAGGCATATTTTCCTTAAAAAAATGGTGATTTTTAAAACTTTTTTTTAATGGGTCATTTTTGGTGACTTAAAAAACTAGGTGATTTGTTTTCTTTCTTTTTTTTTTAAAGTGATTATTATTGTTACCAAATTTTGGTGAGTTTAAAAAACTGGCAACATTCACTCTCTTTTAAAGTTTTAGTCATTTTTTTATTTAAGATTGTTGGTGATTTTTTTCATGATTTTTTTAATCTTTTCGAATCTTTTAATCTTTTGGTCATTTTTTTTTCTTAATTTTTTTTTTTACCTTTATTTTCCCACTGAAAATTCTTTTTTTTTCCTCTGAAAAATGTTTGTCTTTTTCCCCCTTTAAAATTTAAAGTAATTTTTCAAAACTTTTGGTGATTTTCTTTTTTCTTTAAACTGTTTTCTTTTTAAATTTTTGATGAGAAATACATTATTAATTGTAGCTAGAAATTGCAAAGACAGAAATTATCCTTGAACACATCATGGGGGACAAACTCTTCCTGCACATTTCCTCAGTCAGCAGAGAGCGATGTGAGGCTATTTATAAAACACGAGGGCTGAAGCCTCAGATGCTCCGGCCTCATGACGCCGCTGCTGCATGACGCCTGGAGCTGAGGTCTGACTCCCGTCCTGCTTCCCGCTGAATCCATGGACTCTGAGGCTGTTCAGAGTCCAGTTTAATCCTAAATGATGTCTGCGAAGATAATCCTGCAAAGTATTTTTATTCATTCTGAACATAGTAACCCACATATGAAGCCTGAGAGCAAAAGTCCACCTTAAAACCCAGCAGTTGTTGTGCCATGAAAAACATCGTGAGGAAAAATGCTGCGTGAGTTTGCAGAGCTCTGACTAACATGAAAGTCTGAGCAACACCAGATTTTTGAGGCCAAATTTGATATTTTAATGATCTCTGCTGTTACTTTTTTATGAAATGCAACTCATTCTCAACAAAAATGTGCACTACGCAGAATATTTTACAATTATAACTTTTTAATATAATGACTGTAAAATGTAGCACCTTTTAAAAGCAGAGTTTACAAAGAAGACTTTATTTTTGCAACTATAAGAGTCAATGCCAAACTGAGATCAGACAAAATCTAAAGAAGAATTAGACAATAAACAAAAATAACATTTTATACGCTTTTCGCATGCGCTGTGTTCATGTATATGTCCACTGAAACCCATTCAAACTGACATTTTTGATCCCACAGCCATCAGAGCAGAAAAACAGGACTTGTATTATTTCTGGGTGTCATTCTGGGCTTTTGACTCTGAATTTGTCATTTTGACTATTTTCCACCTGATGAGGTCATTTTGACCATATTTGGCATATGGAGGAAATACATGCTATTTCCACTAGGTGACCTGTCACAGTCAATGTAGCTGCTGATCACTGACATATCCCAGACTGTCAGCAGCTACACTCACACACTGACATATCCCAGACTGTTAGCAGCTACACTCACACACTGACATATCCCAGACTGTCAGCAGCTACACTCACACACTGACATATCCCAGACTGTTAGCAGCTACACTCACACACTGACATATCCCAGACTGTCAGCAGCTACACTCGCACACTGACATATCCCAGACTGTCAGCAGCTACACTCGCACACTGACATATCCCAGACTGTCAGCAGCTACACTCACACACTGACATATCCCAGACTGTCATAATACTTTTAAAAAATAATTAATAATCAATTTGCACGTACTGTTTTGGAAAAAGACTAATTTCATCTGAAAACACAGTGGCATCATGACAAAAATCTAGCATTTAAAATTCTGCCAATGAATTCATATTTGATATGATTAGAACTGATGTTGATTTAAAAAAAAACGATTTGAAAATAGAAAATCATATTAATATATACATTTTTTTATAGCCTAAATAATTTTGTGCACAGAGCGATACAAGTGGTGTAACATTAAAGCGGGCCCTAATATAATAAGGGTTGTTTATTTTCCTTGTTTTTTGTGTTAGTTTGGATTCACGAAAGTCTCAATATCACAAACGGATTTATTGACGCAGCAGCAGCTCCCGCCTTCAGCGAAAAAAACAGCTTTTTTTCACCAGATCAGGCCGTCAGACGGAAAGATAAAGCGGTGAAAATATGATAAATACAGCGTACACTTTAACTGATTTTTTTTTTTGGTAGCTAAAGTAGATTTTCCCCTCACTAACCCGGCAGCTTTATGCCTCCGAGCAAACCGAGAAAATGTCACGTAAAGTGGAGAATCTCAGTCAAACGCTGTTTGGACGTACAGAAATATTGGAATACCTGTTTTTCACTGACACTCGAGCTTCTTCTGAATCCAGTGACAAAAAAATAAAAGAGAAAATACAGCAGTCAGGCGCCCCCAAAATTGCTTGAGGTCTGTTTTTGACTTTGTAAAAAGTAGTTTGACTATTAAAAAAATGTTCAAATAACATACGAAGGTATTAGTTTTTTCTGAGCTTTCGTCCCGATCAGTCTTGAAAGAATATTTAAAGATTTAACAACGAGCTTTTATTAATAATCATTTTACAGAAAACAGAGCAAAAAACACCTTTAACACTCAACAACTGTATATTTACATTTTCTGCTCCTTCAGGAACAGATGAAACCTCCCAGTTCAGATATTTCAACCTCTGAACCCCGAGACATAAAGAGAAGTCAGTGAGCAACTGAACAGGAAGTGTTCTCCAAACTGTGAGAAATAAGCAAATTTAGGGGGAAAAAATGTAAAAAAAAAAAAAAAAATTAAATAGTTTAAATCTAAGAGAAAATGTTCAAATGTACTTTAAGTCTAAGGAAAAAAAAACAAACAACAAAAAATAGAGAAAATAGTCAAACAAAAAAAAAAAAAGCTAGGGAAAAAGTCCCAAAAAATGTTTGAAGTAAGGAAAAAAGTCCCGAAAAATAAAGCTACAGAAAAAATGTCCTGAAAAAACAGAGAGAAATGTCCATGATCACAATAATATATTTAAAACAATTTAACTGAATTTTGAAGTACTTTTTCAGGTAATTTCACATTTTTATTTGCTTATTTATAGTTAGTTTTCTTGTTTTTTTATTTAAGAAATGTTCTCATTTTTGGGTAATTTCTTCTTTAGTAGCTCACTGCATTCTTCCCATTTATTTTTGGGAGAGAAATCAGGCCAATTAGTCATTTTTCAAAGGGTTAAAGCAGCAGAAAAGGTGTGTAATCAGGCGTCCACGGTGAGTGAGTCTCTGTGGTCCACAGTGCGTCCCCCTCCGTGTTTCTGACGGTCCGTCCTGATTGTTGCGTGTTTGAGTTCAGTGTACAGAGAGCAGCAGAGCGTGTGCTGCTCAGGCGGCGAGCGTCTCCCGGCCCGGGTCGAGGTTTTCGGGAGGTTTTCGGGTTTTCAGCTGGAGGGAATCTGCTGCTTGTGGATCCATCTCTTCTTCAGCTTCTCTGCTTTGGCTTTCTGGCCAGCGGCTGGAGGACACGGAGGAGACGGAGGAGACGGAGGACACGGAGGAGACAGAGGAGACGGAGGACACGGAGGACATGGAAGACACGTGAGTGAGTATCTGCACACTGTTCAGGCCAGCGTGGCGTTGGGACACATCGTACACACAAATATCTCGTATGCATGTTTAACCCTTTCAAACCTGCATTAACATCTGTGGTTTCTGTGTTACGTTCAGATGCTTTTCAGAAGCTGTTTAACCCTTCGAAGCCTGATGTCTTTCAAAAACATGAGGAAAAAAAACATTAGCAACTCGGCAAGAAATGCCCCAAAAATTGCAAGAAATTAGTAAAACCTGACAAAAAAAGACTAAATCAAAGTGCTTTACGGAGCAATAAAATATAAAAAATAATATCATGAGAGTAAAGAGAAGATATAAAAGGTAACATTAATTACCAAAAGATGAAAAAGTTTAAATAAAAATCACCATTAAAAATAGCAAAAGTGCAGACAAGAGGTGTTGAGATAATATTTAATATTTAAAAAAAAGTAATATCAAATTTTAAAAAAAGGTTAACCCAAAAGAAAAAAATCCATTCAGAAAAAAATGACCAGAATTTTTTTTTTTTAAAAGGACAGAGCATTTAATTACAAAAATATTAGAAAAACAGGGAAGAAATTTCAAAAAAACTATACTGATGTTATATAGAATTATTATAATTATGTATTTAAAAACAATGTTATAGAAAAACATTTACGTTTTCTCTTTTTCAGCACATTTCATTTAGTTTTTTCTGTGTTTCTGCTCATTTTCAGGGTATTATCTAGTATCTTTTTACTAATTTCATTTTTCCCCCCGTGTTTTTGAAGAAATCGTCGGGTTTAAAGGGTTAAAGTTTTATTCTGCTGAACTCACCCCAGTCTTTCTTGACAAACTGCACCGCGGCACTTTTATTCCTCCCCGTCTTGTTCAGGAGGGAGAGCAGCTCGTTATCTGGAAGCAGAAAGACAGGAAGTGTGATTACGTTAAGCCCATTTTATGCTAAAAATCAGACCGCGAGCTGTGGATGTCCCCGACGTCTCCGCGGCTGGAGTCCCGCAGAGAGGACGCCTGCGTGCGAAGAGACGGGACGTCACTGTAGCGAAGCTCAAATTGAGACAGATCATCGTCTTTACAGACTTCTGCCACAGAGTGTAGCTCGCAGCGTTTAAAAGACCGTTTTTCCGTTTAAAAAAGTAACAAACAGCAGCGATATTCACATCCAGTGACGGCTGACAGAGAGGTCTGAATTTGTATTTTTATTTCACTAAATATTCAGTGAAAAGAACGAAAGCAACATAGTTTGTCTCCCAGTACCACCCGACTGTCTGCGTGAAATGTTTTACTTTCTTTGGGTTTATTATTTTAACCAACATCAGTCCTAATTGTAAATATCAAATATTCATCAATTTTCAGGCTTTAAACCCTTTAAATGCCAGTTTTGGTAACAATGCCACTATGTGTTTAGATAGGGAAAAAAAAAAAAATATATATATATATATATATATATGTATTATCACAGCCTGGGATATATCAATAATTAGCAACAAAACAGATTTTTATACATTATTATTTTTGTGCAGTGTCAAATACACACACTAATACTGCTATCAAATATTCCTTTTTTTTTTTTTTTTTAAAATTTTAAGCCTTTAATTTAAACCCCTTTTTGTCGTGATGGCATTTTGTTTTTAGCACATCAAAATACTACATGCAAAGTATCTTTTACTTCATCAGTCTGGAACGCGTCAGTGATCAGCAGCATCATGACCTTGTGGAAATCGCACGTATTTTCTTTATATGCCAAATATGTCAGAAAATGACATCATCAGGTGGAAAATACTAAAAAATAAATTAATAATAAATTAAATTAAATTGTGAAAATGATAAGGCAAAAGCTCAGAAGGACACCCAGAGTGTAAAAGAAATCCATCTCCCTGTAAAAAAACAGGCCTGACTCCACCATCGCTCTAAATTAACGCTGCAGCGTTTGACGGCGCTCTCTTACTCGTGGTCCTGCGGCCTCCGGGTCCGTACAGTCTGGACTGGAGGAAATCTTGAGCCGCCTGCTGCTGGAAGGACGCAGCCGCTCGCTCCTTCACCGTCCGCACCGTGTAGTTCCCCTTCAGACTGACAAACACCGCAGTTTTCTCGGTGAGGTAAAACGTGTGAGACGACGGTCGACGTCATTCATTCAATTAAACAAAAGACATTTACATACTTTCGGACTCGTGCCAGTTTTCCGCTGCTCTTCTTTTTCTTCGTCCTCGTCTCGTCCTCTTCGTCGTCCTCTTCAGCTGCGTGAGGACACGATGAGAGGAAACAGATCAGACGGATCTGCAGCTCATTCTGCTGCTGCGATTTTAATGCACAAAAACAGGACGGAGAGGAAATTTACCTTCATCCTCAGACTGTTTCTGCTTCCTGTAAAAAAAACAGGTTTAAATCTTCACTGAGCAAAGACAAAAAATATATCAAATTAAAACGATCACTGAGGCCGCTAAACTTACTTTGAAGGAGCTGAATCGATTTCCTCCAACACGTCAGCCGGTAAGAGTTTTCTTTTCTGTGAGAAACAGCAGTGACGAAGCTTTATTTCACATTATTTAGTTGGCCACTTTTTCTAAATATCTATTTTTATGCCTCTGAACCGGCGGTAGCTGTGGCCAGAGGTAGGGCTGAGCGATAAAACGATAACGATATCAATCACAATGTAACTTTTCCACGATTTATATATGAGACAAAGTCGACGGAATGACGACAACACGAACAGCCAATAATAATAAGAATAGCTCCGCAGTGAACCAAATGCAGTGAAGGACTTTGACTCAGAACAGCTGAGTGTTTGACAGCCACAGCATTTCATTATCCGGACCAAACAGCTGATGTCCGACAGCCCGCTCCAGCGTGGACATGTCCGACAGCTCGCTCCAGCGTGGACATGTCCGACAGCTCGCTCCAGCGTGGACATGTCCGACAGCCCGCTCCAGCGTGGACATGTCCGACAGCCCGCTCCAGCGTGGACATGTCCGACAGCCCGCTGCAACTGGAGCAGTTTTACAAACTGTCTCACTCCTGTGAGGTTTTTGCAACAAAACACCTGTCATTGCGCGCGACCAATACGCACGGAGGTGGCTATTAATAGCGCCCATACCACTGAGCCAGGCATCACCTGTGCTTAATTCGAAGTTTAATGATGCGTTTAATAACGAACAGTCCCTTACTGGTCATTTATGGTACTAAAACACAGTCACATACCTTCTGTTCCTGGAATAATTCCTGCCTCTTCCTTCTCTTCTCTTTCAGCAGCTCTTTTTCTCTGCAAACACATCAAATGTTACCTGATATTACTGTTTACCTGGTTTAAAGTTAAACTGTTTTATGGCAGCAGACGGATCGTCGCACCAAATCAATTTAATAAAATGTCATATACAGCGAAATTTGGTCACACGCAAAAAGTGCAGGCCCCAAATTTTAACATGATATAATGATCTTGAAGCGACACGTCATATCGGCATGGCACACATGCAGTCCAAAACAGCACCTCGTTGCAAAAATCCATCGACTTATTAGGTATTTTTTTGTAATTAAGAAATGATTACATGTATTTTTATTCAAATAATGAGATGCTTAGTGATGAATATTCATGCCGATGAGTAAAATGCTCCATAAAAAATCTGAATATGCAATTAAAGACTCTTTAACGTGTATTTATTCTGTAAATTAACACGAAAACGCGGAAAAACAGAGTATTTTGAATGGAGTTTGGTTGAACGGAAGTAGCATTAGCTACCTTCTGGCTGTGTCCAGCGCCTGTTTCATGCTCCGCAGAGCCGCAGCCTTTGAGTCTTCAAAGGTCACCTCCTCCGGCGTCTCATCGTCGCTGGACTCCAACACTAAATTGATATTTTCTGCATTTTTTTCGGGATCCGCCGTTTTTGACGCCGAGGTTGTTTTCCCACGTTGTTTCTGCGCCATGTTGGCTGGTGTGGAGACGTCATCACGCAGCGGTACGCGATGACGCAGACAAAACGTGAACGTGAACGTCTGCCCTCTAGCGGCTGAGCAGAGACTCACAACCGGAGAAATAAGCCGTTAAATGTTATTTTATTTCTAGATTAATTAATTATTTAGGTTTTTGTTTTTTTTAAATTATTGTGTAAGTAAGTAACACAGTTTGACATAGAGTAACTGTATTATTTTGTTTTCTTTTATATATATATGGGGAAATTTGACTGGAACTGCTATTAATATTTAATATTTTATCCTAGTTGGCTTGTTAGGGACTGTTCGTTATTTATGGGGGTGGGGTTGCAATAAAGTCAAATAGTTTTTAAACACTAGGGAGGGACTTTATTTTTTTATTATTTTGCCTTAGGGGAGGGGCATACAAATTAAAATGGCTGTATTTATATTTTGTTTTTTAATTTACCCGCAATTTTTAAAGAAAGCATTCCTTCAAAAACAGCTTGCCCTCAACACATGCCTCTGTCAGAAAAAAAAATCTGAACTTAACAAAATGAGATAAAATCACTTTATTCTATGTCTCATTTAAAATATGTCACCAAAAAAGTGACGTCTTTATTTTGGGAACTGATTGATTTTAATGTCATTTCTCAGTATTTTCAGATCTTAACAAACCAAGCAATAAATAGAGAAAACTAATCCGCTGATTAATCCATAATAACAAATAAAAAGAAATAATAATCATTATAATATCATTAGTTTCCGCCTTATACAAAATGTAAATAAAAAAGTAGTTCATTATAATATAAAGTTTAATTTAATGTAATGAATTTAATAAATGCCTTATTATTGTTAAATCAAGCAGAATTGCGTAACAGTTGTATTTCAGAAAATTATAAAAAGTTTAAACTCTTATTCATGCAGTATCTTTAAAACTCATATCATACTTTCTCTTCCCTTTTCCTTTATGTATTTAAATAGTTGTATTTTCTGTTATTTTCTGCAGTTGCTGTTGGTTTACTTTACCTGATTTAAGTTCTGAGTGACATTGTTTGTTTTTTTTTGTTTGTTTTGTTTTGTTTTGTTTTGCTTTTTTTATTCCAATATTTGAAAATGTCATACAAGCTTTTATTTTGAAAACCATACCCGGAGCGTCTTTTACGACCAACTCTCGCGAGCTTTTCTGCAGCAGGTGCAGCTTATCAACAATAATAACGGGATCAGCTAACGGGACTCCGGTACCTACAGACGGGATGCACCGACTGTTGCTCGTGTTTCTGGCCGCCGCCGGGGCGTCTGTCCTCGGCGTCCTCGGGCGGAGCGTGTCCCCGGCGGCCGGGCCGTGCCTCGCCCCGCTGCAGTGGGAGGGCCGCTGGGTGCAGTACGACCACAGCACCGGCAGGAACAGACGGGCCGCGGTCTCCTACGACGGCCTGAACCAGAGGATCCGAGTCCTGCAGCAGCACAAGAAGCACACCCCGTGTCAGAAGTGAGTCCTGAAATATCCTAATGTTCTCTGCAGAGTCAATGTCTGATCAAATAACGAGGCTGAAATATGTGAAATATTAAAGCTAAATAATTACCGACAGAAGGGACTGTTCTTTATTTATCAGAGCAGCGGGGTGGCTGGGATGTGCCTTTCGTTTGTTTGTTTGTTTTGTTTTGTTTTATTTATTTATTTTGTGTGTTTTCTGGGTGTGGTTTTTCATTTAAGCCAATACAGGTTTCTGCCACAACCACATGTATTTTTTATCCTCTTTGTGCTTTCCATTATGTAAAACAAAAACAACAACAAAAAATCAAAACTATTTATTAATGTATTTTTAATGATTTATTCATGTATTCATTTTTTAAAAAATTCATTATTGTATTTGTTCATTTACTTCTATTATTATTATTTTTATTAGTATTATTATGGTTATATTTATTATATAGGACCTTATAAACAGTTGTTTACAGAGTGCTTCGACAAACAAAGCAAAGGCAGGAACTCAGGGAATAAAAATAAACAAACAAACAAACAAACAAACAAACAAACAAACATCAACAAATGTGCCAAACAGAGAAAGGTCGAGAACAGTTAAACAAAAAGGGCAAGAACAAAATGTGTATACAAAAGGTCAACAAGAATGAAGCGAAGTTATTAAAAAAAAGTACTCAACCAATAAATATTTAGAAAATGTAAGCGTAATGCAATAAAATATTATAAAAATCATATAGTAAATAATATTAAGTTATTAAATAATACAATATAAAATAATATTATTATTAGGATAATAAGGACACATATTTACATTAAAGAGTAAAGAGATAAGATATAAAAGGTTAAATTAGTCAATAAATTATTTTTTAAAAACCAAATCACTAAAATGATCAAAGTGCAGATGAGAGGCGCAAAGATGAAAAGATGATTTAAAATCATATACCATATTTACAGCATATGATCAAATGCACAAGTAAATATACAATAAATAAAGAATAAGTCGTTTCTGTAGCACTAGAAACAGAAAGAAAAAACTAAAGCAACACAAAAATATTACAAAAGCAGGACTCAAAAAGTTATTATTATTACTGATATAATAATAATAATAATAATAATAATAATTATTATTATTATTATTATTATTATTATTATTATTATTATTATTATCATTATTATTATTAACATTTTGTCTGCACTGTTGCTATTTTCAGTTTTTAAAAAAAGTTTGTTCCTTTTTATTTCGTCGAACTGAATTGAACATTTGAATAGTGTTATCAGCTGGTAGCAGCTGCAGCAGACTCCCGTTAGCTGCCTGTTCATTTTTGTTATTCGCTGCTGCAGTTTTGCAACAATAAACCAACAGTGAGTCTCTGCCGGGACTGAAGTCTGCAGTTGAGAAATAATCTGGCAGGACAAATGCTGCTGATCGACTTTGGTTTGTTTAGTTTGCGATGTGACAGCCGCATGTTTTACAGAGTACACGGCCAAAAGTATGTGGACACCCCTCAGCCCCAAAGTCTTCCAGTCCAGGAAAGTCTTTCCAGTATTCAGTGATTTTTCACTGTTTGTCCAACTCTGTGGTGACAAAACAGCTGGTGAGAACAATGTTATCACAATATATCTGAGGTTTAAACAAAGATACTCAATACCAGTACTTTACAAACATTGTTAACCCTTTGGAACGGTTTGGTGCAATTTATGCACTTTACAATAGTCTTTTTTGTTCTTTTTTTTATAATTTTGTCTGTGTTTATGCATATGGTAAAAATCTTGGCAAGATTTTGTTTGATCTTGTAATTTCCAGCTCAGCTGCAACAATAAGTCTAAAATACACTGTGGATACACAAAATAATGTGCCATACATCAAACTGCAATTTTTGATCCCACAGCCATCAAAGCGTATTTGGCATATGGAGAAATACATGCTATTTCCACTATCTGCACTGTCACAATCAGTGTTGCAGTCAATCATTAAAATATCTCAGGCAGTGATCATTTTAAAAAAGCTCGTTTGCATGTAGTATATTGAAAATAATTCATTTTTTCCGTTTTGCTTTGGGGGTTTTTCATCTTAAAACATAGTGGCACTGTGAGAAAACACCTGGCATTTAAAGGGTTAAAATTCTAAAAATGAATAAGCCTTTCATATTTGTGATTAGGAGTGATGTTGATTTTTTAAACACTCAGTGAGAGTAGGTGGGCATATTAATGTAGGATATTTTTTATAGCCTGATTTTGAAAAAGCACATTTTTCTGTGGCATTGTGTCAAAAACCTGACATTCAAAGGGTTAAAATTCTGAAAATTAATGCATATTTGATATTTAGGATTAGGAGAGATATTGGTTAAAAATAACTCAAAGGTGAAAATATTGTTAATGTATGACTTTTGTAAATCTTGATTTAGGAAAATGCGTTTTGTGTGCAGAGCGATACAAGCGTGTGATATTGAAGTGGTCCCAAAGGGTTAAATTCTCCGTCTCACTTCTCCCGCGTTCTCTCCGTCTGCTCCAGGTTTTTCGAGTACATCTACCTGTACCAGAGCGGGGTGATGTTCCAGATTGACCAGAAGACCAAAGACTGCTCAAAGATCGCTCTGACGGAGGACTGGGATCCCTTCGACATCCCGTCCAACTCCACCTTCGAGGACCAGTACATCATCGGGGGCCCCGGGGACAACGTGGAGGTTCAGGAGTGGTCGGACAGGAAGCCGGCGCGCCAACGTAAGATTTTACACAAACACTCTTAAATTTAAAAAACAAATGTACACCGAGGTCTTCTGCAGGTTTAATCTCAGCTGTCAGCTGGTTACAAAAGGGTTAATAAATAAATTTACCGTCTTTCTTATTTAGACGCAGTGGAAAGTACGGATGTCGGTTTTGGTTAATTTTCTCAGCAGATAACTGATTAAAAAAATATATAAATAAATAAATGCATCATTTAATTAATAAAAATGCCAAATATTTATTTAATTTCCCCATTTAATTTTACATTTTATTTATCAATTTATTCATTTTCATATTGATTTGCTTATTTATTTTCTGTGATATTTTTTGCATTTTTATTCATGTATTTATTTTACTTATTTATTTATTATTCATGTCATGTCTTTGTTTTTTTAAACTTTCTTTTTGATTTTCTGTTTTAAAATGATTTTAAGGTAATTTCCTTGTTTGTTTTTTTAAGATAATTTCTAACTTTTTAATTTTTTCTTCTTTTAAATGATTTCCTTGTTTTTTTCAACCTTTTCTCTTTTTTAAATAATTTTCAGGTAATTATTTTCTTGTATTTTTTCCTAATTTCTTGTAAATTTTTGGGTCGGTTCTTTTTTTTGGTTTGTCGCTCTTTGCCTTCTCTCTCTTTTCTCGTAAACAAGTTTCAAAGGGTTAAGCTGCTAGCTGCAGACTCTGATAATAATTATCTGCGGGTTCGTTAGAGTGAACCCTTCCACATTACATAAAGTCAACATGTTTTTATGTAAAAAGACATTTAAATGCAGCTGTAAGCAGCGTTCCTGCTTCACATTAAAATAAACCAACAGTGAGGTTCCTTCTTTCATGCCAGACAGTTTTCAGCAGCTTCCAGCAGCTTTCAGCAGGTTTCAGCAGGTTTCAGCAGCTTTCAGCAGGTTTCAGCAGCTTTCAGCAGCTTTCAGCAGGTTTCAGCCGGTTTCAGCAGGTTTCAGCAGCTTTCAGCAGTTTTCAGCAGCTTCCAACAAGTTTCAGCAGGTTTCAGCAGGTCTCAGCAGGTCTCAGCAGGTTTCAGCAGGTTTCAGCAGGTTTCAGCAGCTTTCAGCAGGTTTCAGCAGGTCTCAGCAGCTTTCAGCAGGTTTCAGCAGCTTTCAGCAGGTTTCAGCAGGTTTCAGCAGCTTTCAGCAGGTTTCAGCAGCTTTCAGCAGGTTTCAGCAGGTCTCAGCAGGTTTCAGCAGGTCTCAGCAGGTTTCAGCAGCTTTCAGCAGGTTTCAGCAGCTTTCAGCAGCTTTCAGCAGCTTCCAACAAGTTTCAGCAGCTTTCAGCAGGTTTCAGCAGGTCTCAGCAGGTTTCAGCAGGTCTCAGCAGGTTTCAGCAGGTTTCAGCAGGTTTCAGCAGGTCTCAGCGGGTCTCAGCAGGTCTCAGCAGGTCTCAGCAGGTCTCAGCTGTTGGTAGATTAAAACGTTCCTCTCTGAACCGCCTCGTCTGCTCGTCTCTCCACCAGATGAGACCTGGGTGGGCGTTTACACCCTGAAGGACTGCTACCCGGTGCAGGAGACCTACACCAGGAACAGCAGCGTCACCACCTCCACCCGCTTCTTCAGCCTGCAGCTGGGCATCAGCGACCCGGACGTCTTCACGCCGCCCAGCACCTGTCAGTCAGCTCGGCCCGAGAGGCTGGCCGAGTCCGCCTGCTGAGGCTCGCCTTCGCCCGTAGATACTTAACGGCACTCTGAGGCTGCGTCCGAAATCACTCCCTCGTTCCCTCGTCCGCTTCTCCTAATACAGCAGACAATCAGCAGTTCAGCCGCCCTCGAATTGTGCAAATTCAGACTGCGAATATGAAATACGCCTAACGGAAACACGTCAATTTAGGAACCAAAAAAAGTTTTTACGCTCGCATGAGGTGGTATTTCAGGCGATTCGAAAATCTGCAATGCATCTCGCAATTTTGTTTTATCAACATTTTGAAAATATTGCTCAAGTTTTGTGCAAATCTGTAAAAAAAAAAAAAAAAAAGCCTTGTTTTTCAGGCGCTCAAACGTCGTCACAGGTGTAGCTTCTGCATCTATAAAAATCTGGCACATTGCATTTTGGGATCGTTTGCAGAAAATTTTACACTCAAAATTCAGACGACAAATTAAAATGGTGCAGGGTAAACACAGTGCACTAAACGGTATGAAAAGGGAGTGAGCTCGGACTCGGTCTTTGTTTAGTGTTTTATGGAATTGTTTGTTAATTTGCTGCTAATTCGCTAACGTTGTTATCCCGACCAATGAGCCCTTCCAGCTGTGACTGAACAAACTCGCTCATTTGGGATCCTTAAATGATGAGTACATGTTAAAAAACGGACGAAGCTGCTGACTGACCACACAGACCACGCTTGCTCTATTTTTACGCGGCTCTTTTATTTTCATGCCTCCTCGCTGTGGCCGGAGGCTTTTTTTTTTCGACTTGTTTGTACATCCGTCCATCCGATTCTCGTCAACGCAATACCTGAAATAATCTTTATTTCAAACGTAAAAAAAAATACAACAACACACAAATTAAAGCAAATGCGCCTTACAAAACTTATAATGAACAAAAACAAACAGACAAAAGAGACGGCCTTTTACTCCTACCCCGATCTCAAGAGAACCCTGAAGGAATTTATTCAAATTTGGCACAAACGTCGATGACTATGACTCAAGTATAGTGATTAGGGTGATTAGAATCTGGTGGTCAAAAGTAACCGTGACCTTGTGTTTTTTTTCATTGCATGAATGCGATATCTCAAAGAAGGTCTTGAGGTAATTTCCTAGAATTTGGCACAAACATCCACTCAGACTCGAGAAGAAAGTTGGTGATGAAAGGTCACTGTGACCTCATAAAACATGTTTTTGGCCATGACTCCAGAATTGTTATGCTAAATATGACAACATTTCATATTAATGTCTGATAGAATAACACAATGAAGTGATGAAATGTTATGTACAAAAGGTCAAAGGTCAACTTCACTGTGACACCATAATGTTTTGCCTTGAGGGAATTTCTTCAAATTTGGCACAAATGTTCACTTGGACTGTTTGGATGAACTGATTAGATTTTGGTGGTCAAAAGATGAAGGTCACTGTGACCTCACCTGTGTTATTCTTGTGGATACGATATCTCAATGAAACCTTGAGGGATTTTTTAAAAAAAAATTGGCACAAACTTTCAAGCTGGCTCTTAAGATAAAATACTAGAATTTGGTGGTCAAAGGTCAAGATCACTGTGACCTTGCATCCGTCTCATTTTCGTGAACACGGTATCTGAGGATGGCCTTAAGGGAGTTTCCTCAAATTTAGCACAAACATCCACTTGGACTCAAGAATGAACTGATTAGAATCTGGTGGTCGAAGTCAAAAGGTCAAGGTGACCTCATAAAACATGTTTTTAGCCATAACTGAAGAATTTTTACACTAATTATGACAAAATTTCACAAAACTGTCTGATAGGATTAAATGATGAAGTGATGACATTTTATGTACAAAAGGTCAAGATCAACGGTGACATCATCGTTACTCAGCGTCATATCTCAGGAACAGAAGGGGGGACATTTGGTCAGATACGAGGGGCTGTTTACATGGCAACGGTTGTTACCTGAAACATCAAACTTTAGTTGCGGTTTGGCCTTTTATTTACTCGACAGCTGCCTTTTTGGGGCCTGAAAACACAAACTTTTGAAAACAGGTTCCAGAGTGTATTTTTTTGAAAACGTCACCCCTTCTGTCACGTATAAACTGGCGATGTGCGAATCCTGTAAGAATGGTGACGTCACAGCTGCACTTTGCGCATTCACCTGGTCTTCTTCTATGGTGTTTCATTACAAAGTTATACCGCCAACTACTGACCCCGCAGGCATACTACAGCATTTTCTGTTGGTTTTGTGGATCCGTTTACACGAGGATTGTTCTTACAATGTTATCATATGAACGCAGATTTGTTTTAAAACATTTTCATTCATAGCAGGGCCATTCTTGTCGAAACGTGACCTTCGTCAAATACTGAATCGGCATCACTCATCTTGAAACTGTGCTGGTTGTAGAGATCTCCTGAGGCACAACCACAAGGCAGTAATTCTAGTTTTAAGATTAAGTGCAGCTGAACTTGTTTTAAAAAGATGTCTCAAAAAATTAATAAAAATTTTAAACTGCATTCATGTTTTTTTTTTTGTTTTTGTTTTTTTTAGGTAATACATTATTACCCAGTTATTAAATGGCTTTACATTTTTTAGGACTAAAATATGATTTTTTTTAGGACTTCAAACTCAAGTTTAGGATTTGGGACTTGATTGGTGACTTGTCTTGACTTGGGACTTGAGCACAAAGACTTTCTTGTGACTTGCAAAACCCCGCCTTGATCCCGCCTCTGTTGATTCCCAAACTACCAGCGTTACGGCGAACAGCGGGGTTTCATGTGACCACATGCTAATGAGTGTTTGCTGATTTCTTTGCTCACAGCAGGATGTTTGATGTTAATTCAAGTCAAATGAAGTGCCTCGAAATAATTGAGGCAGAATAAATGACACAATAACAAACCACAGTCATCATGGTTTCTGGGTTTCTTTGAGATTTATGCGTTTGTGTATTTTTTGAGATTTAAATCATGTTTTTTTCCCCAAATTTCAAACTCAGCAGGGAGTCTAGTCTCAAAGCCACAATATCGTGATAGTTTTCTGTACATGAACTTCTTTTCCATGTTTGCAATTAAGCAACTGGCTGGAATCTAATAAAATGCAATTCATTTTCTATTAAAAGGCATGTCAGTGAGCGTGTCACAAAATTCGAATATTTTCATGCACTTTTTTAGGTGATTCCCTTGTTATTTTCCATTTAAAAACTTCAGGTAATTTTTGGGCACTTTTGACTAATTTCTTAATCATTTTGGGGTTATTTCTTTTCATTGCTCATTTCCCTCTTACCATGTTTTTGAAAGGTATAAAGATAATTTGCAAATGTATCAAAAGCTTAAAGATCTAGACTTTTCAATGCACCTGAAAGGACATATTTTTCTTAAAATTGGTTCACAAACTCCCGGGTTCTAATTTACATCCTAAAAGTCGAGGTGATCAGTGTTTCTACATGAGAAACGAGCTCTTTTGTTAACACCGTGTCTGTCAGAGCGCTCCTCTTCCTGGAGTGAGTCAGAGTTCGATGAGCCCTCCCTCCTCTTCCTGCTCTCACACACAGCGAGCTCCACTCTGTTGTTCCCTCCCCTTCAGATCTGCAGTCTGAAGATGGGTGTAACCAACATGAGGTGATTTGAAAAGGCTGACAGGCTCATTCACTGCATGTTGTTTACATCAGAGCTCAAACTAGTTTAATCTCTGAGAAAGTGAAACTCACACAGTCACTGCTACGAGGTGAAATGGCGCAGAAAGGAGTTCAGCTGGACCGAGAAACCTTCTCTTGTTCGATCTGTCTGGATCTACTGAAGGATCCGGTGACGACTCCCTGTGGACACAGCTACTGCATGAACTGTATTAAAGGTTTCTGGGATGAAGAGGACGAGAAGAGGATCTACAGCTGCCCTCAGTGTCGGCAGAGCTTCACCCCGAGGCCCGTCCTGCTGAAAAACACCATGTTAGCAGCTTTGGTGGAGCAGCTGAAGAAGACTGAAGCTGCTCCTGCTGATCTCTGCTACGCTGGAGATGAAGATGTGGCCTGTGATGTCTGCACTGGGAGAAAACTGAAAGCTGACAAGTCCTGTCTGCAGTGTCTGGCCTCTTTCTGTGAGAAACACCTCCAGCCTCATTATCAATCAGACACATTTAAGAAACACCAGCTGGTGGAGCCCTCCAAGAAGCTGCAGGACAACATCTGCTCTCGTCACGAAGAGGTGATGAAGATGTTCTGCCGCACCGATCAGCAGTGTATCTGTTATCTCTGCTCCGTGGACCAACATAAAGGCCACGACACAGTGTCAGCTGCAGCAGAGAGAGACGAGAAACAGAGAGAGCTCGAGGGGAGTCGACTAAACATCCAGCAGAGAATCCAGGACAGACAGAAAGACGTGAAGCTGCTGCAGCAGGAGGTGGAGGACATCAACGCCTCCGCTGATAAAGCAGTGGAGGACAGCGAGAGGATCTTCATAGAGCTGATCAGTCTCCTAGTGAGAAGACGCTCCGACGTGAAGCAGCAGCTCAGATCGCAGCAGCAAACTGAAGTGAGTCGGGTCAGAGAGCTCGAGGAGGAGCTGCAGCAGGAGATCAGCGAGCTGCAGAGGAGAGACGCTGAGCTGGAGCAGCTCTCACACACAGACCATCACACCCAGTTTCTACACAGCTACACCTCACTGTCAGCACTCAGCGAGTCCACACAGTCATCCAGCATCAACATCCGTCCTCTGAGGTACTTTGAGGACGTGACAGCAGCTGTGTCAGAAGTCAGAGATAAACTACAGGACGTTCTGAAGGAGACATGGACAAATGTCTCACTGGCAGTGACTGAAGTGGATGTTTTACTGCCACAACCAGAGCCCAAGACCAGAGATGGATTCTTAAAACATTCATGTGAAATCACACTGGATCCAAACACAGTAAACAATAATCTATTATTATCTGAGGGGAACAAAAAAGTTACAATGGCTCAAAAGTCACGTCAGTTTTCAGAGCTTGATCTGCTTGATCCGTTTTCAGGGCTTGATCAGTCTTATAAGTATCAGCAGTCTTATCCTGGTCACCCGGACAGATTCACTGACTGTTGGCAGGTCCTGAGCAGAGAGAGTCTGACTGGACGTTGTTACTGGGAGGTGGAGTGGAGCGGGAGAGGTGTCATTGTGGCAGTCGCATACAAGGACATTAGTAGAGCTGGGAACTCAAATGAATGTACATTTGGACGCAATGACAAATCTTGGGCATTATGGTATTACAATAACAGATACACATTATGGTACAACAATGTCCAAACTTCCATCTCAGGTCCTCGGTCCTCCAGATTAGGAGTGTACCTGGATCACAGAGCAGGTATTCTGTCCTTCTACAGCGTCTCTGAAACCATGACTCTCCTCCACAGAGTCCAGACCACGTTCACTCAGCCTCTCTACGCTGGACTTATGTGGCATACTTATGGACAACAAACTACTGACTTCTGTAAACTCACAAAGATGTAAATTATTTGAAGGGACATAGCATCCCAAAATCAACAATACATGTTTTCCTCTTACCTGTAGTGCTGTTAATCAGTCCAGATAGTTCTGGCGTGAAACTATCTGCCAAAACTATCTAGACTGATAAAAAGCACTACAGGTAAGAGGAAAAATGTGTGTTTTTTATTATTTCGGTGAGGATTTAAATCATGTGTTTTTATTCTTATTTTGTCTTGAGGGCTGATTGTTCGGGCGTCTTTTCACTGCACAGATCAGCTGTCAGTCAGAAACTATAGTCGTCACTTTGACATCTTCTCCTGAGTTTTGATGTAAATGTTTGAGTTTCTTTCGGTGGCGCTCCTTCCTGCGTCTGTTCAGCCGTGGAGGCCCTCACTGCTCATGATGGTTATTTCCCTGATCGGACATTTCTCTGCATGAAAATAATGTCAATTTAACTGGGCTCTAGTTTCTAGTCTTAGATAATCTGTATATTGTTGTTTCTCTTCCACTGAATGAGTCTGAAGAGAGAAAACACCAGACCTGATTTATTATGGATATTTCACTCTTTCTGCTTGTAAATACGTAAAGAAATCTGTATCTACATCTACCTTTATCTGTTTGGTAAGACCTGTGGGTTATTATAAATCGATAATTATTGTGATTCTAATCAGTCAGAAGATCATTTCTTATCAATTACTCATTCACAAACTGATTGTATGGATGAACTGAATAATTAAAGAGTTACTGAACAGACTTTGCTGACTGGATTTGTGAATAAACTGAAGATTTACATAATGAATAAACAATCACAACCAAAGTATTTTTTCAGTCTTAATTTGGGGTTATTAAACAGAGCTGATGGAGAAAATACAACACTGATATGAGAGGATAACTTTCCTCCTGAAACACCACAAAGTTCAGGGTTCATGTTTGGAGCAGAAGAAATAAAAAAAAAAAATGCTTTTAACAAAAAAGAATTTTGTTACAAAATTATAATATTTTTAAGCACTTTTTCCAGATCATTTCCTTGTTGTTTTTTTCCTTTAAAAAAAGTATCTTCGGGAAGTTTTCTTGTGCTTTTTACTAACTTCTTGATAATGCTTGGGTCATTTCTTCTTTGTATTTCTTCTTTCTTTGTAAATTTATAATTACAAATACATATTTACAGTTATGTTACATTATTATATTTGAAGCACATTTTCCAGGTCATGTCCTCGATTTTTTTTTTTTTTTTACTTTGTGATATTCTTGTACTTTTTATTAAATACTTGAGAGTTAGCTGGGGAAAATGGCTGGGAAAATGGATAGCATCTAGGTAAAAAATATATTATTACATATTTAAAATCATGTCACAAAATCATATTTTCATGCACTTTTTTAGATGATTCCCTTGTTATTTTCCCATTCTAAAAAATAACCTTCAGGTAATTTTCTGGCACTTTTGACTAATTTCTTAATTATTTTGGGGTTATTTCTTTTCATTGCTCATTTCCCTTTGAACATGTTTTTGAAAGGTATAAAGATAATTTGCAAATGTATCAAAGGCTTAACGATCCAGACTTTTCAATGCACCTGAAAGGACATATTTCTCTCAAATTTTGTCCATAAAGTCCCGGGTTCTAATTTACATCCTAAAAGTCGAGGTGATCAGTGTTTCTACATGAGAAACGAGCTCTTTTGTTAACACCGTGTCTGTCAGAGCGCTCCTCTTCCTGGAGTGAGTCAGAGTTCGATGAGCCCTCCCTCCTCTTCCTGCTCTCACACACAGCGAGCTCCACTCTCTTGTTCCCTCCCCTTCAGATCTGCAGTCTGAAGATGGGTGTAACCAACATGAGGTGATTTGAAAAGGCTGACAGGCTCATTCACTGCATGTTGTTTACATCAGAGCTCAAACTCACACAGTCACTGCCTTGAGGTGAAATGGCGCAGAAAGGAGTTCAGCTGGACCGAGAAACCTTCTCTTGTTCGATCTGTCTGGATCTACTGAAGGATCCGGTGGCGACTCCCTGTGGACACAGCTACTGCATGAACTGTATTAAAGGTTTCTGGGATGAAGAGGACGAGAAGAGGATCTACAGCTGCCCTCAGTGTCGGCAGAGCTTCACCCCGAGGCCCGTCCTGCTGAAAAACACCATGTTAGCAGCTTTGGTGGAGCAGCTGAAGAAGACTGAAGCTGCTCCTGCTGATCTCTGCTACGCTGGAGATGAAGATGTGGCCTGTGATGTCTGCACTGGGAGAAAACTGAAAGCTGACAAGTCCTGTCTGCAGTGTCTGGCCTCTTTCTGTGAGAAACACCTCCAGCCTCATTATCAATCAGACACATTTAAGAAACACCAGCTGGTGGAGCCCTCCAAGAAGCTGCAGGAGAACATCTGCTCTCGTCACGATGAGGTGATGAAGATGTTCTGCCGCACCGATCAGCAGTGTATCTGTTATCTCTGCTCCGTGGACCAACATAAAGGCCACGTCACAGTGTCAGCTGCAGCAGAGAGAGGCGAGAAACAGAGAGAGCTCGAGGGGAGTCGACTAAACATCCAGCAGAGAATCCAGGACAGACAGAAAGACGTGAAGCTGCTGCAGCAGGAGGTGGAGGACATCAACGCCTCCGCTGATAAAGCAGTGGAGGACAGCGAGAGGATCTTCACCCAGCTGATCCGTCTCCTGGAGAAAAGCCGCTCCGACGTGAAGCAGCAGCTCAGATCGCAGCAGCAAACTGAAGTGAGTCGAGTCAGAGAGCTGGAGGAGGAGCTGCAGCAGGAGATCAGCGAGCTGCAGAGGAGAGACGCTGAGCTGGAGCAGCTCTCACACACAGACCATCACACCCAGTTTCTACACAGCTACACCTCACTGTCAGCACTCAGCGAGTCCACACAGTCATCCAGCATCAACATCCGTCCTCTGAGGTACTTTGAGGACGTGACAGCAGCTGTGTCAGAAGTCAGAGATAAACTACAGGACGTTCTGAAGGAGACATGGACAAATGTCTCACTGGCAGTGACTCAAGTGGATGTTTTACTGTCAGATTCACAATCAGAGCCCAAAACCAGAGATGGATTCTTAAAACATTCATGTGAAATCACACTGGATCCTCACACAGCACACAGCATGCTTTTATTATCCGAGGGGAGCAGAGAAGTAACAATTGCTGAACAGTCTTATCCGAGTCATCCGGACAGATTCACTGACTGTTGGCAGGTCCTGAGCAGCGAGAGTCTGACTGGACGTTGTTACTGGGAGGTGGAGTGGTATGGAGAAGACATTTATTTAGCTGTCGCATACAAGGACATCAAGAGAGAAGGGAGATCAGATGATTGCACATTTGGACGAAATGACAAATCATGGGCATTATATTCTTATCGAAATTATAGTTATACATTTTGGTACAACAATGTTGAAACTGATTTGAGTGGTCCTCAGTCCTCCAGATTAGGAGTGTACCTGGATCACAGAGCAGGTATTCTGTCCTTCTACAGCGTCTCTGAAACCATGACTCTCCTCCACAGAGTCCAGACCACGTTCACTCAGCCGCTCTACGCTGGACTCTGTGCCGAGTTCCATTATTCTTTTCGCGCTGAGTTCTGCAAACTCACATAGACAGAGGTCAGAGGTCATTTATGGAACAGTGTTTTAAATCCTGTTTTAATTTTAAAAGGTCTTATTGATGACATTTAAATCCTAAGTCCTCAAAACAAAAGGAGGAGAAAGACCAGGGTGTTCACTGGTTAAGCTTTTGCTTGTTGGAGTCAGCTGAAGGAGGTTTAAGGGCTGAAAAGCCGAAGTCTCCACGCTTCTCTTTAATTGTAAACCAAAGCTAAGGATAACTTAACTTTAACGTGAGCTGACTGTGAATGCAGGTTGTGTAACCACTAGTTCTTCGGTGAAAGCGGGGTGTGTGGCATCTCCTGTGTTATGTTATCAATATATCATCAAAGCTCTTTTTGTCTCCATATTTGCTGCTGAGGGCTGATTGTTCGGGCGTCTTTTCACTGCACAGATCAGCTGTCAGTCAGAAATTATAGTCGTCACTTTGACATCTCCTCCTGAGTTTTGATGTAAATGTTTGAGTTTCTTTCGGTGGCGCTCCTTCCTGCGTCTGTTCAGCCGTGGAGGCCCTCACTGCTCATGATGGTTATTTCCCTGATCGGACATTTCTCTGCATGAAAATAATGTCAATTTAACTGGGCTCTAGTTTTTAGTCTTAGATAATCTGTATATTGTTGTTTCTCTTCCACTGAATGAGTCTGAAGAGAGAAAACACCAGACCTGATTTATTATGGATATTTCACTCTTTCTGCTTGTAAATACGTAAAGAAATCTGTATCTACATCTAACTTTATCTGTTTGGTGGGTTATTATAAATCGATAATTATCGTGATTCAAATCAATCAGTAGATCATTCCTTATCAATTATTCATTCACAAACTGATTGTATGGATGAACTGAATAATTAAAGAGTTACTGAACAGACTTTGCTGACTGGATTTGTGAATAAACTGAAGATTTACATAATGAATAAACAATCACAACCAAAGTATTTTCTCAGTCTTCATTTCAGGTTATTTTACAGAGCTGATGGAGAAAATACAACACTGATATGAGAGGATAACTTTCCTCCTGAAACACCACAAAGTTCAGGGTTCATGTTTGGAGCAGAAGAAATGAAAATAAAATTGCTTTTAGCATCCAATTTTTGGTCAAAAACCTGGTCAAAAAAGAGGATTTTTTTTTTTACAAACTTTTTTCTTTTTTCTTTTTGAAGGGACAGTGGATTAAATTCTATGTTTTGAGAGTCCTAAAACCCAGACATGAATCAGTATTTCAGCACCTCCTTGTGTTGAGGTCAATGAGTTTTTTTTTAACAACTTTTTGGTTAGATGACTGAAATATTTCTTTTTCTTGATGTTTTGCGTTGTCTGTAAATATATTTTTTTCATCTATCCACTTGCTTGTATGTACATTTCTCCCTGTCTTTTTTTACATATTTTAAATAGATTTACAAATTAAATTAAATTAAATTAAACTGAATTGAATTAAATTAAATCAACATAACAGCAGGTTAACAGGTGAAATGTGAGAACTGATGCACAACACTAGAGGGCACCTTCACTCTTATAACCAGGGAGGTTGGAGCACCTTAACTGAATCGGCCTACTGAATAGAAACCTTTTTATCATGTCATACATCATGGTCAGCAATATCAAACATCTGTACGTCAGAGGAGATTCTCTTTAAAAAAAAAAAAAGTAAAATTAAATTAGTACTTTTTGAATGGTAGTTTGGCATATTTCACTCACTAACCATTGTGTTTTCTGTATGCACTCATTTTAATAGAATAAAAATATTTACGTGTTTTAAAAGTTTTTGTAATGTATTTTTTAATAATGTTTGTTTGTTCTTCCAGCTCCTGAAATGATTGGAGTCATGTGTCAGAAGGATGTTTGCATATCGATGCTTTTTTGAAGAACTGTTGACAGCTGAAATGTCCAGAGTGTAGGATCAAGGGGGATATTTTGGAATAAATGGAATATAATAACTCTGTTTTCTTTGCTGTATAATTACCTGAAAATGTGAATAATTGTGTTTTCATTTTAGAAAATATATATACATAGGGAGTGGGTCCATGTTTAAGGAGATCACTAAGTTGTGCTGCCATGTGGGACTACAGTAATGCAGAGAGGACAAACCAAAGACTTGCTCTAGACTGCGTGATTTGTATTTTTGCATCAGCCACTGTAGTTAGCAACATGCCAAACTCCATAAGAAAAACACTGATTTATAACATAAAAACTGCTTTACTCAGCATTTCTATGAGGTCTGTTTGGTTTGGTGGAGAAAATACCTCTGTGGATGATTCAGCTCCTGGTAAAAAAAAAAACTCCTGAACACCAGGATCTTAAATTATAGGTAAAAAAAAAAAGGAGGAAAAAATGGTGAGCACATAGTAGCATGTGGTGGACAACCTTCCATCACTAAGATGTTTAGCGATGTTGAATAAACACTGATTTGTAATGTGGAGCTGCTTTATTCTGTCAGTTTTAATGCCCAGCTCCTTTTATTTTTCCTTTCAAATTTGATCGTGATTTTCAAAAACTCTTTTTGATTTTTTTTAAAGTTGTGTTTTTTTTGCTTAAGTTTTGGAGAAATGTTTTTATTTAAATGTTTGTTTTCTTTTTTTTTTCTTTATATATTCCTTTAAAAGTTTTTGTAATGTTTTTACACACACACACACACACACACACACACACACACACACACACAGATATATGTACTTCTTATAAATAAAATCCCCATGCATAAATTAAAAGCGGCTACTTCCGGCATCTCTCCTTGAGTGACAGACGTTATGCTTTTAATGTGAAGTGCTTCCGGTGTCTCTGAGCGGAGATGTAGGTGAGATTTGTAACATGAACGTGTTTTTTTGTCTGAATGTGACCGCCTGTCCTCTCGGAGCGGGTGTTGTGACTCGGACATGGACATTTAAAGGCCCGTGTCGTCGCCTCAGAGTGTCCGGTTAGTGAAGCGCGGTGTCGCCATTGTTGTTGGTCGGTTCCTCTGCGGGTTAGCTGCTAGCTGTGCGGCTAACGGGAACGCTGGAAGGACTTCTGGTTGTACTTTTCAAAATAAAACCTTGAATGGACGAACGTTAAATTAGACTAACCGCCGAACTCCATTTCAAAAGGTTAGTGACAGATATTTTGCAAAACTGCTACTATTTACACGTCATATAGCATAAAATAGCACATTGTTTTGAATGTATCTTTGTGTACTGGTAAATTCGGGGCGTATTATTCATGCATTTACCGTAACAGTTAATCAAACACTGATAAATGTATGCGTTTCCTAGCTTGCTCTGCCTTGCTAACGTTAGCTACCAACGTAGGCAATCGCTTGGTTTAAGCCTTTTAATTGATGTAAATCTAAACGCTGACAAGTACAATGTAGGCCGAATTTATCCGTAGACTTCCCTGACTCGGCAAATTGTAAAAGTTTGATAAAAAAAACTGTAGGTTACATTAAGCTACACGGAAAATACTTTTAATTTCATAAATTATTAATGGGTTTCGGTGGCACTTTATTTTTCTCTTTTGGTTGCATTCATTCGACGCTGTGCAGAGTCACTGGTCCCCCACTTTAGAGGTGGAAATCTCCAGAGGCCCCCTTTTTATGATATTGTGAAGATACCTGGGTCATAATACAATATTATTGCGATTTCTAATGTTTAAATTTGCAATTTATTATGGTTTGCAAATGTAAATGAAGGAAAAACTTAGTCAGCATATGTTTTGTCTAATTGGTTAAAGTTTGCATTTTTTTAATCTCACTTTAATCAGTTATAATTGCAGCAAAATATTGAATATACCAAAAAATAAAAATAAACAATTGATTTTATTATCCTAGTAGGCTACCAGGTTTATATTTATTTAAAGTACTCAAGGTACTACACATGAGGTGATTCAGCTCAAAAGAAAATGTATTTTCCACAATGTTAATCAAACTTTGGCTTGATTTCTTTAGAAAATATGAGGTGTAAAAAAGGAAATTAAAAAAGTTCAGTAAATTGCAATAAATTTTTGAAATTATTAAATTATTTTTGAAAAAGCTAGGGAAAACGGCCAAATAACTACATTTATTATTATTGTTGTTGTTGCTGTTGTTGTTGTTAATAATAACAATTATATATTTATAATTATAGTATATTAATATTTAAAAATATTTAAGCCCTTTTTAAGGTAATTCCCTGACTCTTTAAATTCTTTTTGTTTGTTTTTTTTTTCTCAGCTTTTTAGGGTATCTATTGTCCTTTTTGCTATTATTTGGGGTTTTTTCTTCAAAAGGTGCTTATGCCTTTTATGTTTCAGCATTATTAGATTACTCATGATTTATTTTTACGCTTTTATTTTGAAGTGGGCTGTTCCGGTGTGCGTGCCGGTAGTTGTGCACATTGACGCAGTGTTTTCAAAACAGCGGCTGCGAGCAGCTCAACACTGCGGTGTTTCTGAGCCGCGTTATTATCCGAGCAGCCCGTCGCCTCACTCCTCGGACCTCTCTCGTCATATGCTTGTTTTCCTCGAGGACTCCTCGCTTTTTTTGCTGAATTTTATTTTTTTAAGACAAATTTTCAGGGATTGACAGAAATATAATCTCTAAATGACAACCCGCTGGGAGGACAGCTGGTGCGGTGATAACATCGGGAGGGGGGGGTGATGCCCTTGACTTGGGGAGGAGGAGTTAGAAGGAGAAAGGGTGGTGGGGGGGGGGGGGGGGACCATTATTTAATGTACAAAAAGAAGTGACATTGTAACTGTGATCTTCACTGGCAGGGGTGTCAGGGATGCGGCGCATGCTCTGCAAGTTCATTTCATCCCAGGCTGCCGCGGAGCAGCAGCGTCCTGCTGAGAGAAGCCATCAAGTGGAAATGTTGTGCATCTGCAGGGAGCCGAGGAGCTCCTCTGGTCGAGCGGCGGAGGCCTGAGCGGTCTCCACCTCCGGATTAGATGGTGGCACAAGTGTGCACGAGAAGATAAACAGAGGCTGTCCAGCCTGCACTGCAGATAAGCTGTGAGTCTACTCTTTGGTTGACATTGTTGCTTTTTTTGGGGCCTCTTTGTGTGCCAGACAGTGTTTGTGGGAGTAGATGTACTCATTAATAATAAATGTGATGGGCAGCAGCCCCTGAACTGTGGATTTCGGCTGGGAACCGGGGCTGTTTGTTCTTCCAACCTCTAAAGACTGGAAATTATGGCTGACCACGAGGAAGCCGAGTTGTCCGAGTCCCTTCAGAAGGAGGACGGGTTTTCCAGCGAGCTGGAGGAGCCGGGCACGGACTTCAAATCTAAAAGTTTGCCTGTTTTAAATGAAGAGGCGCCTCAAGAGGAGACCTTACTGGCTAGTTCTGTGTCCATAACGGCGGAGGAGAGCGCCGAGTTCATCCAGCTCCCGGCCAAGACCGAGTCGTTTCAGGCCGAGTCCCCGACAAGAACGAACTACCTGCCTAAGCCGGGGAAGTCGGCGCTGAACAGGCCGAGCTCGTACATGGAGAACACGGAGATCCGCAGGAGTAAAAACATGGCAAGAAGGAAGCCGCCGGGAATTTTTGCTTCCAGGCTGAATCGGATTCACCTGCCCAGTCGGAAGTACCTGAGCGTTATTTTGCAGGACTCTCGCTGCTTCCTGTTCTGCATGTGCTACCTGACGTTCATCCAGTCGCTCATGGTGTCGGGCTACCTCAGCAGCGTCATCACCACCATCGAGAAGAGGTACAGCCTGAGGAGCTCCGAGTCCGGCCTCCTCGTCAGCTGTTTCGACATAGGGAGCCTCCTGGTGGTCGTCTTCATCAGCTACTTTGGTGGGCGGGGCCAGAGGCCTCGCTGGCTGGCGGTAGGTGGCGTTTTCATCGCCGTGGGCGCCGCACTCTTCTCCTTACCTCACTTCATCTCCCCGGCGTACCAAATCCAGGAGGTCAACTCATCCTCGGCCAACGAGGGCCTGTGCATGAACAGCAACGCCAGCGGCAGGGACCGCGTCGACATCACTTCCTGTCCCAGAGACCAGGAGGGCAACGAGCACAACCTGTATGTGGCGCTGTTCGTCATTGCGCAGATCCTGGTCGGCATGGGGTCCACGCCGATCTACACGCTGGGACCCACCTACCTGGATGACAACGTGAAGAAGGAGAACGCCTCGCTGTATTTAGGTAAGAGTGTGTGTGTGTGTGTGTGTGTGTGTGTGTGTGTGTGTGTGTGTGTGTGTCGGCGTGGAAGCGCTCAAACACAAGCCGCCTTCAAACAGCCAACCTCTGCAGCAGATGATGTCACAGGGTAGTCATCGGCGTCTGGTTCAAATATGAAACAATCAGTGACATCAGGCCTGCAGGGGTCGGTTTGGATCAAAATCGGCAGGTGTTTGGACAGCAGTGACTTTTGTTGTTTTTGTTAAAGAATTAGCTGAAATTCAGATCCAACGTGATGCAGCACCTGAATATATTCATCATCAGAGTTGGCTATTGTTTGTTTTTTGTTCGGTACTGGTGCCAAAATAGAATAAAATTTGATAAGATGAGATGAGACTTAAAAGCCAGTTTTTACAGAAAATTTACTTGCGTCCACAAGAAAAGTCAGAGAAATGGCCTAATATTGTAGACACATCCTAAAATTCTAGAAATGTCCTCTAATCCAAGAAATGTCCTAAAATCTTAGAATTGTGCTAAAATCCTGGAAATGTCCTGTAATCCTAGAAAATTTTTAAAATCCTAGAAATGTGTATGTGACTGCTGCGACTGGCCCCTGGCCTCCTTTCATTTTGCAAAAGTGGCCCCAAGCAAAACAAGTTGAGTATCCCAGCTGTAGACAAAAGTCCCTTTTTCACATCCTGTGCAAGGTGGGATTATTGCGCTGTTAAGCTTCCTTGTCGTATAAAATGGATGATCGTGAAATGGGGAATCAGTTTTTTAGCATTTAATAAGGCAGGCATCTAAATCGTGTCTGTGTGAATGGGACAGCCAGTGGGACGGGTGTGATGTTTTGACGACGTTTTGTGCGTGGGACCCACCGCGGGAGATTTAAAAAGCAGCAGTTAGTGGTTAACTCATGAACAGCGGCCAAAAATGTTCGCAAATTGGGGAAACAATGAGGTCCCTGGAGCTAGTCACACTAGAGGCTGAAGGTGTTGTGTTAAACATCACACCTCTTTTGTTTCCACGATGCCGGCTTGCTGTCTAAAATCACACACTGGAGCGCTATGATGCCGCCGTCGTTTGGTTGTGTTTAAAACGTAAAGGCGGCATAAAGAGACTCGGTAGCAGCTGTAGTGTGATCTCTGTGTAAAAAGAGCTAAAGTGTGTGACTGCACATACATTCACCATTAGGAAGTGTGAGCCAACTGAGCTCCTGTAGTCCCAGTCTTTGCCCCCGCCGTGGTCTACACGTCAGAGTCTTGCCCCAGATAGTTTTATGGGCAAATCACCGGTGTGACCCTCCAGCTGCCCCCCTCCCTTGCCCACTTGCTTCCCCAGAAGTTCTCGCCCCAGTGGACTCAAACAAGGTGAAGCCTAATTAAACCAACAAATGAGAGCTGGGTTATGAAAGAGAGTCGGGGCGGCGGAGGGACGAGGGGGAGGGCTTATGTGCATTCCTGTCGTCGGGGTGGAAAAAAGTGAAAGTCCTGCAGAGGCTCGGCTCCGGTCCGAGCTCCTTTTTTCTTCTTTTTAAAGACGAGCAAAAAAATAGGCTTTGATCTGTGGAGCAGCTGGTTAATGTTACGATGAACACTTCACCTGCAAAATAACCATTTATATATCAGTTACTCACTGTGTGTTATCTTTGAGACCAAGAAAACTTTGTTTCTTTCGCTCAACTACACAGTGAACGGAGAATCCAAAAAAGGTGAACATCCTTCATGAATTGTAGTAAACAGGGAACACAACTTAAATCTACGACAACTGTATATATATATATATATATATATATGCTTTTTGGCTTCGATTTTCAAAATGCACAAGGCTATTGGTCCTCAGGCGAAAAAGAAATTTGCACTAAAAACTAACAAAAAATTCACATATTCAGTACACTGCATGGCCAAATGTATGTGGACACATCACCACACCCATATGCGATTGTTGAATACGCACACACTCACATATACACGTCAATCTGTAATAGTGTTTGAAAGTGAGATTTAAAACAGTAAAGTAACTAAAATGGTGATATTGATCCCAGCCACCTGCCAAATGCTCTTTAAGTATTTGGCCACAGATCAGTGGAGCAGCCAGTCGGTGGTGCAGGGTTACCTGCAGAGCTCTGGAAAATATGCACCAGTGCCAGAAATCATTTCCACAACTAGTAACTAAAATTCACAGTATTTTAGCCTTATCTGCTTCAATTTTTATTGTTTCTGTCTCTCTTGTCTTCCAACTTCATGGAAGTGCAGTACTAAATCACTAACGACCCCTTTAATTTTCCAGTTCAGTGATCAGGGCTGTACCCGACTTAGAATTATATCAATATATTAGAAAATTCGTTGTTTTTTTCCCATACGAAGTTTTAAAGTTTGAACGTGCTCTGTGGGGGTTCAGTGTGACAGCGGTATTGATGTCATATAGTATAACGGCACTAACGATGGATTGCAAATGCACAACATTACAGAAATTTTGACAATCAATAAATCGTCATTTATCAAGCAAAAGCAAAAACATGCTGTTTTCAGGCTTCTTATGTTAATTATCCGTTTTTATATCCTTTAACATCACATATTGAATAACAATAAGTTTAAATATGTCACCATGGGTTTTGGAAAATGGACATTTATGACAGTTTTATTTTATTTTTTAGACTTAATGTTAAAAATTAATAAAAAGAAAAAAGCATAATTAAAATAAATGTAAGTTGCAACCCTGCCTCCAGCGCTGACACAGGAAATGACCTTTTACTTCCTCTGTGATTTCATGCACTGAATCGTGTTAAGCAAACTGTGCCGGACAGTTGAGGAATTTTAATTCAGAATTAACCCTGAAATCGATTTGTAGTCGTTGTTGGTCTTAACTTTGTCTGCACAATCAGCCACGTTGGCAAGTTACCAAAAAGTGTCTGTCTGGTGAGACCCACTTGACCAGTAAACTCTGGTATCCAGTTGCTTTTGTGACTGCTGAATGAAAACATTTGTTCCCGGCCTCAACGGTCTCTGTGGTCGGCAACGGCAGAGCGGTGCAGAGCGGTGCAGAGCGGTGCAGATACTGTTTGGCTGCAGAAACATGTTGATGTAGTCGGTTGGTTTAGTGGCAGCTGACGGCTTCTGATCACTGGAATGAGGACACCGTCACAGTTCAGTCCAGTAACGGGGAAGAATGCAAACCAGTAAAGTCCTGCTGCTCTGATGTTGTGTAACAGTGTAGTTGCACTTGCTATTATTCCCCAAAATATTCAGTCGCAGGAAGTATGTTTTACATACCAAAGTTGGCTGCTGTATTGCGACCTATTTCTCTTGTCACTTCATAATGTCCACGGTTTTCTCATTAATTTATTTTGGTGTTTTCTGACAGCACAGCACATAAATGAACTTTTTAGGCTAAAGGAAAATCGTTGGAACTAAAATAACTCTGTTGTTGTCTTATGGGAACATTTTTTTTCTTTTTTGCAATAAAAATCCTGAGTTAATGTTGCAGTATACTAAAAATAAATCACTGTGACACTCTTTTAACCCTAAGGGACTGTTTAGTGCATTTTACACACTTTTCACTCTTAATTTTTTGATAATTTTGGCTGTGTTTCATGCATATGGCATACATTTTGGCAAGATTGTGTATTTTCTTAATCTGTGAATTTCCAGCTCAGCTCCTACAATAAGTCTAAAATCATGATAAAAGCCTGGCATTTAAAGGGTTAAAATTCTGAAATTTATGTTGGTTTAAAAATTAACTCAATGAAATTAGAGAATCATATTAACATTTAATATTTTTTGTAGCCAAATTTTTGATAAGCGCATTTTGTGTGCAAAGCGGTATGAGTGTGAGTATTTGACAGTGCACAAAAATACTGATGCAAAAAAATCTACTTAGCGTTTAGTATATTGGATATTCTTCTTCTTTTCTTTAACATTTACTTACATAGTGGCATCATGACAAAAGCCTGGCATTTAAACGGTTAATATTATGAAAATCAGTGGATATTTGATGTTTATGATTAGGCCCAATGTTGGTTAAAAAATTACCCACTAGAGAGTAGAAAATAATATTAATGTTTATTATTCTTTAAAGCTTTATTTTGAAAGGCACGTTTTGTGCGCTGAGCCGTATGAGTGCGGGTAATATTAAAGCGTATTAAATGAATATTAATTTGCAGATTTGACTCTCTCCCTCTCTCTTTTGCCGGAGTTGAGATCTACAGTGTGTCTGATATTTACCATGAAGTGTGCACAAAGAGCCGACTGTACACAGATTGGCCTCTTATGCTCCTTAGCCTACTTAGGTTATTATGTTAGCGGAACATGAGATGAGCGGAGACAGATGATGTCTCAAGTAAATCTGCAGCTGTTTTCGTGGATTCATCAGGAATGACCACTGCATTCATTCAGCCCACTGCTGTGTCTCTGCAGACACTTTAAAAACATAGATTGATCGAGCGTTTACAGAAGCAAGGGGAGCGTTTTCCTGGAACCAGCCTGCGCTAAACGCAAACCAAAATCAATTGGTGCAATTTGTCTCGTAATCCCGTGTCAGATCAAAGGTGTCTCCTGGTTTATCTCAGCTGCTAGTGGAGATAAAAAGGCCAACTGGGAGGGGGATTTTAACTTGAGTTTTTTTTTTTGTGAATCTTAAGTCAGATGGCCGTGCCCACTGGGAACAGGGCCAGCCCAGCGGCAACACAATGCATCATTTTCTGTTTGGGCCCCGCCTCGAATAATAAGAGCAAGAGACGCCACTCTGGGACAAAGATGGGGTTTTTTTCTGGTGATTTGAAACCTTAGCAAACTGGTTTGATTTTTTTTCAAAAACATGGTGAGAAATCAGCAAATAACTTCACAAGCCATGGCCCATAAAAAACATTTTTAAAAAAAGTGGAAAAGAAAATTACCTGAAAATACTCAAAAAAGCAAATGACCAAAAATAAATAAATCTGTTATTAAAATATGTATATATATATTTATTTTATACATTACATGTGTCGGTGCATGTAAACAGCAGACAGTAGTAGAAGAAATCCCATGTAAAAGGCTGACCTGAATTCTTCCATCTGATTGATTTTAATCAGATTGAGAAAAAGTGTAAACGCAGCTACCGTCCACCAGATGTTTGACCCTGTCTGCTCCCATTCAAGAGCATCAGTGAGGTCCAACACTGACAAAGACAGAGATGCTCCCGATTTTGTCCTGTTTTATGGCTTTACCACACTGTGCTTTTCCAGTTTGGGTGCAGCACATTTACACCAAATATTCTGGTCCGTTTTGGCCTCGCTCTGCATTAGCCTACATATGAGATCATGCCCAAAGGCGTCACAGACATCCATTAGAATAATTCAGCACAGTATTGCTTTGTAACCCCAATAAGAGACGCTCTGTTTGGCTCCCATGCGAGGCATCGGGCCGCAGTGAAGCCACTTGAAATTTTAATGTGCCGGCTCAGAGATGCAATATGGTCCTCACTGGGTTTAACCGGACCTGTTTGTGTTTGGCTTCACGGTGTATGACATCAGACCTGTGAGTTTTCTAGGTTATAAAGATATTAACGCCAGCACCAAACAACCATCCAAACATGTTTATGTCCCCTGTTCTGGATAAGAGATCGTTTCTTGTCTGTACTTCTTTTTGTCCTCCAGAGATAAATCGTGGTTTTTGATAATCTTGCTTTCACACTGATCTTGTGACCTTATCAGCTGTTTTCTGTTTGGGTCAAGTGTTAATTTTGTTATATATTCGTCCCACCAATGCTAAACACTGGAATTACATCTGTCATGTGATGCCCTGTGGCCAAAAAAGCCCCTTTCATATAGACTCACACAGCAAAAGAGACTTCTGTAAATCAGTAGATACATTTTTATGAGTTCTGGTTTATAAAAACCATTTTGGCTGATAGGTGATGCCAGTGTTTTTGTTTGTTTGTTTGTTTGTTTATTTTGTGCCATCCAAACAAAAACCCTCACTATAAAAAAATAACTGAACCCAATAACCCACCAAAGTTAGGTCAAATTTTCACTCCACCTTGTTAATATGGACTTTATAACTGTTTTGTAATGCAAAATAATGGACTTAAACTTGATTGAAAATGTGATTAATCACAATTAACTATAGAAATTCGGCAACTATTCACAATTTAAAAATGAATCGACTGACAGCCGTGGTTTGTTGTTTTTCCAACTTGTGAAAGATGCACACACACACATTAATACACAAAATCTAGATATAGTTTGTGATTCAGAGTATTGAAACTAGGCCATCATCACAGTGGTTAGTTTCTAAAGCTGTCATGCAATGTGTGTGTGTGTGTGTGTGTGTGTGTTTGTGGCTGTGCTGTGCATTATTTTAAATTACGGGAAACTGTGACAAAACAGGATCTGCCTGAAGAACATGAATAACTTTATACTGAAATTACTAACTATCTTTATTATTAGTCCTTTTCTGCTGAGTTTATATATGTTTTTTAAAATGCAGATTTCTGTGTCCTCAAATAACTTTTGACAAACATTCAAAAACCCAACTAAGTTCAGAGAAATAAAATGTTGAGCATTTTTGCTCCATCTGTAACTTCAGTTAAAGACTTAGTAGTGCATAAAATATCAAAACTTCAATTTTCCGTAAACAAACGAATCATTTCAGCATTAGAAGGAGTTCCTTTAGGAGTTCAGAGATCGTCAGGTACATCTGAGATTTTTCCCACAACCTGCAAACTGAGGTCTAAAAACACGTATAAAATGAGAAAACTGAAGCTGACAGTATAATGGTATAACATGACAGTTAAATTGCAGGTTATATTTACATATTATATATTTATTCTATTCTCAGAAATATTCATATATGAATGTATTTGTATTTTTATATTTAGACTGTGTAACATGCTGTGCAATTTTCTACTGTACTATCTACAGTTCAATAATGTTTATAGGATATATTTCTATATTTTTATTAGTAAATATTCTTTACACCATATGCATTTTGTATTTTTCTTATTTTTATTCATTTATTATCATTTTATTTTTCTTTGATCTAATTTATATTTTTGTAATATTTTATCCTTTTTTCTTTGCATTTTTCCCCGCTGTGGGATTAATAAAGTCTTCGTTATCTGATCTTATATGATGCATTTTCTCTCCTGATGTAGAGCATTAGATGTTATTAAAATCCTTTCATCAAATCTCCCTCTCTGAGCCGCACAGCAGCTAAACATGTCATGATGTGTGTTTATTATCATGCTTCCTGGTTTGTCAGGAAACCGTTTGTGCTGACAGACATTGATCAAGCCGCGGTTGTCGGTTTGGAGATTGTGAGAAGAAACGTCTTTGCGCTGTTTAGTTCAGTTCAGAGAGCTTTTATCGGCCGGTGTGAGTAGACAATGAAATGTGAAGCAGAGTTGGTGCTTCAGCTCCTGCTGGTGTCTCTAACAGCATAATGTATGCACTCATGCTGTTGCCAGGTACTTTGGATAAAAGCATTTACCAAAATGGTATAATTTTTGTCGAAAAAAACCCCCATTAAGGTCAGAAATCCATTTGGTCCACTCGTAGATGCTGCTGAATTCTCGCTCTCTGCACGTCAGTCTGAAATGTTATTATATGAGCAGTTTGGCAAAACCTTAATGACTCAGTCAGTCGACATGGATTAGTCAGCGACAGTTTCGGTTATTGATTTTTTTAAAAGTCCGCTGTGTAGGATTTAGGGGCATCTATTGGCAGGAATGATATGTATTTTCTTTTTATAGTTACAACCAACATTATAAATCCACTCCTGCTGTCATGAATATTGAAAGTAGTTATAGATGTAAACTTGTTTACTTCAGCTGTAGGTTGGGAATTTTAACATGGAGCTCTGTGGGGATTGACTGGCTTTTTGGAGCCAGCCTCTAGTGGCCATAAGAGGAACTGCAGTTTTTCGCACCTCCACTGCAGGTTATCACTGAAAACCAAAAAAAGAAAACAGAAAAGGCGATTTTATCTTCTAATCAGGCTCGTAGTTTCTGGAACTAAGTGGTCAGAAAGTGCTGAATGGTAAACATGTCAGGCTGAATTTGGAAAATGCCTAAATGTGTATGTAAAAAACATTTAATCGAATGGTGCAAGCATAAACACATTTAAAAGGGACCATAATACTCGTTAGGGTTCGTAGCAGTTTGGCCTGTGAAAACAGCTGTGTGATGTTGTCTGTGACTCTGGAGGAGCTTTAGTTATAAAAACTCCTTATTGGGGCTTTAGGACTTTATTTTTTTAAATGGAGAGCCTGTGCAACAAATAATGTTTGCAGGGTTTGAAGGTCTTGTCATTTTCTGGGCAGAGATGGTCTAATTTTTTCTAATAAAAGTTTCATTATGGGAAGTGAAGATGTAGTGTTTTTTCAGTTCTAAAGTCATAATATGGATTTGCCTCTCCGGCTTTGATTTTGACGATCAGTTTCCTGTGAGTCCCTGTTCTTAATGTTTCTGCAGTGCGATGTTGTTCAGCGACGCGCTCAGACAAACTGAGGATCAGGAAATTAATCTGAAGTAAAAAAGATTTCATGGAGGCAGGGAGTCTGATGTCGGCGCTGGCAGCCCGTTGGGAAGTCGTAACGAGACAGTGCTGTGTCAGCAGGTTGCCATGACAACGCCGTCCGTCAGCCTGTAACGTTTTCATTGTGTCTCCCCTCTCACATCTCGCCACGGCCCGACCTGGCCCGGCGTGGCCTCAGCTGCGTCTGTCTGTCTGTCTGTCTGGTCACGTGGCTCCTCTCAGCATTCATACCTCTGCTGCTGTCGTGTGGGTGGGACACAAAAGATGCAGCTGCCGCTCTGTAGCATTTTTAAAGGCTGTGTGTCTCAAATAAATCCATCCGTCCACCAGCAAAGAGATCTAATACAACCTCGAACAAAACTTGGCAACTCTAATACTGATTTATGTCCTTTATTTATGTTAAATGGCATGAAAGCTTACAAGCGTTTTGCTTGTTGATTCGTCTCTTTGAGGTTCTGAAGCCATGCAGCCATTTCAAAATTACATCTTACATTTATTATTTATTTCAGTAGCTTTTACTTTGATTCGCAGCTGCCGTTTTTTTTTTTTTTCACAGCCGTGTCGTGTTGCGTGTCGCTGGCCCAGCAAGTCCACACTCATGTCATCGGGGTCTTAGAGAGGCAGATGCACAGCTCTTTTTGGCTCATATTTATGAAAGAAACGTGCAGCGGAAAACTGAGCGTGTGGTCATTTCCATATAAAGCCTGGATTTATCAGTGTGGATGCGAATGGAGGCCGGGATCACTTGCAACTTCAACCTGCAACATAAATCTGGTTGAGCTGGTGAATTGCGAGCTGCCAGTCAGAATATGGTCAAATAAATATTTGCAGCAGCATAACAATCACTTAAAAATGAGTAGCATTTTAGAAAATATTATATTTTTTAAAGACTTACATCCCTGTGCACATTTGGGCATTTCCAATGTAACCAAACACCTCTACGGGCAGTGAGGCAAAGCAACGACGTCCGAGTGTCTCTTCGAGAGACTGACCGGTGCACGGGGTCCCAAAACAATATTACAACATTTTTCTTTCATGCACAGAAAGTATAGAATGAAAGATGGCTGATGTGTTACCTGCTCACTTCTAAAGTTGGTGTTGCGGCCAGTAAAGCATGACTCACAGCACAGTTCAGTATGTGTCTTAAACCAGATCAGACCAGATCAGACCGCTCGGCTGAATCTACCTGTTGTATAACAGGAAACACGTTTAAAAGCAGAGTGTGTGCAGCACACAGGATGATAAATCAGGGACAATACATTATATTTACTGTTTGTGTTTTGGAATCGTCACTGTGGATCTGCGGTCTGATCGAAGCCATCGATGATTTAAATCTATGAGAGCTGCAACTTTCATCCTCACTTAATATGCCAATCATTTTCTCAGTTCCCCTCATAGCTTAAGTGATAGTTGTGGGACTTTTGAACTGTATGAGATACTTAGGTATAGTCAGTTTATTACAAACAGAAGCTTGTTGCCGTGTCGCTCAAGAGTGGACCACTTTCAAAAAAACTTGTCTCTATTATTCATTGTGACACAAAAATGTGTAAAAATATGGACCAGGTTAGAAAATACAGAACTTACTTTGTAGGCGAACTGAAGAGAAAAATAAAGTAGGTTTCTTTGAGTTTCTTTGACCCACATATTTTCATTTCTGGATCACATACTGCGTGTGCAAGTTTCCATTAAAGGCCTAACACTGGAGGATTGGACGGTAACAGGCCTCGCTCTGTAGATTGGCGGATTTGCTGGATAATGTGAAGGAATAAAAATCGTGGCATGCTTTCAGTAAAGAGGCTGAAATGCAGAGCGGTGATGGACGGGAAAGACGAGGTTGAAAATTTAATTCCTCTCCATCAGCACAAAGTCTGCTGCCTCAACACCGGCTCGGGTCCACGTCCTCCGTCTCTCTGTCTCTTTCTGCTTCCCCTGCTCTCCATCTTCATCATCATTTCCTACATTTCTGGCTTTCTCTTTTCTGCCTTCACCTCGCTCTCTTTCTCCCTTTACTGTGAATCTTTTCTATGCGTCTTTTCATGTTTTATTAGCATTTATTAATTTGTGCATTTGTGTTTCCAATTCTAAAGATGTTACAGACATCCACTCCACCAGAAAGCCCAAAGTATAAAGATTTAAAATTGAGCGGCTGGACTCAACCTCGGCATCCGTGGTTTAACTCCAGGATACATGTGGATTAAAAGACTCAAATATTTTCATTAAAATGAAACACAAAAGCTTCTGTGGGTAGCAAGAGAGCAAATGTGCATGAGTGTTGTTTGGACAAAAAAAAAAAAAAAGACAGCACCCTTTTGTACATAGATCCACAGAGAAATTATGTTTTGCAGAACAATAATTCCAAGTGGGGAAAAAAACCTAAACAAGATTTATTTATGAGTACAAAAAAATACAGCAGCCAAAGTCCTTCCAAAATCAGATCTCGTCTGGACATGATGTCCTATTTCTGTTCTCACATAAACGATAAAACACTGTTAAAAAACATATTTCACTCTATGCAGACTTCTTATCGTCTTCTAGCACGACGTCATCACGATGTCTTTATTAATACGCACTAAACTGCCTCACGACACCGTACCTGTGTTTTTTCTCCCTTTCTTTCCAGCTTATCATATTTTTACAAAGTATAAAATATATGATCAAGAGGTTCTTACTTCCATTCTCTTTTCTTTTTTTTAGAGCCCGGCCAATATGGGAATTATGAGACAGCTACCGATTTTATAGTCGAAAAATTCACAGATTACCGATATGGCGACCGATAAAGTGAATTTGTGCACGGATTTTACGGTTCTCAGAAGGCTGCTTTCTTAAATAAAACAACTTTTATTGAACAATTTACTTACTGAACTTTACAGACAAACAAAAATAAAGTATAAATAAAAATAAAATAAACATCAGTACTGCATGTGTTCAGCATCAGTCTTCGCTGATGCCGATATGCTCGATGTGTCTGTGAAAGTCTCACATCGGTCAATAATATCAGTTGACGGATAAATCGGTCGGACTCTAGTTTTTTGGTTTTTTTCACTTTCTTTCCGGCTCCTCGTATTGCAGCGGTGCCTGGTCGCCCGCCTCACCACCAGCAGCCTGGTCGTCTTTTATCCCTCTGCTGATGGTCTGCATCACGTTGCGTAACACGGCAGCCCGCCAGCTGAGGGTTTTCCCTCTTCTCCTGCTAGATAAGGGATTATCCGCCATGCCGCTGGGTCCCCTTGGAAAGCCCAAGCCCTCAATCCCATCCTGAAGCTTTATCATCCCAGGCTCTGGCTATCCCAGGCAGATGATGTAATGGCAGTTTAGTGCTGGAGAGGGTCAGAAAATCGCTCTGTGAAGATGCTCTGCAGACGAGCACGTGCAGAGCTCATGCTGGGGTTTTGACGGAGAGAGCTTTTGAAAATGACAAACGTTAAAGAGAATTTCATGGATATTTTTTTGGGTGCAAACATTGAACAGAGGAAGGTCTGCACACTTCAGCCCCCTTTTACAGTTTTTACAATCTGAACAAGAGCACGTATCTCCAAACGTCACTGGTTTGTGAGTTTCTGAATTTAAAAAATAAAACTATAAAGGGAGCTGAAGCGTGCGGACTTTCCTCTGTTCAGAGTGTGCATTTTTAACTTTTTGCATGGATTTTTCGAGGGCAGAATTTTTTTTTTTAAGGAATATCAGTTAAATATGTTGATTCTGAAATTGTGACAATTCTCTCTTTATTGGAAATTGACAGAATATTAATATATATTAATAAGAATATTAATAAGCAACAATTATCAGATTAAATGGTCACCTTTCAATCACCTTAGTTTTGGGGTTTTGACTGTTGTTTAGACATAGACGCAAATTGCAGAAATAGTGATAATTTTTTTTTTTTTTAATTAATTTATCATGCTTTTGTCCATGTCATACTTTATAAAGAACTAGAGGGGACGATCAGTTCCCAGAAATCCCTCATACGTTGCCGCTCCCACATATAAGGGGCTTGCCTTTCCGTTATCGCTTGTATAATCGCTCACATTTCCCCAGGCTTTGAGAATCCTGAACTCCTGCTACGACGCCAAAAGATGTAGCAGGATTTAGGGACAAATTTTGACAAATAAACGCCCTTGACTGGAAATAATGACGGCTAGGGAGGTGGCTGCAATAAAAACTAAACTGCTGATTTTTTGATTGGTTGTTTTTCGTCACATGTGGTGGATTCTTGCAAATGCCATTATGACCATTATGATTTATTATGAATTATTTTTTTTTTGGACAAAATATTGATGTAATGACCGTTTCAGCAAAAAAGTTATTTTTGTGGAAGGACCAGTAACCATTTTAACTTGATTTTGATAAATTCAGCATATACTAGTTCTTCCAACAATAAAACAGCTGCATTTCCACAAATAACAGCATAATAGATTGTAATTTAATTCCCCCAGTTAGCCACAAGAGCTGCTGAGGCATCACCTGCAAGTTTTCATTTTATTTTGAAAAGCCCAGAATTGGCAGTTAGAAATCCAGGAGTCGTCTTTGAAACTGCTTCTGACATGAACCCGGCGCTCCCGCAGAGTTCCCAGGACTCTGACAGTTAGATAACGTTCGGTCTGGTCCGGTGCCTGACCCAGCTTTGAGTTTTTAAAGTCACGCCACCGGATTTTTGTGTTTCTGCTTTCAACTCAGGCCAAAGAATTTAAGATTTTAATTCCCTCTAATTGGAGAAATCTTATTCTCAGCCTCAAGCAGGCCCCTTATTACACGGTCATATGATCTGAACACATGACCCACACACATGGCCTTTTGTGCGCCGCTCTCAAAGCTAGATTAGTTTGATTTGAGGTGTTACATAAGGGTTAAAATTGGGCATTGAGTTCGGATAATTGAATAACCTTGGCACAGAAGTTGACATACAGTAGTTCCTCTCAGACGGATTCATGTTGGGGAGACACAGACGGTCCATGGACGTGATCAGAACGACACCCGACGAAACGCTGCGTTAAAATCAGTGATCACACCTGCTGGTTAGTGACTGTTTCTCCTGTCACTGTGTGTTTCCTGATCACTTCTTTTATTCTGTGGACGTGGCAGGAGCCCAGCTGTTATTTTCAGCTCATCCTACGAAATAAACAGACAAAACTATTATTATATATAAAAAATCATACACACACTCATGCACACTACTCCCCCTTTCTGTTCCTCCCTCTCTTTCCTATTTATTATTTGACATCTATTGTAATTTAAATTGCTTTTAACATCTATTGCACTTCTGAGGTTTCTACCACCCCCATCATTATATTTTTTTTTAAGAGATAACATAAACCTTTTTCAATCCTTAATGCAGAAATACAGTTGTCCCAGCAGCTTACAGTAAGACAGAAAAGAGCAATTAAAATATCCATATATGCTGAAAACTATTCAAAAGAAATAAACTGCACAAGAACGACAACAAGCACTGCAATCAATTAATAAATGAATGAAGAGATGTATAGATAAATAAATAAAAAATAAAATAAATTAAGTAAATTAAGTGAATATGGTGAAATTATCTATGTGCCCTCAAAGCGACTCATGCATACAGTCGAGTCTGTGATCTAACTGCTGTAAAACTGTCTGATGGCAGCTGGAACAAATGAACATCTGAAGCGCTCAGCTGTGCCTTCAGGAGGAAAGATGCGTTGGCTAGATGAGCTTTTTGGGGGAGTTTCCTCAGTCGATGTGAGGGATGTCGTATGCTGTAAAGCCCTCTGAGGCAAATTGTGATTTGTGATAATGGGCTTTATAAACAGAATTGACTTTGCAAAAAAGTGTCTTAAATAACTTAATAAATATGAAATTTAGGTGAAAATCAGTGATTTTTTTTCTAACCTTTTCTTTGAATTATTTGTATCAGGGTCCAAAATGAAAACATGCAGGTAAATTTTACGTTTTGTAAAGAAATCTTGAAGGTTATATCCACCATCCATCCATCAATCTTTGGTCCTAAATAGTCAGGAAATAAAAAGCAATGCTATCTTTGCTTGGTGTTATTTATGCTCTGCTGCTCCTCAGCTGTCAGTTTGGGAGACACACACACACACACACACACACACACACACACACACACAGTACAGATGTCATTTTATGCACGTCTAAATAGTGCAGCAAAAGGACCGTCTCCAGCCCCTCTAGTTTTGCAGCACTGTGGGACATCAGCTACTCTGCTAAACTGTCACATGAAAATGATCAAATAATAACACACAGGCTCTGTAGTCTGAACCAAGACAGCAAACTCTTTATTCCCTCCAACACAGACCTCCACCTTTATACTACGTTACTGATTACCAGAGGGCAGAGGGTTTTCTAGGGGTTGGTGGAGACCAAAACAGAGCCAAAAGGAAAGCCAGTACATTGATCATGTGGATAGAAGCATGACTCCAGTGGGATAAAAGTGTTGCTTTTTATGTGCTGGATGTGGAAGAAAGCAAATGTTTGACTGATTGCAGCTTTGTCAGGACGTAACTTGCGGGGACGATGTATCTGTCAGTTTGTTTTGATGTTTTGATGTTCGATTTTTGCAGCTTTAATTTTGTTCATGATGCTTATCTTGTCTCTCCTGTTTTCAGCCATCATGTACGTGATGGGAGCACTGGGTCCGGCAGCTGGTTACCTGCTGGGAGGAGTCCTCATCGGCTTTTACGTGGACCCCAAGACTGTCGTCAACATCGATCAAAGCGACCCACGCTTCATCGGCAACTGGTGAGAGCAACGTTGTCACAATACCAGAATTTTAAACATAGTTACTCAATACTAGTATTAAAAAAGACCCTTAGCGACTGTTTACTGTATTATACGTGCTTTTTATTTTTCATTTTATGATAATTTTGGCTGTGTGCATGCATATATATTTTGACACAATTGTGTATTTTTGTTTTATCTTGAAATTTCCAGCTCAGCTCCTACAATAAGTCTAAAATACACTGTGGAAACTAAATAGTTACATTCAGACTGTTAAGGTCAAAAAATGCTCCATTGAAACCCATTCAAACTGACATTTTTGATCCCACAGCCATCAGAGCAGAAAAACAGGACTTGTATTATTTCTTGGTGTCATTCTGGGCTTTTGACTCTGAATTTGTCATTTTGAATATTTTCCACCTGATGAGGTCATTTTGACAATACTTTGCATATGAAAATATTTCCCAGACATTTTTCCCGAGCTTTTTAAAAATAATTTTGTAAATCTACTTTTTTGTGTAACATTTCTTGCACCAAGTTGCCCATTGCCTTTTCTGCAGAGTTTTTTTTTTTTTTTTAAGTTCAAAGGTTTAAATACTTGTGAAAGGCATCCAAAGGCAGCACTGGAAAAGTGATGTTGCTGCAGGTTTCAAATGGTTAATGAAAATCAAGAAGAGAAAAATAAACAATCATCCACATTTTAAATAACATGTTTTGCTGGAAACTCATCAAATCAAGAATCTCTCAAAAAACGCAGCGTCACAGTAAATTCATGGGACGGATGTTTGCTCCTTTGGTCGTGTTGTTCCGCTATCTAACATCCATCTGTAAATGTGCTGCTGTGTTTGAGACGTGGTTATTCATCTATTCACAGCTCTCAGTGATGCCTCTAACCGACAGCATAACCAGTGAGTCACAGCTAACAGCCGCGGGCTTCCTACATGAATTATAGGTGATGATAGCGGGAAGAGGATGGATGAGTGTACCAGTGATTCTGCACAAGACGGCAGTTTATTTTATTTATTTATGTGCGCAGTGCACAGATAAAATGACAAGTCCAGAATGATAATCTTTTTTTTCTATTATTTATAGAATTTTATTTATTATTTATTATGAATTAATTTATTTCTGTATTTACTTACTTATTTTATTATTATTATATTTATTAATATCAATATTAATATTATTAATAATAATTAATTCATCTCTTATTATCATTATTTTATTTATTCATCTCTATTTATTAGTATCTCAGATACTGTTTTACATATCCAGGAGATGCTGTGTTTTTTTACTTTTTGACTTTTGAGACGAGGAAAGCATCTCATTTGTGATGTGACTTTTGTTGTCTTGTTTAAAGTCCCGAATCTCTCTGAGAATCACGGTCAGGTTCACCGACTCCTCTCCTCCTCCCATATTATCGCTGCCATGGGTAACGGCGTGTGGGCTATCGTTAGCATCAGCGTGATGCTGTCCTTTGTTGCTTTTTTCAGAGTCCAGAGCAGGTTTTTTACTCTTACATTTAGACGTCATCCTCGCCCCTTCACTTTATATATAGGCAGAGAACTAACTAATGCAACACTTTTACTTCAGGGCAAATTTCTATTTCTTTTGTCGAGAGCGCTTTCCCTACGCAGCCATCTTGTTGGTGACCCGGAAGTCCCTCCCCTGTGATGTGACTTTTAGTGTTTTCCTACTGTTTTTGAATATTTACGTCAAATCCTCCCTCGTCCGTCCCAGGTGGAGCGGGTTCCTGCTGTGTGCCGTGGCCATGCTGCTGGTCATCTTCCCCATGTTCACCTTCCCCAAGAAGCTGCCGCCCCGACACAAGAAGAAGAAGAGGAGGAAAAAGCTGAGCCTGGACGACCTGTCCAGCGACGACGACGTCCTCAAGGAGAAGAGCAACAACAACAACAAGAGCCAGGCGGTCACCTCGTCCATGGGCTTCGGGAAGGACATCAAAGGTACCGGGAAACGCTGCGGCGTGTCAGCGAGGGCGGCTGATGTCACGGTTGAGGGAGTTTGTTCTTTAAAATCAGAGTCTAAAATATGAGTTCATTATGATAGAAGTATATTAGCCTTCTTAACACAGAACACTTGCACTCTTTTGGGTAATTTTTTTTTTTTTTTTTCAATCCAATAATCAGCAGAAAATATATCAGCAGTTATTTTGATAATCAGTTCATTCTTTTGAGTAATTTTTAGAGAAGAAATGCCCAAATGTCTTGAGTTGCAGCTTCTCCAGTGTGATTATTTGCTGTTTCCGCAGACACAAACTGAGGACTGAAAACTGAATATTTTTGCATATTGAGTTGTTGGTCAGACGAAGACATTTTAAAATAATCAGCAGATTAATAGACTGTTGTAAGGAGAAAATTTGTGAGTACTAACTTGTTGCACCTGTTATCATGTCTCAGCACCAGTGACATACGTGGCTGTTTGCCCGTCTGTCCATTCAGACACCTGTCCATATCTTCATATGTCCCATAAACGTGATCTCTTAAGAAGGCCTCGAATTTCTTCAAATTTGACATAAACATACACTTTTTAATTCAACATTACAAAAAAAAAAAACTTAAAATGAGTCCGGACAGATATATATGTAAACCTGACTGCAAGAAGGTATACAACTGCCAGGTAATTATAGTTTTATTTTAAAATCATACTGAATGAGGTGATGATACACTCTGAGAAAAATGATGTATTTCCAAACAAACGCTTCAGCACTTCAAATTGGCCAATGTGTGAATTTACAAGGCAAATTTAAAGGAACGTGAAGAAGCACTAAAACAATATCGAGACCTCAGAAAACACGTCGAGCTGGTTATGATTGTTTGGACCCGAAGCATTTTTACTGATTGCGTCTCAATTTAAATTAACTAAAAAAATCAGAGGTTTGTTTTTACCTTTAAACAATTTCTCTAAATGTTATGTGCTGTTTCCTATGTGATAGAGTACTTCTTCACTTTTCCCTGAAGGTTAACATTTTTATGTTTGGATAAGAAGAATAATTTCTTAATTATTTCAGGAGAAATCCACCTCAGAGTTTTGTTATTTTTCGGTCATACAGGGTGAACTTTTGCGAGTAGATAACTTCATTACAATAAACAATAAATAAATAATTTTTCTCCCTCTGTCTGCCTTTCTTCTTCTCCTGTCAGACCTGCCCAAAGCAGCGGTGAGGATCCTCAGCAACGTGACCTTCTTGTTCGTCAGCCTCTCCTACACGGCAGAGAGCGCCATCGTCACCGCGTTCATCACCTTCATCCCAAAGTTCATCGAGTCTCAATTTGGCATCCCGGCCTCCAGCGCCAGCATCTACACCGGTGGGTACCAAAGCAGCAAAGTCCCCCGATCGAATTTCTCTTCCACTCTGAAATGTTTGTCTGAAAGGCTGATGGCTGATGGCTTCTGACGGCGTCTAATCATCATGCGCACACTAAAATCTGATGTTTCAAAAACAAGATTTATTACTTAAGAAACTTTCAAATTAGGGTCTAATTCAAGCATCTTTTTTAAAAAAATACATATATTTATTCAACATTAAGACAACACATACAACAAATATTACGGAGGACATGTTCACAATAACTTCACATACTTATCATGCTTTTAGCCTTTTTATGTTCATATTCAACACTATTAAGTACACATACAATGGTAGTATTACTTCCCAGGATGTACTTATTAATGTACATTTACATTAGCAGTTCCTCTAGTTTGGTATTTCACAGATTTTCTCCCGCTCCTTGTGTTTCAGAAGGTAATGTCTGAGTTTGAGCATCTTAAAGACAAAACTGTCCCCTCCCGTCTTCTGAGCTCCCCTGTAGTGTCTCCACAGCCGCACAGACAGGATGCAGACAGACCAGAATATTCATACAGCGCTCAGGACTTTAAATTTCTGCCTGTTCAGCGCCGCTGGTTTTTATCTGAGAGCAGAGCGGCAGAGGCTGTCGGCCCAGAGCCGCAAGCCAACACACATTAATAATAAAGAAACTGCTGCTCTCTAAATGAAGGGGGCACCTGGGACACGGAGCTGGAGCACTCAGTGTGTTACAACACACACACATATTTTAGAGAGACACACACCATGACAAGCACAAGTGCATTCACAAGCACATGCATGCTTAAACAGCCATATCAGCCAATATATTACATACTGCAAGTTTTCTTTTAGTTCCCAGAACGTTCTTCTTAAAGTTAGGGTAACATTTTCTGTTAACATCAAAAATGGTAAAACTGTTGTTTGTTTTTTTTAAATGTTAATGTATCACATTACATTATATTTTCATTAAAAAGGTCTGTAATCTCAGGCCTCAATAACATGTTCTGAATTTTGCTTTGAAAACATTTTTGTTTCGTTTTCATGTAACACTGTGGGAATGTTTTACGAAAAGGAATCGGGTATCCCCGATCCATATCACATCGCCAGAATTTTGAAAGAAGAAAAATAACCTAAAGTTATCTTAAATTAGTCAGAAATTTAAAGAATATTTATTATTTAAAAAATATTCACCCAAAATTTTGAAAGACAGATGAAAAAAGACCAAATTTTTGCCTTTTTTTTTTCTGCAAAGGTTCAAGCGAAGCCCCGCACGTCCTCCAAAACTCAAAATGTCCCTGGTTTTGACTAATTGCACTTTATTCTTGCAATATGTTTGATTTCATTGTGTGTTGAGACCACATGTAGGGCTGGGCGATAAAACGATAATGATATCAACTGCGATATAACTTTTCCTCGATTGAAATATGACACGTAGTTGATAGAATGGCGATAAAACTCATTACAGCCATATTTGACAAACAACACGAACAGCCAATGATAATGAAAATAGCGCCGCGGCGAACCAAATGCAGTGAACGACTTTGACTCTAAAACAGCTGAGTGTTTGACAGCCACAGCATTTCATTAGCCGGATCAAACAGCTGATGTCCTGAGCAGTCTGAGCAGCTGATGTCTGGGTGTTGTTGATGTCCGACTGCCTGCTCCAAAGCGCGGACATGTGCTACAGTCAGACATGTGCGAAAATGTCCGACAGCCCACTCCAGCATGCGGACATGTCCAACAGCACGCTCCACCACGTGTAAATGTGCCCCATCTCGCTCTACCGTGCGGACATGTCTAACAGCCCGCTGCAGCATGAGGACATGTCCAACAGCCCCTCCAGCGTGGAAATGTGCGACAGCCCGCTCCAGCGCGGAAGTGTTGTGGAAGTGGAAAAAAAAACTTTTTCCCATATTGCCCAGCCCTAACCCCGTTATTTACATATTTGTCTAATAAATTCAAATATGTGGCCATCTCTCTCGTGTGCAGACCCCAAACTAATGTTTAAGGAGAAATCTGGACTCAGTGGCTGTACCAGTTGGGAAGCATTGCTCTTGACCAGCTCGTCTCTGTGATATAGACTTTAAATGAACCACTGAGGAGAAGAGCATTTCTCAAAGAGCTCTTCTGTCTCTCAGGAGTGTATCTTAAATCCGAGCCGTCCCCGTGCTCGGGCTGATAAGTCCAGAGGCTGAGAGGAACGTTCTGCTCCGACCTGATGGCCTTCTTCAGTGATGGAGGCTATTTTGGTATTCTGTGGCTGCTGATAGCAAAAGTATTTGGAAGTTTATGTGGCGCCTTTGCTTTTCTGTCTCGGCTTGATGGGCGGGTTTGCAGATACACAGAGGCTAAAACATTATGTATCTATGATTTTACTGTCGTGACGCACAGTTATCTGTTTTCAGCTGGCCAACCTTCCTCAGCGGTTAAAGAGCTTGTTCCAAAATGAAGAGGCTTCCTCTGTTTGATGCTGAAGACTCAGAGTGAAATTAACACTATATGGTGTCAGTGACCCAGTGCCAGTTTTTTTCCTCTAATTTAGCGCAGATCAGATCATAAACGTGTGAGCAGGAAAAAGATGTTCTCAGGCCTCATTCATATGTGGAAATAAATCAGATATGATTGGGATAACTGAAAACGAGTCTGTAGTGTAAGCAGACGGGTGGCATAGTACTAGCAGTAGTAGTAGTTGTAGTCATGGAAGTAGAAGAAGTAGCAGCGCTTCTGTTACTACAAGGAGTAGTAATAGTAGCAGAAGTAGTAGTAGAAATTGCAGTGGTAGTAGTATAAGTAGGTGTATTAACAGTAGAAATAGTTCTAGTACACAACTACTGGTATTAGAAGTAATGGTGGTAGTAACACTAGTAGTAGTAGTAATGGAAGTAGTAGTGGCAATAGCCGTAGCTGTAGAATTAGTTGTTTTAGGACTACTTCTAGTAGTAATAGTTGTAGCAGTAGTTGTAGAAGAAATATAAGTATTAGTAGAAGAAGCAGTAATACTTTTTTGTTCTAATTGTGGTAGTAAAAAAAGTAGCAGCAATTCTATTAGTACTAGGAGTAGTAATAGCAGCAGTAGCAGCAGTAGCAGTAGTAGTAGAAGTAAAAGCAGTGGTATTAATAGTAAAAGTAGTTCTAATAATTCTAGTACCATTAGCATTAACAGTAGTAGTAACAGTAGTAGAAGGAGTAGTAGTAGTTTTAGCAGTAGCAGGAGTATAATAAGTTGCCCTAGTACTAGTGATAGTAGTAATAGTATTACCAGTATTTGTAGTAAAGTTGCTGTAGTAGTACTACTTTTAGTATTAGCAGCAATAGTAGTATAAGTAGTTGTATTAATACTACTAGTAGTAATAGAAGTGGTAGTATAAGTTTGTTTCAAGCAAAGTTTGAGCAGGTGTAAATGCAGGTATCAGATCTGAGTCATTTTTAAGAGCAGATAAAAGCAGGTGGTCTGAAAAATCAGATATCGGCAACAAATCAGAATTTGGCATCAAGACTTGTGGTGTAAGTCCAGCCTCTGTCTTCCAGGTCGCAGGTTGTGTGAACTCTTAAAATACTTAAATTTGTATTTTGTCTGCTCGTATTTTTCTTCAAAGCAATTTCCAAGAGTATAACTGCAAAACTAAGACGCTCACCTTTTGAAAACATGATTGACTGCCAAGCTGAGCACATTATTCGTCACACTTTCAATGCTTTCTGTTTGTGAGTCATCTGAACTTTCCACACAGAAAGCTCTCTTGTTGATGGCTGAAGTTTTTAAACACTCAACAAACGACATTTTTCCAACAACATCTTTATTTATCTGGAAGCCTTTCTGTCATACTCGCATCGGTAAGATTTCGTCCAGAGAAATCCCATCTTGGGAGACTTGTGTTTTCAGAGATGTTTCGTCGTTGAGTTGCATAAGTGTCTCAGCTGTGGGAGGAGTGGGCTGTGAAGCCTCTGATTAAAACTGCCACTCATGTATATTTTCATGTAATGCCAGCCTCTTGTGGGTGAAATCAAAATATTCCTGAGAAACCTGCTCATGGATGTGTGAAGGTCACAGGAACAGTTTGATATTAAAGTCCACTGCTGTTAGTGTCTGCCGAGTATGGCTGTGATTTAGTGGGCAGGATTTATTACTCTGGAGAAGAAATATATTTTTGGAAATCATTTTGTCCCATGGCTGGTCTCATCAGGTTGTCCTCTCTTTTGACTGGACAAGAGTCACCCAGTCTGACTTTTCCTGGAAAGACAGATCAGTCACTAGGTGGGTTTCCATTATCCTTCAAATTGCGCAAATTGAAATTGCGGATTAAGGTACGCCTAATGGAAACACATCAGTTTAGATAATGGTGTTAATGTTCTGTTAATGTTTTTGTTTTGGCTTTCTGCAGCACATTTCCTCATTTTACAGCCTCCTCCCGTGTTCGTGTTTTTTGTTATTTTCGGATGGATCTTCAAATCTGCATTGTGTCTGAAGCTGCAGCACGTTTCTCCTGACAGAAATGCAATAATAACCGGGACGCTCTCTCCTCTGGTCTCTCTCGGGTCGAAATCAAGCTGCTCAGCTTAGTGCTCCCCCTAGAGGCCTGGAGGACTTATATTGTGTGGACTGGATTTGTTATGTTTTTCTGATGTTTTTGGGGTATGTTCGTTTGTGACTTTGTGTGTTTGTTGTTTTTGTTATTTTGGATTTCTGCAGAATTTTATTTTTTCATTTTCAGCTTCTTTCTGTTTACTATTTATTTTGGATTTTCATAGGTTTTTGAATCTGCATTGTTTCTGAGGCCGCAGCATGTTTCTCCTAATGGAAATGTTTTGGGTCATTGCAGACTAATAGAAACATTATGATTCATTTGGAGTCGTGTCTGTATCCACCTGATGAGCGCAACCCCAATATTCACTCTCCTTTTAGCTCTGGTTTGGTCTCAACCAGCTCCTACAAATATATCTGGCTCTTTAGCTGCTCAATGCTCCACTTTACTCAGCAGTTCACTTGGTTTTTGTCGGTCAGCTGTTCTGGGCAGGTGGTGTGCAGTGAGTTTATCAGTTTCCTGAAAACAGCTGCCTGCTGAAGAGAGTCCCGAGACAACAACCGTGGGCTGAAAAGGCCAAAAAGCTCATTAGAGTTGCAGAGTTGGCACAAATTTCCCGCGTGTTCACCAGTGTGATGACAGCACAGTAATTAGATTCATTGTTTTTAAAGGAAATAGTGATTTGTGGAGTTTTTAGGCGACACAAGGGACATCAAATTTAAGGTAGATTCACATTTTTCTGTCTTGTTTCTTTCTCCGACTCCGATGCTCTGAATAAAAACTGACAGCTCGCCAAGCAGTGTGTGAGTAAGAGATCATTTTTCATATGTGTCCTTTCTCCCCCCCCCCCTCCCCAGGTGTGATTATTGTGCCCAGTGCCGGTGTTGGCATCGTACTGGGAGGCTACATCATCAAGAAGCTGAAGCTGGGCGCTCGCGAGTCGGCCAAGCTGGCGATGATCTGCAGCGGCGTCTCCCTGCTCTGCTTCTCCACGCTGTTCATCGTGGGCTGCGAGAGCATCAACCTGGGAGGAATCAACATCCCCTACACCACCGGGTGAGGAGGGGGAACTGAGAGGGCGAAATTCGGGGAAGTGGGTGGGCTGTCATGCATCACCTCATGACGATGAAGAACGCGTCACTGCAGCGTCATGGAGCTCTGTTTAGTGTTTTTATCTGAACTGAAGATTTATGCTTCGGGTCGAGTGTTTGTGTGTGTGGTTTCTGCAGTGATGTGATAGTGGAGGACGGAGGGAAGCAGCCAAAACACACTTTATGAGAGAAGGAAGGTAGAAATAAAGACAGGACAGAACAAGCAGACAGAAGTGACTGTGGAGGAAGAGTTTAAAAAAAAACACCCACAAAGAAAAAACAGAATGATGAAAGAGAAAAAGCCGGGCGGAGAGAGAGACGGAGCCTTGGTGACCGTTGTGACAACATCTCAACACATAAGTACTGTTTCCTCTGTCGGCCTTATTCTCCGTCTTGTATTGATCCAGTTAACCCTTCGGGCCCGCTTCAATATTGCACACACTTATATCGCTCAAAATGCACTTTCAAAATCAAGCTTTAAAAAATATTATACAATATTCTTATTGTCTACTTTCTAATCATAAATATCAACTATACATTAATAATCAGAATTTTAACCCCTTAAATTTTAGGTTTTTGTCATGATGCCACTATATTTTTTAGATGGAAAAAAACAAAAATGAATTATTTTCAATATACTACATGGAAAGTAGATAAAAAAAAAGAATTATGATCACAGCCTGGGATATGTCAGCAACATTGACTGTGACAGGTCACCTAGTGGAAATAGCATGTATTTCCTCCATATGCCAAATATGGTCAAAATGACCTCATCAGGTGGAAAATAGTCAAAATGACAAATTCAGAGTCAAAAGCCCAGAATGACACCCAGAAATAATACAAGTCCTGTTTTTCTGCTCTGATGGCTGTGGGATCAAACATTTGAAAGGAGCATTTTAACAGTGTATTTAGATTTGGACACACACACACACACACACACACACACACACACACACACATATACAATTTTTCACAGTCTCATGCAGCAAAGGTCTTAAATTGTCATACATTTGAGTAGTAACAGAAAAGGCAAATACATAACTACAAATAAACCATATCATTGATTTTTGGCATAAATACATAGAAATGATGGTCGACCATTAACATCCACTAAAGACTGCCGATTTTTTTTTTTGTGACTGTCAAACTATCAAATTTCAAATCTTAAAACTCCAACCATCTGTCATTTTTTTATCGTTTTGATGGACAAAACAGATTTTTTTTTGGCACAGATTTATGATGTCTGCATTTTTTAATGACCTCCCTTGCGTCCGTCCTCTCAGGTCTCAATCGGGGTCTTTGAAAGCTTTCACGTCTATGAGAGACAGCCGTTTGCTGACTGCAGTTTGGCCTTTCTCGTATGAAATCATTTCCCGGTGTGACGGAGTCACTGGTAGTTTTTATCGGCCCATCTGTGGCCGACGTCGGGGAGGAAGCGAGTGTTCAGGATAACAGATAGCGAGCCAGTAAATGGAGGCGTTTTCTTTTGGACGCAGCGTCCCTGAGAGCGATTACATGGCAACGATGGAAAACGTCCAAGGACAGCTTGGAAGAGACGATCTCTGGCTGACTGCCTCATTTTTTTCTCTCTCGTGTTTCTTTTTATTTATTTCGGTCTGTCTGTCCTTTTTGCCCTCTCTGTCCTCATCTTTCGTTCTGTTTCTCAAATGCTCTTTTTGTTATCTTTTTCATTTCCTCTCCTTTCAAAATCCGCTTTGTCTCTTTTGTCTTTTTCTCCTCTCATCCTCGTTCATCATTCTTCCTCCTTCTCCTAGTCTGCTTTTTTCATCCTCCTTTTCTTTTCAATTTGCTTTTTCCTTCCTTTTTTTTATACTTTCATCCTCGTCTCTTCTCTTTTTGTGTCCTCGTCATTGTCCTCTTTCTTCCTGTCTTTTCTGTCCTCCTCCATCACTTTATTTCTCCTTCCAATCCTTTTTTTCTGCCAAATCTTCACTCATTTCCTGTTTTATTGTCCATCTCATTTTTTTTCGCCAATTCTTTTGCTTCTTTTTGTTTTTTGCGCCTCTTTGACAGCTGTGTTTGGAGGAATTATATTTTCATGGTGTCTATCTGTCCGTCCTCATGTCGCTTTCTTGTGAACGTGATTTCTCAAAACGTCGTTGGCACAAACGTCGCACGTGGACTCAACGATGAACTTGTTAGATTTTGTCCTTCTCTTTCTTTTTCACACGATATCTCAAGAACGAGGAAATTTACTAAATTTGGCTCAAACATCCACTTTAAGTCAAAGATTAACTGATTTTGTGCGTAAAGGTCACTGTGACCTCACAAAACATGTTTTTTTGGCCGTAACTTAAGAATGAAAACGCTAATGACAAAATTTCACACAAATGTCTAATAAGATAAATTTATGAAGCGATGACATTTTATTTCCAAAATGTCACAAACACCAATGTGACGTCACAATGTTTTCTGACCATTATTCAGCATCAGATTATCAAACTGTGACACTAATCTTAAAATTTAGAGATCTTTGTGCTGCCAGGGGGAAGATGTGTGTGAAACATTCATCTTTTGGAAAAAATATTTAACTTAATGTTTCCTATTAACTTCCCCTGAAGTCTTCGCTACATATTTTATACAAGTCTGTACGTACACGGACGTGAACTGCAGCTTGGCTGGTTGGAAGTGGCGTAAAAGCGTGAGGCGGTAATCATAGTTTTTAAAGAAACGGACTCGTGACGTTGCAGTTGACGTTTTTCCTCCAGTCTTTAATGTCCACGGGCCTCAAAGAACCAGAAATATTTCATCAAAACTGTTTATCTTTTTTCAGTCAGGAGAGTTTCGTGTCTATTTAACTTTCAGTCACCTCAAACTGACCTCACACACAGAAAATAACCCCAATTAACTCCAAACTCTAAAAATAAAAAGAGTTTTAAAATTCAAACCCTAAAGAGCTGCTGTGATTTCTCTCCGCAGACCGACTCTCACCATGACCCAGAGGAACCTGACCGGGGGTTGTAACGTGAACTGCGGCTGTAAAATCCACGAGTACGCTCCGGTCTGTGGCTCTGACGGCATCACCTACTTTAACCCCTGCCTGGCCGGCTGCAGCAGCGTGGCCAACGACAGCACCGGGGTGAGTGGCAGGATGATGCAGTTTGACATCGATAAAAAGCTGAAAAGAACACCAAACTTTTACACATCAGATGTTTCTATGCTGGTTTAAAAACTGTGATAAAAGCTGAGAAACGAAGTCTGATATTCTTTAACATCTTAACCCTTTAAAGCCGTGAGAAAAGTGTTAATGGAAAAAAGAAAAAAGGAAAAAGTATATTTTTAATTATCATAATTACATAAACATTATGGTACAAATTATTTTAATAATTAAAGTTTTCTAGTTATTTCCAAGTTATGATTGCTTTAATTTTTTTTATGTTTTATTTCTTTTTTTTCTGATTTCTGGCTCATTTTTAGGTCATTTCTTCTTTCATTGCTCATTGCCTTATTCCTTTATATTTGACAGAAATCGGGCTAATTTGCTCAGGTCTCGAAGAGTAAATAGAACTGGAGATTGTTGAAAAACTGTGATTTCGTTTGAGGTTTGCAGTCGTTTTGATGATGATTCGTCATACATTTCCAGATCCGTAACTACTCAGACTGCGCCTGCGTCCAGAGCCGGCAGGTCATCACGCCGTCGTCCAGCGGTCCGGGCAGCAACCAGCTGCAGCTCGTCATCGTCAAAACCTACCTGAACGAGAACGGCTACGCCGTGTCGGGGAAGTGCGACCGCACCTGCAGCACCCTCATCCCCTTCCTCATCTTCCTCTTCATCGTCACGCTCATCACCGCCTGCGCCCAGCCCTCCGCCATCATCGTCACCCTCAGGTACGACCCTCTAACCAGCGATTCTCAATCTTTATCCAACAGTTTAAAATATCTCCTCAGCCCTGACCAGCGCAAAACTGTGACCTGTGTGTGTGTGTGTGTGTGTGTGTGTGTGTGTGTGTGTGTGTGTGTGTGTGGTTTTGCAGGTCTGTAGCGGAGCAGGAGAGGCCGTTCGCTCTGGGAATGCAGTTTGTTCTCCTCAGGACTCTCGGTGAGTGAAACTTCTTTAATCTGTTCACGGCGACAGCAGAGTTTGGTCGTCGGTATTTTATCCGGAGTCGTTTTTTCTGCACAGAAGAGTCTAAATGAGACGGCAGAATATCAGCGTCGTTATCTGAGGACTCGTATCGGTGCAGAGAGGAGCGTCAGCTAATTGCATTGATTGTAAATGCACTGCACACTCTGTAACTGCTGACCGCGGAGCTGATCGAGCGTCAGGAAATGAGATGTTGTCTGTTTGATGCCTCGACGTCGCCGTTCTTCTAAATACGGAGCGAGGAGATAAATTGGACTTGATACGCGGGACGTTCAGAAAGCTGCTGTCAGGACGAATCAGTCAGAAAAGAAACAAACTGGGAGTTTGTAAGACGCGTGCATTAACCAGACAGGGAGGGGAAATAACAAAATATGCTCTGCATTATGGGAAATGTAGGATGCAGCCAGGATTTTATCTTTGGCTATGATTTTGACCTTTGATCTTTTTTTTTTTTATCGGTTCTCGTAAGTACGGCAGCTGTCCCGATGTGTGCTGCTCAGCCACTGAAGATGATTTATGCTTTAGATTTTCTTAGTTTTCTTCACATTCGGTGGTATTTTCTGTGCTCATGGGTTTTCTTTCTGTCCCTTTTTTCTCTCCCTCAAATCCTCTTTTGGTATTTTTACCCTTTTCTTTTCTCTCTTCCACTTCTTCTTCTTTCTTTTCGCTCTTTTCTTCCTCTTCTACTTTACCCTCTCTCTTCTTTCTTTCCTCCCTGCTCTCTCTTTCCTCTCATCCCTCTCCTGCACTCAGCCTACATCCCGACCCCCATTTACTTCGGCGCCGTCATCGACACCACCTGCATGTTGTGGCAGCAGGACTGCGGCGTCCACGGCTCCTGCTGGGAGTACGACGTCACCTCGCTGCGTTTCGTCTACTTCGGCCTCGCCGCCAGCCTCAAGTTCTTCGGCTTCCTCTTCATCTTCCTCACCTGGTACTCCATCAAGTACAAGGAGGAGCGTGTTGAGCGCTGGCTGAAGCGCCACCTGTCGCCCGTCGACACCGTGGGCAGCCTCGTTTGCCACCCGGGCGGCCACAAGGGCCACGCCCGCACTCGCTCCTGCCCTGTCAACATCCCCCGAACCGACCCCAACGCTCTGCCTGCCAACGCGCCGCCGCGTGCCGGCCCCCTCAACCGCGGCGTCAGCACCCAGAGTTGCCCCGGCAACGAGCTTAAAGCAATAACTCCTCCCCCTGCAGCCGCGCCGTCACCTGCAGCCGCGCCTGCACCCACGCCGGCCCGTTCTCTGGAACACGTTTCAGTCCGAGTCTGAGTTTCAGAACGGGAGGGGGGGCGACGAGGCAGGTTTCACTGACGTTTTATTCTGAAATCCAGTCCGCTGGATTTTAGCCGCCGTCAGAGGCGGCAGTCACCAGGTCCTGCTCTCATCACAACTCTCGTGAAACACTCAAACTGGCTTTTCTGTTTTGTCTGCACCACCATCCATCAGCTGGGGGTCCTGGTCCATTCAGGGGCTCCAGGTCTGCGGTGGACTGATGAAAAGTTCGGGGTCCCTCCGACACCAAAAATCTGCTTGGTTGGTGAAAACGCTGAAAGCAGCTGGGTGTTTTCTTTGTGATGCATCAGCCGGCGCAGCAGGCGGACAAAAGCTGCGGGAGGAGAGTTCATCGCTAACACCCCCCCCCCCCTCCCCCCCACCGTCACCTCGGCAACATGTGCCTTCTGCCACCACGGTCCTCACATGTACAGTCAGCGTCGAACACACGGACACACTGGACGCCCCTCAGACTGTGAGAAGAAGAGTCACCTGAACAGATACCTCAGCGCCGCCAATCCTCCCGCTTCCCCTTCGCCTCACGTCTGCGTGCTTCTTACCCTCATTTATGTTTTTATTTCTCCGCCGTCGTGCGAGCGATTTATGTTTTCTGGCATATCAGCGCTCTCACGGAACAAAAAATAAAAAAAACCTACGGAAATGTGATACACTGCAACTAAGTGTAAAGAACTGGAAACCGATGGCATGGTGCTATGTGAAAAACAATGTTTAGTGTCCATTTTTTTTTGTTTTTTTCTGTCTTTTTTGGTTTTTTAGGGTTAAAAAAACTTGAACCCAACTGGACAGCTGGACAGGTCACTGGGCTAAGCAGCTTGGCATGCACAGAATGCATTCCTGCCCGATGCAAGGCCTTTTGTTGCTCCCCTGACACAATGACACGTAGTATTACCGCTGGAAGTCGGATTGTTTGGCTTGTGCCAGCTCCATACAATGCAGCCATACATCCCGGCTCTCGCCCTCCTGACTTGGCACCCTGATAAGTGGTTTAACCTGAAAAGAACAGGATCAGCGTTTTGTTTTTTTGACCGCGTTCCTGGCCGTCGAGTCTCCGGGGATCCTCCGCACGTCTGGAAGAAAACGGAAAAGGAAAAAACAAAACTATCCTCGGAGGAGATTTTCAAAACCGGACCGGGAAAGCGCTCTGGCATTTTGACACGCTGTGTTTCTGACTCACCACAATCATCCACGTTTGTACCGAACACGTAGGCAGACAAGTAGTCGACCATCACGTAGAGGTCGTAGCGTAGTCGTCTTTTCTTCGTCAGCTCCGGAAATGAAAGTTGTTGGCGAATTTGGATGGAAAGTTCGTTTCTTGCTCTGCGTCCTGTTGGTTTATTTTTACTCTGTAGTCCCAAAAATGTATGAGTACATGATATACATGCAGGTTCAAGTGTGGAAAGTAAGTTTTTTTTTATCCAAAAATCTACGGTAAAATAATTCTTTAAAATGAATCAATTAATTTTCTCAATCTAAAAAAAAATAATTAAAATAGCGGCAAAAATGCAAATCATAATTTTTGTCTTCAAATGTCGTATTTTGTTTAACACAGAATTAAAAAAAAAAAATCCAAAACTCGAAAAAAAAGCAGCAAACGCTCACATTTGGGAAGCGGTTACTTTAAATTTTTCGAGAAATGACTTAAACATGTTAAATAAATTAGATCGTTTAGCAGTTTCGACCCTGTAGTTGATGTAGTTAATGTGCAGATTAATCTTTGCTGCATTCATCAAGCAATTATTAATCTTTAAAAAAAATAAAAAGAATAATCTTCATCTGATCAGGTAGTTTGAGTTTATTACTGAGCTCTAAAAACTTCTGTTAGCCCCCAAAGATCTTAAAGTTGATGTATTTTTGTCTTAATAATTAAGTTAAGAGGTTAATAATCTGTGGGAACAAGTTAGCTCTTATCTTGTTCCCACGAGCTCTGATCAGGCCCCAAAAATCAGGCCCGACCCGTCACAGTTAAAGTCCATAAATCCTCCATCAGGAAACTTCAAAAAGGAGAAATTAAACCACATAAATTCAGATGATTTTCAAAGTAAAATATTTCAGTGCTATGAATTTATCGTGTTTCAATTTTAACATTTCACAGTTGGAAAACTTGATTCCTCTGTGGCTAAAAAAATGAAATACTCTGGAAATTCATGACATTTTAAAGGGTTAGTCCGCAGCGTGTCTGAGCTGTAAGAACTGCAGTTACACAGCATGCACCTTTCACACTTAAAGCAGTATTATTTCCTAAAAAGTGGCCTCCTCGCCAGTGACAGTGTGAAATCGTAATGTTTGGGACGGTCCTGCTGCCTGTGGAGGTTCGGTCAGTGGATACGTGTGTGTGTGTGTGTGTGTGTGTGTGTGTGTGTGTGTGTGTGTGTGTGTGTGTGTGTGTGTGTGTGTGTGTGTGTGTGTGTGTGTGTGGACGCAGTGTTGGTGAGATGTCGGTCGCTGTCCTCTGAGGACACCTGCTGGTTAGATGAGGAACAGCATGCAGAGGCAGGAAAACGTCACGGTTCAGATCAGGACAAAAGACGGAGAGGACAGATATTTGTTCGACTGAAAAATAGTCAGTACTTTTACATTCGGGACTTTTGAGTTTACGATTACAGTTTTCACCATCAGTGAATCAGCGGTTTGTTCTCTGGATTCATGGTTTACAGTTTTGGGGAGGAAAAGGCCAGTTACAGTGTCCTAAAGCTCAAGTTCATGTCTTTTAAAATGTCCCCTTTTTTGGGGGGGGTTTAGTGCAAACATTAGTCAAAAACTCCCAAATTGTTAACCCTTTGAAACCTGGATTAACATCAGTTTTCTTTTGCTGCGTTCAGATGCCTTTCACAAGCTGTTTAACCCTTTGAAACCGGAGCAGTTTGGTTTGATGTGTTAAAAAAAGGAAAAAAAAAAAAAAAAACACGAAGCAAAAAAAAATACCAACTTTGGAAGAAACAAATTTTTTTTTAAAAATCAGTAAAATGTGACATAAAAAGTAGGAAAATCAGAAATCAGTATTTATAATAGTAATAATACATTTGTTATTTTAAAATTATGTTATAGAAAATAAATATGAATATAGGTTTAAGATATATTTTAGCACTTTTTGGGGTCATTTGTGCTAATTACGTACACAGTTTTTTTGTCTTGTCTTGATAAGTTGCTCAGGTCTCAAAGGGTTAAATCTACAATCACAGCAGAGAGAAGCAACAAAATGTTCATCAGAGAAGCTAAAACCAGTAATAGATTACATATTTTAACTCAAGTTCAGACTGCAAACCCAGCAGCTCATCTGTTAACATAAACTGCCTTTTAAAAGCAGCTTTTGGAGGTTTTTGGAGGTTTTTGAAGGTATTTAAACTTTGAACTCTGAGCTAATTTCTTTCAAAAACATGGAGAAAAAAGATAATGAGCAACTTGGTAAGAAATGTTCCACAAATTGCAAGAGATTAGTAGATTTAGGAAATGATTTTTTTAAAAAGCAAGGGGAAAAATGTAAAAGCTAGAATCAGAATTAAATATTTAAAATTATGTTACACAGGTATATTTTTAAGCTCTTCATGCAGGTCATTTCTTTATTTTTTATATGGAGACTTTTTTCTTTTTTTAAATTTTCAGTTAATTTTCTTGCACTTTTTACTAGTTTCTTGCTAATTTCTGGGGTAATTTCTTCTTTATATCTCATTGCCTTTTTCCCATGATTTTCAAATAAATCAATTTGATCAGGTTTCAAAGGGTTAAAAGGGAACTTTATCTGGTTAAAAACGGTCGAGGTTAACCTGTTTAACTCACTGCAGTCCATCAAAAATCAGATCACACTTTTATTTCACAGTTTTAAAATCAAACAGAATCAATATAGATATTTAGGAGGATTAATATTGTTAACAAAGACATTAATAAAATCTTCAAAATGACCTCACAGCTGCTTGAAGATGAGTGTTTTAGGATTTTGTGAAAATCTTCAAAACAGAGTTAAGTGTTGACAGGTGACCTGTCGGCCTTTTGGGACTTTGAAAGGGTAATTTTTTTTAGTTCAGAGATCTGAAATATGAAAACGAATTCAACACGAGAGGCCGAAACTGGAGCTGACAGGTTTCAAGTCTCGTATTGTTTTGTGTTTTGTGTGTGTGTATCTAGATTTATTTTTAGGAAGACAAATTAAAGGGGGAAGACGATAAATAAATGGTCAGACGCACGCTGTTTAAGAGAAAAGTCTGAGGGACACAACAGAAAACGATAAATAAAAAAAGGGGGAATGTAGTCGGTGATCGCCTGCCAGAAAGCAGCGAGGAAGAAAACTTGACGCATGGTTTCAGTACGTCGCACAGTAGAGACAGTAGACTAGAGTAGAAACACGCAACACAACATTCCATTTTCATGTAAAGCGATAAAACCGACGGATACAAAACACAACCAACTCCAGTGTGGATCTGTGTAGTGTTAGAAACTCATCCACCCACGTCCCGTTTTTATTTTATTTCCGTGCCTGCGTTTCTCTTTCGAACTGCTGTTTGTTTGTGTGACGCTCCTGATCAGCTGGTGTCTCAAATCACAAACGACGCTGAGAGGATGAAATGTTGAAAGCGACTCTGTTCATCTTCCTTTTTCATTCAATAACAGAAGCTGCTGTAAAAGTTTTCTTAAATTTAATTTAATTTTGTGAAAATATTATAATTGGACATGCTGGTTTTAAATAAGTTTCTTAAAGTTCAAATATGTAAGATTTAGTGCCATCTGGTGGTGAGGATTGCAGATTGCAACCAGCTGAAACTTCTCCTGGTTAAAATTCCTTCAGTTTTTAAAATGTTCAGGTTTTTTTTTTTCTAAGAGGTAAATTATCCACAGAGCTTTCTTATTCTTCAAAACAAATACACTCAGTGATTTATCTCTTTAACATCTGGATCAGCATCAGTTTTCATGAGCTGCACCAAGGCGTCTTTGACAAGCATTTCAACCTCTGAAACCTGAGAACATTAGTTTAATTTCTTTCCATAACAATACAAAAAAAATAAAAATTCCAATACTATGCCACAAATTACAAAGAAAAAAGGAAAAGGTGACAAAACGATGACAATGAAAAATTCCCAGAAAACTATTTTCTTTGTATAATTATCTTTAGAATTCTTTTTTATAATTATGAGTATTAATGATAATAATAATAATAACAATAATTAGTTTTTTTTCTTCTTTTAATTAAAATAAGGTCATATTTTGTGTTTATTTACCTGCTACATTAATGTCCTGATTTCAGACTTGGTGGCTCAAACGAAACATTTCTGCAACCTGAAAAAAAAAAAAAAAAACGCAAGATTTTTTGACTAAATTTGTGATTTTAGCTGATTTAAGGACCCAATGTGTCATGAAACTCAGTGACTGATGCAGTTAAATGATGCTGGAAACCATCAGATTTACAGTAAGTCGAGCAGGTGCTCTCAGTATTTCATCCTCATTTCTCTGAATCCACTGAGATCTGTGGGCACCAGCTCCAGGATTTTACAGCGTCACGCATTTTTATCCTCCTTTCACCTCCTCTTTGGGACTAAGGAGTCGTTTACCTCCACATGTCGTGCCGTCGTTTCATGTAGTAATGTGGCATCATTTCCAGACTGTGACTACAGACAGACTCTGAGCTCCTTCAGGCAGATGTAGTTTAGATTGTTCTCAGTTTACTTGCTTCTTTTCTTTTTTCTTTTTTTTTAAGAAAAAAAATCTGTATTGTATTTATTTCAAAGGACAGTGTTTTTGACTGACTGAAAGGCTACACTGATTAGAGGCAAAATGTAGATTTGTGGACACACTGTTTACAAATGCCTTGCATACTTGACTTCTGTCAATAAAAAATGTGAAAAAATAATAAAACAGTATTACAGAAACTACGGGTTAGTGGGTGTGTTTTGTATATAAATGTCTGTTATGTTTTTATGTCTGAAAATTTTCATTAAAAAAGAAATAGTACGGTATGTTGCCCAAAACAAATGTTAAAAAAGAAGACATTATGACATTAAAATTGTTCATAAAAAGTAATAGTATACTATGCAATAAAAACTAATTTAAAAATTCAGAAAATATCCCAAAAATGGCTGAAAATGACATGTTATGGCTTGAAGGGACGTCATAATATACAAAATGGAATCACAGGCCAAAAACGTCATAATTTAGCATGTTGAAAAAATGGCCAAAACATCGCATTATATACAATGGCGAAAAGTGTCAAATTTTGACCCGTCCCAAAAATGATTGAAAATATCATAATATACCTTGTAAACGTGTGTCATTGTATACACCGTGGAAACACAGGCCAAAAAAGGCCAAAAATGTCATAATTTAGCATCTCGAAAAAAATGGCCAAAAATCGCATACTTTGCTATAACAAAAAATGTCAAATTTTGACCCGTCCCACAAATGGCTGAAAATGGCATATTATAGCTCGTGGAGATGCAACATAGTATACAAAGTGAAAACAAAGACCAAAAAAGTGAAAAAAAAAAAAAGATCATTTAGCATGTTGGAAAAATTGGGAAAATTCGCATACTATACTATGGCGAAAATGTGAAATATTGACCCATTCTAAAAATGCCTGAAAATGACATATTATAGCTTGTAGAGACGCAACGTAGTATACAAAGTGGAAACAAAGACCAAAAAAGTTTTTTAAAAAAATGATAATTTAGCATGTTGGAAAAATTGGGAAATATTCGCATACTATACTATGGCGAAAATGTCAACTTTTGACCCGTTCTGAAAAATGCCTGAAAATTACATATTATAGCTTGTAGAGACACAACATAGTATACAAAGTGGAAACAAAGACCAAAAAAGTCCAAAAAAATGATCATTTAGCAGGTTGGAAAAATTGGGAAAAATTGGGAAAAATTCGCATACTATACTATGGCGAAAATGTCAAATTTTGACCCGTTCTAAAAATGCCTGAAAATGACATATTCTAGCTTGCAGAGACTCAACATAGTATATAAAGTGGAAACAATGGCCCAAAAAGGCTTAAAATGTAATAATTTAGGATGGTGAATAAATGGGGAAAAACTCGCATACTATACTTAGTCAAAATGTCAAATTTTGACCCGTTCTAAAAATGCCTGAAAATGACATATTATAGCTAGTAGAGATGCAACATAGTATACAAAGTAGAAACAAAAACCAAAAAAGGCTTAAAATGTCATAATTTAGGATGGTGAAAAAATGGGGAAAAAATCGCATACTATACTATATTATAGACATATTATAGCTTGTAGAGACGCAAAATATTATATAAAGTGGAAACAATGGCCCAAAAAAGTTTAAAAAATCATAATTTAGCATGTTGGAAAAATTGGGAAAAAATCGCATACTGTACTATGGCGAAAATGTCAAATTTTGACCCGTCCCAAACATGCCTGAAAATGACATATTATAGCTTCTTGAGAAGCAACATAGTATACAAAGTAGAAAGAAACACCAAAAAAGTCCCAAAAAATGATCATTTCGCAGGTTGGAAAAATTGGGAAAAATTCGCATACTATACTATGGCGAAAATGTCAAATTTTGACCCGTTCTAAAAATGCCTGAAAATGACATATTATAGCTTGTAGAGACGCAAAATATTATATAAAGTGGAAACAATGGCCCAAAAATGCTTGAAAAATCATAATTTAGCATGGTGAAAAAATGGGGAAAAATTCGCATACTATACTATGGCAAAAATGTCAAATTTTGACCCGTTCTAAAAATGCCTGAAAATGACATATTATAGCTCGTAGAGATGCAACATAGTCTACAAAGTGGAAATAAGAAGCAAAAAAGGCTTAAAATGTCATAATTTAGCATGTTGAAAAAATTGCCAAAAATCGCATACTATACTATGGCGAAAATGTCAAATTGTGACCCGTTCCAAAAATGGCGGAAAATGACATATTAGAGCTTGTAGAGACGCAAAATATTATATAAAGCGGAAACAATGGCCCAAAAAAGCTTAAAAAATCATAATTTAGCATGTTGGAAAAATGGGGAAAAATTCGCTATACTATACTATGGCGAAAATGTCAAATTTTGACCCATTCTAAAAATGCCTGAAAATGACATATTCTAGCTTGCAGAGACTCAACATAGTATATAATGTGGAAACACTGGCCCAAAAAGGCTTAAAATTTAATAATTTAGCATGTTGACAAAATGGGAAAAAATCGCATACTATACTATGGCGAAAATGTCAAATTTTGACCCATCCCAAACATGCCTGAAAATGACATATTATGGCTTGTCGAGACGCAAAATAGTCTACAAAGTGGAAACAAAGACCAAAAAAGTCCAAAAAAATTATCTTTAGCAAGTTGGAAAAATTGGGAAAAATTCGCATACTATACTATGGCGAAAATGTCAAATTTTGACCCGTTCTAAAAATGCCTGAAAATTACATATTATAGCTTGTAGAGACGCAAAATAGTCTACAAAGTGTAAATAAGAACCAAAAAACGCTTAAAATGTAATAATTTAGTATGTTGAAAAAATTGGGAAAAAATCGCATACTATACTATGGCGAAAATGTCAAATTTTGACCCATTCTAAAAATGCCTGAAAATGACATATTCTAGCATGCAGAGACTCAACATAGTATATATAGTGGAAACAATGGCCCAAAAAGGCTTAAAATGTAATAATTTAGCATGTTGAAAAAATGGGAAAAAATCACATACTATACTATGGCGAAAATGTCAAATTTTGACCCGTTCTAAAAATGCCTGAAAATGACATATTATAGCTTGTAGACACGCAACATAGTATACAAAGTGGAAGCAAAGACCAAAAAGGCTTAAAATGTAATAATTTAGGATGGTGAATAAATGGGGAAAAAATCGCATACTATACTATGGCGAAAATGTCAAATTTTGACCCGTTCTAAAAATGCCTGAAAATGACATATTATAGCTTGTAGAGATGCAACATAGTATACAAAGTAGAAACAAAGACCAAAAAAGGCTTAAAATGTCATAATTTAGGATGGTGAAAAAATGGGGAAAAAATCGCATACTATACTATGGCGAAAATGTCAAATTTTGACCCATTCTAAAAATGCCTGAAAATGACATATTATAGCTCGTAGAGATGCAACATAGTCTACAAAGTGGAAATAAGAAGCAAAAAAGGCTTAAAATGTCATAATTTAGCATGTTGAAAAAATTGCCAAAAATCGCATACTATACTATGGCGAAAATGTCAAATTTTGACCCGTCCCAAAAATACCTGAAAATGACATATTATAGCTTGTAGAGATGCAAAATATTATATAAAGTGGAAACAATGGCCCAAAAAGGCTTAAAAAATCATAATTTAGCATGTTGGAAAAATTGGGAAAAATTCGCATACTATACTATGGCGAAAATGTCAAATTTTTACCCGTTGTAAAAATGCCTGAAAATGACATATTCTAGCTTGCAGAGACTCAACATAGTATATAAAGTGGAAACACTGGCCCAAAAAGGCTTAAAATTTAATAATTTAGCATGTTGACAAAATGTGAAAAAATCGCATACTATACTATGGCGAAAATGTCAAATTTTGACCCATCCCAAACATGCCTGAAAATGACATATTATGGCTTGTCGAGACGCAAAATAGTCTACAAAGTGGAAACAAAGACCAAAAAAGTCCAAAAATATGATCTTTAGCAAGTTGGAAAAATTGGGAAAAATTCGCATACTATACTATGGCGAAAATGTCAAATTTTGACCCGTTCTAAAAATGCCTGAAAATTACATATTATAGCTCGTAGAGACGCAAAATAGTCTACAAAGTGTAAATAAGAACCAAAAAACGCTTAAAATGTAATAATTTAGTATGTTGAAAAAATTGGGAAAAATTCGCATACTATACTATGGCGAAAATGTCAAATTTTGACCTGTTCTAAAAATGCCTGAAAATGACATATTATAGCTTGTAGAGATGCAAAATATTATATAAAGTGGAAACAATGGCCCAAAAAAGCTTAAAAATCATAATTTAGGATGGTGAAAAAATGGGGAAAAAATCGCATACTATACTATGGCGAAAATGTCAAATTTTGACCCGTTCTAAAAATGCCTGAAAATGACATATTCAAGCTTGCAGAGACTCAACATAGTATATATAGTGGAAACAATGGCCCAAAAAGGCTTAAAATGTAATAATTTAGCATGTTGAAAAAATGGGGAAAAATCGCATACTATACTATGGCGAAAATGTCAAATTTTGACCCGTCCCAAACATGCCTGAAAATGACATATTATAGCTAGTTGAGACGCAACATAGTATACAAAGTAGAAAGAAACACCAAAAAAGTCCCAAAAAATGATAATTTCGCAGGTTGGAAAAATTGGGAAAAATTCGCATACTATACTATGGCGAAAATGTCAAATTTTGACCCGTTCTAAAAATGCCTGAAAATGACATATTCTAGCTTGCAGAGACTCAACATAGTATATAAAGTGGAAACAATGGCCCAAAAAGGCTTAAAATGTAATAATTTAGGATGGTGAAAAAATGGGGAAAAAATCGCATACTATACTATGGCGAAAATGTCAAATTTTGACCCGTTCTAAAAATGGCTGAAAATGACATATTCTAGCTTGTAGACACGCAACATAGTATACAAAGTAGAAACAAAGACCAAAAAGGCTTAAAATGTCATAATTTAGGATGGTGAAAAAATGGGGAAAAAATCGCATACTATACTATGGCGAAAATGTCAAATTTTGACCCGTCCCAAAAATACCTGAAAATGACATATTATAGCTTGTAGAGATGCAAAATATTATATAAAGTGGAAACAATGGCCCAAAAAAGCTTAAAAAATCATAATTTAGCATGTTGGAAAAATTGGGAAAAATCGCATACTATACTATAGCGAAAATGTCAAATTTTGACCCGTTCTAAAAATGCCTGAAAATGACATATTATAGCTCGTAGAGATGCAACATAGTCTACAAAGTGGAAATAAGAAGCAAAAAAGGCTTAAAATGTCATAATTTAGCATGTTGAAAAAATTGCCAAAAATCGCATACTATACTATGGCGAAAATGTCAAATTTTGACCCGTCCCAAAAATACCTGAAAATGACATATTATAGCTTGTAGAGATGCAAAATATTATATAAAGTGGAAACAATGGCCCAAAAAAGGCTTAAAATGTCATAATTTAGCATGTTGAAAAAATTGGCAAAAATCGCATACTATACTATGGCGAAAATGTCAAATTTTTACCCGTTGTAAAATGCCTGAAAATGACATATTCTAGCTTGCAGAGACTCAACATAGTATATAAAGTGGAAACACTGGCCCAAAAAGGCTTAAAATTTAATAATTTAGCATGTTGAAAAAATGTGAAAAAAATACATACTATACTATGGCGAAAATGTCAAATTTTGACCCATCCCAAACATGCCTGAAAATGACATATTATGGCTTGTCGAGACGCAAAATAGTCTACAAAGTGGAAACAAAGACCAAAAAAGTCCAAAAATATGATCTTTAGCAAGTTGGAAAAATTGGGAAAAATTCGCATACTATACTATGGCGAAAATGTCAAATTTTGACCCGTTCTAAAAATGCCTGAAAATTACATATTATAGCTCGTAGAGACGCAAAATAGTCTACAAAGTGTAAATAAGAACCAAAAAACGCTTAAAATGTAATAATTTAGTATGTTGAAAAAATTGGGAAAAATTCGCATACTATACTATGGCGAAAATGTCAAATTTTGACCTGTTCTAAAATGCCTGAAAATGACATATTATAGCTTGTAGAGATGCAAAATATTATATAAAGTGGAAACAATGGCCCAAAAAAGCTTAAAAAATCATAATTTAGGATGGTGAATAAATGGGGAAAAAATCGCATACTATACTATGGCGAAAATGTCAAATTTTGACCCGTTCTAAAAATGCCTGAAAATGACATATTCAAGCTTGCAGAGACTCAACATAGTATATATAGTGGAAACAATGGCCCAAAAAGGCTTAAAATGTAATAATTTAGCATGTTGAAAAAATGGGGAAAAATCGCATACTATACTATGGCGAAAATGTCAAATTTTGACCCGTCCCAAACATGCCTGAAAATGACATATTATAGCTAGTTGAGACGCAACATAGTATACAACGTAGAAAGAAACACCAAAAAAGTCCCAAAAAATGATAATTTCGCAGGTTGGAAAAATTGGGAAAAATTCGCATACTATACTATGGCGAAAATGTCAAATTTTGACCCGTTCTAAAAATGCCTGAAAATGACATATTCTAGCTTGCAGAGACTCAACATAGTATATAAAGTGGAAACAATGGCCCAAAAAGGCTTAAAATGTAATAATTTAGGATGGTGAAAAAATGGGGAAAAAATCGCATACTATACTATGGCGAAAATGTCAAATTTTGACCCGTTCTAAAAATGCCTGAAAATGACATATTATAGCTTGTAGACACGCAACATAGTATACAAAGTGGAAGCAAAGACCAAAAAGGCTTAAAATGTAATAATTTAGGATGGTGAATAAATGGGGAAAAAATCGCATACTATACTATGGCGAAAATGTCAAATTTTGACCCGTTCTAAAAATGCCTGAAAATGACATATTATAGCTTGTAGAGATGCAACATAGTATACAAAGTAGAAACAAAGACCAAAAAAGGCTTAAAATGTCATAATTTAGGATGGTGAAAAAATGGGGAAAAAATCGCATACTATACTATGGCGAAAATGTCAAATTTTGACCCATTCTAAAAATGCCTGAAAATGACATATTATAGCTCGTAGAGATGCAACATAGTCTACAAAGTGGAAATAAGAAGCAAAAAAGGCTTAAAATGTCATAATTTAGCATGTTGAAAAAATTGCCAAAAATCGCATACTATACTATGGCGAAAATGTCAAATTTTGACCCGTCCCAAAAATACCTGAAAATGACATATTATAGCTTGTAGAGATGCAAAATATTATATAAAGTGGAAACAATGGCCCAAAAAGGCTTAAAAAATCATAATTTAGCATGTTGGAAAAATTGGGAAAAATTCGCATACTATACTATATGAAAATGTCAAATTTTTACCCGTTCTAAAAATGCCTGAAAATGACATATTATAGCTTGCAGAGACTCAACATAGTATATAAAGTGGAAACAATGGCCCAAAAAGGCTTAAAATGTAATAATTTAGCATGTTGAAAAAATGGGAAAAAATCGCATACTATACTATGGCGAAAATGTCAAATTTTGACCCATCCCAAACATGCCTGAAAATGACATATTATGGCTTGTCGAGACGCAAAATAGTCTACAAAGTGGAAACAAAGACCAAAAAAGTCCAAAAATATGATCTTTAGCAAGTTGGAAAAATTGGGAAAAATTCGCATACTATACTATGGCGAAAATGTCAAATTTTGACCCGTTCTAAAAATGCCTGAAAATTACATATTATAGCTCGTAGAGACGCAAAATAGTCTACAAAGTGTAAATAAGAACCAAAAAACGCTTAAAATGTAATAATTTAGTATGTTGAGAAAATTGGGAAAAATTCGCATACTATACTATGGCGAAAATGTCAAATTTTGACCCGTTCTAAAAATGCCTGAAAATGACATATTATAGCTTGTAGAGACGCAAAATATTATATAAAGTGGAAACAATGGCCCAAAAAAGCTTAAAACATCATAATTTAGCATGGTGAATAAATGGGGGAAAAATCGCATACTATACTATGGCGAAAATGTCAAATTTTGACCCGTTCTAAAAATGCCTGAAAATGACATATTATAGCTCGCAGAGACTCAACATAGTATATAAAGTGGAAACAATGGCCCCAAAAGGCTTAAAATGTAATAATTTAGGATGGTGAAAAAATGGGGAAAAATTCGCATACTATACTATGGCAAAAATGTCAAATTTTGACCCGTTCTAAAAATGCCTGAAAATGACATATTATAGCTTGTAGACACGCAACATAGTATACAAAGTGGAAGCAAAGACCAAAAAGGCTTAAAATGTAATAATTTAGGATGGTGAATAAATGGGGAAAAAATCGCATACTATACTATGGCGAAAATGTCAAATTTTGACCTGTTCTAAAAATGCCTGAAAATGACATATTATAGCTAGTAGAGATGCAACATAGTATACAAAGTAGAAACAATGGCCAAAAAGGCTTAAAATGTCATAATTTAAGATGGTGAAAAAATGGGGAAAAAATCGCATACTATACTATGGCGAAAATGTCAAATTTTGACCCGTTCTAAAAATGCCTGAAAATGACATATCATAGCTTGTAGAGACGCAACATAGTCTACAAAGTGGAAATAAGAACCAAAAAAGGCTTAAAATGTCATAAATTAGCATGTTGAAAAAATTGCCAAAAATCGCATACTATACTATGGCGAAAATGTCAAATTTTGACCCGTCCCAAACATGCCTGAAAATGACATATTATAGCTAGTTGAGACGCAACATAGTATACAAAGTAGAAAGAAACACCAAAAAAGTCCCAAAAAATGATAATTTCGCAGGTTGGAAAAATTGGGAAAAATTCGCATACTATACTATGGCGAAAATGTCAAATTTTGACCCGTTCTAAAAATGCCTGAAAATGACATATTATAGCTTGTAGAGATGCAACATAGTATACAAAGTAGAAACAAAGACCAAAAAAGGCTTAAAATGTCATAATTTAGGATGGTGAAAAAATGGGGAAAAAATCGCATACTATACTATGGCGAAAATGTCAAATTTTGACCCGTCCCAAAAATACCTGAAAATGACATATTATAGCTTGTAGAGATGCAAAATATTATATAAAGTGGAAACAATGGCCCAAAAAAGCTTAAAAAATCATAATTTAGCATGTTGGAAAAATTGGGAAAAATCGCATACTATACTATAGCGAAAATGTCAAATTTTGACCCGTTCTAAAAATGCCTGAAAATGACATATTATAGCTCGTAGAGATGCAACATAGTCTACAAAGTGGAAATAAGAAGCAAAAAAGGCTTAAAATGTCATAATTTAGCATGTTGAAAAAATTGCCAAAAATCGCATACTATACTATGGCGAAAATGTCAAATTTTGACCCGTCCCAAAAATACCTGAAAATGACATATTCTAGCTTGTAGAGACGCGAAATATTATATAAAGTGGAAACAATTGCCCAAAAAAGCTTAAAACATCATAATTTAGCATGTTGGAAAAATTGGGAAAAATTCGCATACTATACTATGGCGAAAATGTCAAATTTTTACCCGTTGTAAAAATGCCTGAAAATGACATATTCTAGCTTGCAGAGACTCAACATAGTATATAAAGTGGAAACACTGGCCCAAAAAGGCTTAAAATTTAATAATTTAGCATGTTGACAAAATGTGAAAAAATCGCATACTATACTATGGCGAAAATGTCAAATTTTGACCCATCCCAAACATGCCTGAAAATGACATATTATGGCTTGTCGAGACGCAAAATAGTCTACAAAGTGGAAACAAAGACCAAAAAAGTCCAAAAATATGATCTTTAGCAAGTTGGAAAAATTGGGAAAAATTCGCATACTATACTATGGCGAAAATGTCAAATTTTGACCCGTTCTAAAAATGCCTGAAAATTACATATTATAGCTCAGAGAGACGCAAAATAGTCTACAAAGTGTAAATAAGAACCAAAAAAGCGCTTAAAATGTAATAATTTAGTATGTTGAAAAATTGGGAAAAATTCAAGCATACTATACTATGGCGAAAATGTCAAATTTTGACCTGTTCTAAAAATGCCTGAAAATGACATATTATAGCTTGTAGAGATGCAAAATATTATATAAAGTGGAAACAATGGCCCAAAAAAGCTTAAAAAATCATAATTTAGGATGGTGAATAAATGGGGAAAAAATCGCATACTATACTATGGCGAAAATGTCAAATTTTGACCCGTTCTAAAAATGCCTGAAAATGACATATTCAAGCTTGCAGAGACTCAACATAGTATATATAGTGGAAACAATGGCCCAAAAAGGCTTAAAATGTAATAATTTAGCATGTTGAAAAAATGGGGAAAAATCGCATACTATACTATGGCGAAAATGTCAAATTTTGACCCGTCCCAAACATGCCTGAAAATGACATATTATAGCTAGTTGAGACGCAACATAGTATACAACGTGAAAGAAACACCAAAAAGTCCCAAAAATGATAATTTAGCAGGTTGGAAAAATTGGGAAAAATTCGCATACTATACTATGGTGAAAATGTCAAATTTTGACCCATCCCAAACATGCCTAAAAATGACATATTCTAGCTTGCAGAGACTCAACATAGTATACAAAGTGGAAACAATGGGCCAAAAAGGCTTAAAATGTAATAATTTAGGATGGTGAAAAAATGGGGAAAAAATCGCATACTATACTATGGCGAAAATGTCAAATTTTGACCCGTTCTAAAAATGCCTGAAAATGACATATTATAGCTTGTAGACACGCAACATAGTATACAAAGTGGAAGCAAAGACCAAAAAGGCTTAAAATGTAATAATTTAGGATGGTGAAAAAATGGGGAAAAATTCGCATACTATACTATGGCAAAAATGTCAAATTTTGACCCGTTCTAAAAATGCCTGAAAATGACATATTATAGCTTGTAGAGATGCAACATAGTATACAAAGTAGAAACAAAGACCAAAAAAGGCTTAAAATGTCATAATTTAGGATGGTGAAAAAATGGGGAAAAAATCGCATACTATACTATGGCGAAAATGTCAAATTTTGACCCGTTCTAAAAATGCCTGAAAATGACATATTATAGCTTGTAGACACGCAACATAGTATACAAAGTGGAAGCAAAGACCAAAAAGGCTTAAAATGTAATAATTTAGGATGGTGAAAAAATTGGGAAAAATTCGCATACTATACTATGGCAAAAATGTCAAATTTTGACCCGTTCTAAAAATGCCTGAAAATGACATATTATAGCTAGTAGAGATGCAACATAGTTTATAAAGTGGACACAATAGCCCAAAAATGCTTAAAAAGTCATAATTTAGCATGTTGAAAAAATTGCCAAAAATCACATACTATACTATGGCGAAAATGTCAAATTTTGACCCGTTCTAAAATGCCTGAAAATGACATATTATAGCTCAGAGATGCAACATAGTCTACAAAGTGGAAATAAGAACCAAAAAAGGCTTAAAATGTCATAATTTAGCATGTTGAAAAAATTGCCAAAAATCACATACTATACTATGGCGAAAATGTCAAATTTTGACCCGTTCTAAAAATGCCTGAAAATGACATATTCAAGCTTGCAGAGACTCAACATAGTATATATAGTGGAAACAATGGCCCAAAAAGGCTTAAAATGTAATAATTTAGCATGTTGAAAAAATGGGGAAAAATCGCATACTATACTATGGCGAAAATGTCAAATTTTGACCCGTCCCAAACATGCCTGAAAATGACATATTATAGCTTGTAGAGACGCAACATAGTATACAAAGTGGAAACAAAGACCAAAAAAGTCCAAAAAAATGATAATTTAGCAGGTTGGAAAAATTGGGCAAAATTCGCATACTATACTATGGCGAAAATGTCAAATTTTGACCCGTTCTAAAAATGCCTGAAAATGACATATTCTAGCTTGCAGAGACTCAACATAGTATATAAAGTGGAAACAATGGCCCAAAAAGGCTTAAAATGTAATAATTTAGGATGGTGAAAAAATGGGGAAAAAATCGCATACTATACTATGGCGAAAATGTCAAATTTTGACCCGTTCTAAAAATGCCTGAAAATGACATATTATAGCTTGTAGACACGCAACATAGTATACAAAGTGGAAGCAAAGACCAAAAAGGCTTAAAATGTAATAATTTAGGATGGTGAATAAATGGGGAAAAAATCGCATACTATACTATGGCGAAAATGTCAAATTTTGACCCGTTCTAAAAATGCCTGAAAATGACATATTATAGCTTGTAGAGATGCAACATAGTATACAAAGTAGAAACAAAGACCAAAAAAGGCTTAAAATGTCATAATTTAGGATGGTGAAAAAATGGGGAAAAAATCGCATACTATACTATGGCGAAAATGTCAAATTTTGACCCGTTCTAAAAATGCCTGAAAATGACATATTATAGCTCGTAGAGATGCAACATAGTCTACAAAGTGGAAATAAGAAGCAAAAAAGGCTTAAAATGTCATAATTTAGCATGTTGAAAAAATTGCCAAAAATCGCATACTATACTATGGCGAAAATGTCAAATTTTGACCCGTCCCAAAAATACCTGAAAATGACATATTATAGCTTGTAGAGATGCAAAATATTATATAAAGTGGAAACAATGGCCCAAAAAAGCTTAAAAAATCATAATTTAGCATGTTGGAAAAATTGGGAAAAATCGCATACTATACTATAGCGAAAATGTCAAATTTTGACCCGTTCTAAAAATGCCTGAAAATGACATATTATAGCTCGTAGAGATGCAACATAGTCTACAAAGTGGAAATAAGAAGCAAAAAAGGCTTAAAATGTCATAATTTAGCATGTTGAAAAAATTGCCAAAAATCGCATACTATACTATGGCGAAAATGTCAAATTTTGACCCGTTCTAAAAATGCCTGAAAATGACATATTCTAGCATGCAGAGACTCAACATAGTATATAAAGTGGAAACAATGGCCCAAAAGGCTTAAAATGTAATAATTTAGGATGGTGAAAAATGGGGAAAAATCGCATACTATACTATGGCGAAAATGTCAAATTTTGACCCGTTCTAAAAATGCCTGAAAATGACATATTATAGCTTGTAGACACGCAACATAGTATACAAAGTGGAAGCAAAGACCAAAAAGGCTTAAAATGTAATAATTTAGGATGGTGAATAAATGGGGAAAAAATCGCATACTATACTATGGCGAAAATGTCAAATTTTGACCCGTTCTAAAAATGCCTGAAAATGACATATTATAGCTTGTAGAGATGCAACATAGTATACAAAGTAGAAACAAAGACCAAAAAAGGCTTAAAATGTCATAATTTAGGATGGTGAAAAAATGGGGAAAAAATCGCATACTATACTATGGCGAAAATGTCAAATTTTGACCCGTTCTAAAAATGCCTGAAAATGACATATTATAGCTCGTAGAGATGCAACATAGTCTACAAAGTGGAAATAAGAAGCAAAAAAGGCTTAAAATGTCATAATTTAGCATGTTGAAAAAATTGCCAAAAATCGCATACTATACTATGGCGAAAATGTCAAATTTTGACCCGTCCCAAAAATACCTGAAAATGACATATTATAGCTTGTAGAGATGCAAAATATTATATAAAGTGGAAACAATGGCCCAAAAAAGCTTAAAAAATCATAATTTAGCATGTTGGAAAAATTGGGAAAAATCGCATACTATACTATAGCGAAAATGTCAAATTTTGACCCGTTCTAAAATGCCTGAAAATGACATATTATAGCTCAGAGATGCAACATAGTCTACAAAGTGGAAATAAGAAGCAAAAAAGGCTTAAAATGTCATAATTTAGCATGTTGAAAAAATTGCCAAAAATCGCATACTATACTATGGCGAAAATGTCAAATTTTGACCCGTTCTAAAAATGCCTGAAAATGACATATTCTAGCATGCAGAGACTCAACATAGTATATAAAGTGGAAACAATGGCCCAAAAAGGCTTAAAATGTAATAATTTAGGATGGTGAAAAAATGGGAAAAAATCACATACTATACTATGGCGAAAATGTCAAATTTTGACCCGTTCTAAAAATGCCTGAAAATGACATATTATAGCTTGTAGAGACGCAACATAGCATACAAAGTGGAAACAAAGACCAAAAGGCTTAAAATGTAATAAATTAGGATGGTTAAGAAATGGGGAAAAAATCGCATACTATACTATGGCGAAAATGTCAAATTTTGACCCGTTCTAAAAATGCCTGAAAATGACATATTATAGCTTGTAGAGATGCAACATAGTATACAAAGTAGAAACAAAGACCAAAAAAGGCTTAAAATGTCATAATTTAGGATGGTGAAAAAATGGGGAAAAAATCGCATACTATACTATGGCGAAAATGTCAAATTTTGACCCGTTCTAAAATGCCTGAAAATGACATATTCTAGCATGCAGAGACTCAACATAGTATATATAGTGGAAACAATGGACCAAAAAAGTCCAAAAAAATGATCTTTAGCAAGTTGGAAAAATTGGGAAAAATTCGCATACTATACTATGGCGAAAATGTCAAATTTTGACCCGTTCTAAAAATGCCTGAAAATGACATATTCTAGCTTGCAGAGACTCAACATAGTATATAAAGTGGAAACAATGGCCCAAAAAGGCTTAAAATGTAATAATTTAGCAGGTTGGAAAAATTGGGAAAAATTCGCATACTATACTATGGTGAAAATGTCAAATTTTGACCCGTTCTAAAAATGCCTGAAAATGACATATTATAGCTAGTAGAGATGCAACATAGTATACAAAGTAGAAACAAAGACCAAAAAGGCTTAAAATGTAATAATTTAGGATGGTGAATAAATGGGGAAAAATCACATACTATACTATGGCGAAAATGTCAAATTTTGACCCGTTCTAAAAATGCCTGAAAATGACATATTATAGCTAGTAGAGATGCAACATAGTATACAAAGTAGAAACAAAGACCAAAAAAGGCTTAAAATGTCATAATTTAGCATGTTGAAAAAATGGGAAAAAATCGCATACTATACTATGGCGAAAATGTCAAATTTTGACCCGTTCTAAAAATGCCTGAAAATGACATATTCTAGCATGCAGAGACTCAACATAGTATATATAGTGGAAACAATGGACCAAAAAAGTCCAAAAAAATGATCTTTAGCAAGTTGGAAAAATTGGGAAAAATTCGCATACTATACTATGGCGAAAATGTCAAATTTTGACCCGTTCTAAAAATGCCTGAAAATGACATATTATAGCTTGCAGAGACTCAACATAGTATATAAAGTGGAAACAATGGCCCCAAAAGGCTTAAAATGTAATAATTTAGGATGGTGAAAAATGAGGAAAAAATCGCATACTATACTATGGCGAAAATGTCAAATTTTGACCCGTTCTAAAAAATGCCTGAAAATGACATATTATAGATTGCAGAGACTAAACATAGTATATAAAGTGGAAGCAAAGACCAAAAGGCTTAAAATGTAATAATTTAGGATGGTGAAAAAATGGGGAAAAATTCGCATACTATACTATGGCAAAAATGTCAAATTTTGACCCGTTCTAAAAATGCCTGAAAATGACATATTATAGCTAGTAGAGATGCAACATAGTATACAAAGTAGAAACAAAGACCAAAAAAGGCTTAAAATATCATAATTTAGGATGGTGAAAAATGGGGAAAAATCGCATACTATACTATGGCGAAAATGTCAAATTTTGACCCGTTCTAAAAATGCCTGAAAATGACATATTATAGCTCAGAGAGATGCAACATAGTCTACAAAGTGGAAATAAGAAGCAAAAAAGGCTTAAAATGTCATAATTTAGCATGTTGAAAAAATTGCCAAAAATCGCATACTATACTATGGCGAAAATGTCAAATTTTGACCCGTTCTAAAAATGCCTGAAAATGACATATTATAGCTTGTAGAGACGCAAAATATTATATAAAGTGGAAACAATGGCCCAAAAAAGGTTTAAAATGTCATAATTTAGCATGTTGAAAAAATTGCCAAAAATCACATACTATACTATGGCGAAAATGTCAAATTTTGACCCGTTCTAAAAATGCCTGAAAATGACATATTATAGCTCAGAGATGCAACATAGTCTACAAAGTGGAAATAAGAAGCAAAAAGGCTTAAAATGTCATAATTTAGCATGTTGAAAAAATTGCCAAAATCGCATACTATACTATGGCGAAAATGTCAAATTTTGACCCGTTCTAAAAATGCCTGAAAATGACATATTCTAGCATGCAGAGACTCAACATAGTATATAAAGTGGAAACAATGGCCCAAAAAGGCTTAAAATGTAATAATTTAGGATGGTGAAAAATGGGAAAAATCGCATACTATACTATGGCGAAAATGTCAAATTTTGACCCGTTCTAAAAATGCCTGAAAATGACATATTATAGCTTGTAGACACGCAACATAGTATACAAAGTGGAAGCAAAGACCAAAAAGGCTTAAAATGTAATAATTTAGGATGGTGAATAAATGGGGAAAAAATCGCATACTATACTATGGCAAAAATGTCAAATTTTGACCCGTTCTAAAAATGCCTGAAAATGACATATTATAGCTAGTAGAGATGCAACATAGTATACAAAGTAGAAACAATGGCCCAAAAAAGGTTTAAAATGTCATAATTTAGCATGTTGAAAAAATTGCCAAAAATCACATACTATACTATGGTGAAAATGTCAAATTTTGACCCGTTCTAAAAATGGCTGAAAATGACATATTCTAGCTTGTAGAGACTCAACATAGTATATATAGTGGAAACAATGGACCAAAAAGTCAAAAAAATGATCTTTAGCAAGTTGGAAAAATTGGGAAAAATTCGCATACTATACTATGGCGAAAATGTCAAATTTTGACCCGTTCTAAAAATGCCTGAAAATGACATATTCTAGCTTGCAGAGACTCAACATAGTATATAAAGTGGAAACAATGGCCCAAAAGGCTTAAAATGTAATAATTTAGGATGGTGAAAAATGGGGAAAAATCGCATACTATACTATGGCGAAAATGTCAAATTTTGACCCGTTCTAAAAATGCCTGAAAATGACATATTATAGCTTGTAGACACGCAACATAGTATACAAAGTGGAAGCAAAGACCAAAAAGGCTTAAAATGTAATAATTTAGGATGGTGAAAAAATGGGGAAAAAATCGCATACTATACTATGGCGAAAATGTCAAATTTTGACCCGTTCTAAAAATGCCTGAAAATGACATATTCTAGCTTGTAGAGACGCAAAATATTATATAAAGTGGAAACAAAGACCAAAAAGGCTTAAAATGTCATAATTTAGGATGGTGAAAAATGGGGAAAAAATCGCATACTATACTATGGCGAAAATGTCAAATTTTGACCCGTTCTAAAAATGCCTGAAAATGACATATTATAGCTCGTAGAGATGCAACATAGTCTACAAAGTGGAAATAAGAAGCAAAAAAGGCTTAAAATGACATAATTAAGAATGTTGAAAAAATTGGAAAAAATCGCATACTATACTATGGCGAAAATGTCAAATTTTGACCCGTTCTAAAAATGCCTGAAAATGACATATTCTAGCATGCAGAGACTCAACATAGTATATAAAGTGGAAACAATGGCCCAAAAAGGCTTAAAATGTAATAATTTAGGATGGTGAAAAAATGGGGAAAAAATCACATACTATACTATGGCGTCAATTTCAAATTTTGACCCGTTCTAAAAATGCCTGAAAATGGCATATTATAGCACGTAGAGACTCAACATAGTCTACAAAGTGGAAATAAGGACCAAAAATGGCTTTAAATGTCATAATTTAGCATGTTGAATAAATCGCCAAACATCGCATACTATACTATGGCGAAAATGTCAAATTTTGAACCGTTCTAAAAATGCCGGAAAATGACATATTATAGCTTGTAGAGACGCAACATTGTATACAAAGTGGAAACAAAGACCAAAAAAGGCTTAAAATGTAATAATTTAGCAGGTTGAAAAAATGGGGAAAAAATCGCATACTATACTATGGCGAAAATGTCAAATTTTGACCCGTTCTAAAAATGCCTGAAAATGACATATTATAGCTTGCAGAGACTCAACATAGTATACAAAGTGGAAACAATGGGCCAAAAAGGCTTAAAATATCATAATTTAGCAGGTTGGAAAAATTGGGGGAAAAATCGCATACTATACTATGGCGAAAATGTCAAATTTTGACCCGTTCTAAAAATGCCTGAAAATGACATATTCTAGCTTGTAGAGACTCAACATAGTATATATAGTGGAAACAATGGACCAAAAAAGTCCAAAAAAATGATCTTTAGTAAGTTGGAAAAATTGGGAAAAATTCGCATACTATACTATGGCGAAAATGTCAAATTTTGACCCGTTCTAAAATGCCTGAAAATGACATATTAAAGCTCGTAGAGACGCAACATAGTCTACAAAGTGTAAATAAGAACCAAAAAACGCTTAAAATGTAATAATTCATTATGTTGAAAAAATTGCCAAAAATCGCATACTATACTATGGCGAAAATGTCAAATTTTGACCCGTTCTAAAAATGCCTGAAAGTGACATATTCTAGCTAGCAGAGACGCAACATAGTATACAAAGTGGAAACAATGGTCCAAAAAGGCTTAAAATGTAATAATTTAGCAGGTTGGAAAAATTGGGAAAAATTCGCATACTATACTATGGCGAAAATGTCAAATTTTGACCCATCCCAAACATGCCTGAAAATGACATATTCTAGCTAGCAGAGACGCAACATAGTATACAAAGTGGAAACAAAGACCAAAAAAGTCCAAAAAAATGATAATTTAGCAGGTTGGAAAAATTGGGCAAAATTCGCATACTATACTATGGCAAAAATGTCAAATTTTGACCCGTTCTAAAAATGCCTGAAAATGACATATTATAGCTTGTAGAGACGCAACATAGTATACAAAGTGGAAACAAAGACCAAAAAAGGCTTAAAATGTCATAATTTAGCATGTTGAAAAAATGGGAAAAAATCGCATACTATACTATGGCGAAAATGTCAAATTTTGACCCATTCTAAAAATGCCTGAAAATGACATATTCTAGCATGCAGAGACTCAACATAGTATATATAGTGGAAACAATGGACCAAAAAAGTCCAAAAAAAATGATCTTTAGCAAGTCGGAAAAATTGGGAAAAATTCGCATACTATACTATGGCGAAAATGTCAAATTTTGACCCGTTCTAAAAATGCCTGAAAATGACATATTATAGCTAGTAGAGATGCAACATAGTATACAAAGTAGAAACAAAGACCAAAAAAGGCTTAAAATATCATAATTTAGGATGGTGAAAAAATTGTCAAAAATCGCATACTATACTATGGCGAAAATGTCAAATTTTGACCCATTCTAAAAATGCCTGAAAATGACATATTCTAGCATGCAGAGACTCAACATAGTATATATAGTGGAAACAATGGACCAAAAAAGTCCAAAAAAATGATCTTTAGCAAGTCGGAAAAATTGGGAAAAATTCGCATACTATACTATGGCAAAAATGTCAAATTTTGACCCGTTCTAAAAATGCCTGAAAATGACATATTAAAGCTCGTAGAGACGCAACATAGTCTACAAAGTGTAAATAAGAACCAAAAAACGCTTAAAATGTAATAATTTAGTATGTTGAAAAAATTGGGAAAAATTCGCATACTATACTATGGCGAAAATTTCAAATTTTGACCCGTTCTAAAAATGCCTGAAAATGACATATTATAGCTTGTAGAGATGCAAAATATTATATAAAGTGGAAACAATGGCCCAAAAAAGCTTAAAAAATCATAATTTAGGATGGTGAAAAAATGGGGAAAAAATCGCATACTATACTATGGCGAAAATGTCAAATTTTGACCCGTTCTAAAAATGCCTGAAAATGACATATTATAGCTTGCAGAGACTCAACATAGTATATAAAGTGGAAACAATGGCCCAAAAAGGCTTAAAATGTAATAATTTAGCAGGTTGGAAAAATTGGGAAAAATTCGCATACTATACTATGGCAAAAATGTCAAATTTTGACCCGTCCCAAACATGCCTGAAAATGACATATTATAGCTAGTTGAGACGCAACATAGTATACAAAGTAGAAAGAAACACCAAAAAAGTCCCAAAAAATGATAATTTCGCAGGTTGGAAAAATTGGGAAAAATTCGCATACTATACTATGGCGAAAAAGTCAAATTTTGACCCGTTCTAAAAATGCCTGAAAATGACATATTCTAGCTTGCAGAGACTCAGCATAGTATATAAAGTGGAAACAATGGCCCAAAAAGGCTTAAAATGTAATAATTTACGATGGTGAATAAATGGGGAAAAAATCGCATACTATACTATGGCGAAAATGTCAAATTTTGACCCATTCTAAAAATGCCTGAAAATGACATATTCTAGCATGCAGAGACTCAACATAGTATATAAAGTGGAAACAATGGCCCAAAAAGGCTTAAAATGTAATAATTTAGGATGGTGAAAAAATGGGAAAAATTCGCATACTATACTATGGCGAAAATGTCAAATTTTGACCCGTTCTAAAAATGCCTGAAAATGACATATTATAGCTTGTAGAGACGCAACATAGTATACAAAGTGGAAACAAAGACCAAGAAAGGCTTAAAATGTCATAATTTAGGATGGTGAATAAATGGGGAAAAAATCGCATACTATACTATGGCGAAAATGTCAAATTTTGACCCGTTCTAAAAATGCCTGAAAATGACATATTATAGCTTGTAGAGATGCAACATAGTATACAAAGTAGAAACAAAGACCAAAAAAGGCTTAAAATGTCATAATTTAGGATGGTGAAAAAATGGGGAAAAAATCGCATACTATACTATGGCGAAAATGTCAAATTTTGACCCGTTCTAAAAATGCCTGAAAATGACATATTCTAGCATGCAGAGACTCAACATAGTATATATAGTGGAAACAATGGACCAAAAAAGTCCAAAAAAATGATCTTTAGCAAGTTGGAAAAATTGGGAAAAATTCGCATACTATACTATGGCGAAAATGTCAAATTTTGACCCGTTCTAAAAATGCCTGAAAATGACATATTCTAGCTTGCAGAGACTCAACATAGTATATAAAGTGGAAACAATGGCCCAAAAAGGCTTAAAATGTAATAATTTAGGATGGTGAAAAAATGGGGAAAAAATCGCATACTATACTATGGCGAAAATGTCAAATTTTGACCCGTTCTAAAAATGCCTGAAAATGACATATTATAGCTTGTAGACACGCAACATAGTATACAAAGTGGAAGCAAAGACCAAAAAGGCTTAAAATGTAATAATTTAGGATGGTGAATAAATGGGGAAAAAATCGCATACTATACTATGGCGAAAATGTCAAATTTTGACCCGTTCTAAAAATGCCTGAAAATGACATATTATAGCTAGTAGAGATGCAACATAGTATACAAAGTAGAAACAAAGACCAAAAAAGGCTTAAAATGTCATAATTTAGGATGGTGAAAAAATGGGGAAAAAATCGCATACTATACTATGGCGAAAATGTCAAATTTTGACCCGTTCTAAAAATGCCTGAAAATGACATATTATAGCTCGTAGAGATGCAACATAGTCTACAAAGTGGAAATAAGAAGCAAAAAAGGCTTAAAATGTCATAATTTAGCATGTTGAAAAAATTGCCAAAAATCGCATACTATACTATGGCGAAAATGTCAAATTTTGACCCGTCCCAAAAATACCTGAAAATGACATATTATAGCTTGTAGAGATGCAAAATATTATATAAAGTGGAAACAATGGCCCAAAAAAGCTTAAAAAATCATAATTTAGCATGTTGGAAAAATTGGGAAAAATCGCATACTATACTATAGCGAAAATGTCAAATTTTGACCCGTTCTAAAAATGCCTGAAAATGACATATTATAGCTCGTAGAGATGCAACATAGTCTACAAAGTGGAAATAAGAAGCAAAAAAGGCTTAAAATGTCATAATTTAGCATGTTGAAAAAATTGCCAAAAATCGCATACTATACTATGGCGAAAATGTCAAATTTTGACCCGTTCTAAAAATGCCTGAAAATGACATATTCTAGCATGCAGAGACTCAACATAGTATATAAAGTGGAAACAATGGCCCAAAAAGGCTTAAAATGTAATAATTTAGGATGGTGAAAAAATGGGGAAAAAATCGCATACTATACTATGGCGAAAATGTCAAATTTTGACCCGTTCTAAAAATGCCTGAAAATGACATATTATAGCTTGTAGACACGCAACATAGTATACAAAGTGGAAGCAAAGACCAAAAAGGCTTAAAATGTAATAATTTAGGATGGTGAATAAATGGGGAAAAAATCGCATACTATACTATGGCGAAAATGTCAAATTTTGACCCGTTCTAAAAATGCCTGAAAATGACATATTATAGCTTGTAGAGATGCAACATAGTATACAAAGTAGAAACAAAGACCAAAAAAGGCTTAAAATGTCATAATTTAGGATGTTGATCAATGGGGGAAAATCGCATACTATACTATGGCGAAAATGTCAAATTTTGACCCGTTCTAAAAATGCCTGAAAATGACATATTCTAGCATGCAGAGACTCAACATAGTATATATAGTGGAAACAATGGACCAAAAAAGTCAAAAAAAATGATCTTTAGCAAGTTGGAAAAATTGGGAAAAATTCGCATACTATACTATGGCGAAAATGTCAAATTTTGACCCGTTCTAAAAATGCCTGAAAATGACATATTCTAGCTTGTAGAGACTCAACATAGTATATAAAGTGGAAACAATGGCCCAAAAAGGCTTAAAATGTAATAATTTAGGATGGTGAAAAAATGGGGAAAAAATCGCATACTATACTATGGCGAAAATGTCAAATTTTGACCCGTTCTAAAAATGCCTGAAAATGACATATTATAGCTTGTAGACACGCAACATAGTATACAAAGTGGAAGCAAAGACCAAAAAGGCTTAAAATGTAATAATTTAGGATGGTGAATAAATGGGGAAAAAATCGCATACTATACTATGGCGAAAATGTCAAATTTTGACCCGTTCTAAAAATGCCTGAAAATGACATATTATAGCTTGTAGAGATGCAACATAGTATACAAAGTAGAAACAAAGACCAAAAAAGGCTTAAAATGTCATAATTTAGGATGGTGAAAAAATGGGGAAAAAATCGCATACTATACTATGGCGAAAATGTCAAATTTTGACCCGTTCTAAAAATGCCTGAAAATGACATATTATAGCTCGTAGAGATGCAACATAGTCTACAAAGTGGAAATAAGAAGCAAAAAAGGCTTAAAATGTCATAATTTAGCATGTTGAAAAAATTGCCAAAAATCACATACTATACTATGGCGAAAATGTCAAATTTTGACCCGTTCTAAAAATGCCTGAAAATGACATATTCTAGCTTGCAGAGACTCAACATAGTATATAAAGTGGAAACAATGGCCCAAAAAGGCTTAAAATGTAATAATTTAGGATGGTGAAAAAATGGGGAAAAAATCGCATACTATACTATAGCGAAAATGTCAAATTTTGACCCGTTCTAAAAATGCCTGAAAATGACATATTATAGCTCGTAGAGATGCAACATAGTCTACAAAGTGGAAATAAGAACCAAAAAAGGCTTAAAATGTCATAATTTAGCATGTTGAAAAAATTGCCAAAAATCGCATACTATACTATGGCGAAAATGTCAAATTTTGACCCGTTCTAAAAATGCCTGAAAATGACATATTATAGCTTGTAGACACGCAACATAGTATACAAAGTGGAAGCAAAGACCAAAAGGCTTAAAATGTAATAATTTAGCAGGTTGAAAAAATGGGGGAAAAATCGCATACTATACTATGGCGAAAATGTCAAATTTTGACCCGTTCTAAAAATGCCTGAAAATGACATATTATAGCTTGTAGAGATGCAACATAGTATACAAAGTAGAAACAAAGACCAAAAAAGGCTTAAAATGTCATAATTTAGGATGGTGAAAAAATGGGGAAAAAATCGCATACTATACTATGGCGAAAATGTCAAATTTTGACCCGTTCTAAAAATGCCTGAAAATGACATATTCTAGCATGCAGAGACTCAACATAGTATATATAGTGGAAACAATGGACCAAAAAAGTCCAAAAAAATGATCTTTAGTAAGTTGGAAAAATTGGGAAAAATTCGCATACTATACTATGGCGAAAATGTCAAATTTTGACCCGTTCTAAAAATGCCTGAAAATGACATATTAAAGCTCGTAGAGACGCAACATAGTCTACAAAGTGTAAATAAGAACCAAAAAACGCTTAAAATGTAATAATTCATTATGTTGAAAAAATTGCCAAAAATCACATACTATACTATGGTGAAAATGTCAAATTTTGACCCGTTCTAAAAATGGCTGAAAATGACATATTCTAGCTTGTAGAGACGCAAAATATTATATAAAGTGGAAACAATGGCCCAAAAAGGCTTAAAATGTAATAATTTAGCAGGTTGAAAAAATGGGGAAAAAATCGCATACTATACTATGGCGAAAATGTCAAATTTTGACCCGTCCCAAACATGCCTGAAAATGACATATTATAGCTTGTCGAGACGCAACATAGTATACAAAGTGGAAACAAAGACCAAAAAAGTCCAAAAAAATGATCCTTTAGCAGCTTGGAAAAATTGGGAAAAATTCGCATACTATACTATGGCGAAAAAGTCAAATTTTGACCCGTTCTAAAAATGCCTGAAAATGACATATTATAGCTTGTAGACACGCAACATAGTATACAAAGTGGAAACAAAGACCAAAAAAGGCTTAAAATGTCATAATTTAGGATGGGGAAAAAATGGGGAAAAAATCGCATACTATACTATGGCGAAAATGTCAAATTTTGACCCATTCTAAAAATGCCTGAAAATGACATATTCTAGCATGCAGAGACTCAACATAGTATATATAGTGGAAACAATGGACCAAAAAGTCCAAAAAAATGATCTTTAGCAAGTCGGAAAATTGGGAAAAATTCGCATACTATACTATGGCGAAAATGTCAAATTTTGACCCGTTCTAAAAATGCCTGAAAATGACATATTATAGCTTGTAGAGATACAACATAGTATACAAAGTAGAAACAAAGTCCAAAAAAGGCTTAAAATGTCATAATTTAGGATGGTGAAAAAATGGGGGAAAAATCGCATACTATACTATGGCGAAAATGTCAAATTTTGACCCGTTCTAAAAATGCCTGAAAATGACATATTCTAGCATGCAGAGACTCAACATAGTATATATAGTGGAAACAATGGACCAAAAAAGTCCAAAAAAAATGATCTTTAGCAAGTCGGAAAAATTGGGAAAAATTCGCATACTATACTATGGCAAAAATGTCAAATTTTGACCCGTTCTAAAAATGCCTGAAAATGACATATTAAAGCTCGTAGAGACGCAACATAGTCTACAAAGTGTAAATAAGAACCAAAAAACGCTTAAAATGTAATAATTTAGTATGTTGAAAAAATTGGGAAAAATTCGCATACTATACTATGGCGAAAATTTCAAATTTTGACCCGTTCTAAAAATGCCTGAAAATGACATATTATAGCTTGTAGAGATGCAAAATATTATATAAAGTGGAAACAATGGCCCAAAAAAGCTTAAAAAATCATAATTTAGGATGGTGAAAAAATGGGGAAAAATTCGCATACTATACTATGGCGAAAATGTCAAATTTTGACCCGTTCTAAAAATGCCTGAAAATGACATATTCTAGCTTGTAGAGACGCAAAATATTATATAAAGTGGAAACAATGGCCCAAAAAGGCTTAAAATGTAATAATTTAGCATGTTGAAAAAATGGGGAAAAATCTCATACTATACTATGGCAAAAATGTCAAATTTTGACCCGTCCCAAACATGCCTGAAAATGACATATTATAGCTAGTTGAGACGCAACATAGTATACAAAGTAGAAAGAAACACCAAAAAAGTCCCAAAAAATGATAATTTCGCAGGTTGGAAAAATTGGGAAAAATTCGCATACTATACTATGGCGAAAATGTCAAATTTTGACTCGTTCTACAAATGCCTGAAAATGACATATTCTAGCTTGCAGAGACTCAGCATAGTATACAAAGTGGGAAAAATGGCCCAAAAAGACTTACAATGTAATAATTTACGATGGTGAATAAATGGGGAAAAAATCGCATACTATACTATGGCGAAAATGTCAAATTTTGACCCATTCTAAAAATGCCTGAAAATGACATATTCTAGCATGCAGAGACTCAACATAGTATATAAAGTGGAAACAATGGCCCAAAAAGGCTTAAAATGTAATAATTTAGGATGGTGAATAAATGGGGAAAAAATCGCATACTATACTATGGCGAAAATGTCAAATTTTGACCCGTTCTAAAAATGCCTGAAAATGACATATTATAGCTTGTAGACACGCAACATAGTATACAAAGTGGAAGCAAAGACCAAAAAGGCTTAAAATGTAATAATTTAGGATGGTGAATAAATGGGGAAAAAATCGCATACTATACTATGGCGAAAATGTCAAATTTTGACCCGTTCTAAAAATGCCTGAAAATGACATATTATAGCTTGTAGAGATGCAACATAGTATACAAAGTAGAAACAAAGACCAAAAAAGGCTTAAAATGTCATAATTTAGGATGGTGAAAAAATGGGGAAAAATCGCATACTATACTATGGCGAAAATGTCAAATTTTGACCCGTTCTAAAAATGCCTGAAAATGACATATTCTAGCATGCAGAGACTCAACATAGTATATATAGTGGAAACAATGGACCAAAAAAGTCCAAAAAAAAGATCTTTAGCAAGTTGGAAAAATTGGGAAAAATTCGCATACTATACTATGGCGAAAATGTCAAATTTTGACCCGTTCTAAAAATGCCTGAAAATGACATATTAAAGCTCGTAGAGACGCAACATAGTCTACAAAGTGTAAATAAGAACCAAAAAACGCTTAAAATGTAATAATTCATTATGTTGAAAAAATTGCCAAAAATCGCATACTATACTATGGCGAAAATGTCAAATTTTGACCCGTTCTAAAAATGCCTGAAAGTGACATATTCTAGCTTGCAGAGACTCAACATAGTATATAAAGTGGAAACAATGGCCCAAAAAGGCTTAAAATGTAATAATTTAGCATGTTGAAAAAATGGGAAAAAATCGCATACTATACTATGACGAAAATGTCAAATTTTGACCCGTCCCAAACATTCCTGAAAATGACATATTATAGCTTGTCGAGACGCAACATAGTATACAACGTGGAAACAAAGACCAAAAAAGTCCAAAAAAATGATCCTTTAGCAGCTTGGAAAAATTGGGGAAAATTCGCATACTATACTATGGCGAAAAAGTCAAATTTTGACCCGTTCTAAACATGCCTAAAAATGACATATTCTAGCTTGCAGAGACTCAACATAGTATATAAAGTGGAAACAATGGCCCAAAAAGACTTAAAATGTAATAATTTAGCATGTTGAAAAAATGGGAAAAAATCACATACTATACTATGGCGAAAATGTCAAATTTTGACCCGTTCTAAAAATGCCTGAAAATGACATATTATAGCTTGTAGAGACGCAACATAGTATATAAAGTGGAAACAAAGACCAAAAAAGGTTTAAAATGTCATAATTTAGCATGTTGATAAAATCGCCAAAATTCGCATACTATACTATAGCGAAAATTTCAAATTTTGACCCCTCCCAAAAATGGATGAAAATGACAAATTATAGCTTGTAAACGAGCCTGATAGTGCATTAAGTGGAAACAACCACCAAAAAGGGCCAAAAACATCATAATTTAGCATGTTGAAAAAAGAGTGAAGGATTTCTGAGCTCTTGACGCAGTAATTGGCAATTTATTCAGTTTTGTACAACATTAAGCAGACGGCAAGTGTGATTCCAAAAACATTTATTCAAAAAGATCAGCAACGCTTAACAAAACCCACAATATATTATAATCGCTAATATATACAAGTATATATACAACTGTGGATGTGTAAATGTATGTGTGTGTGTGTGTGTGAGAGAGAGAGAGAGAGAGAGCGACAAAGAGAAGTTGTGTGTTGGTTAGATCGTAAACACACTTAGAGGCAGAGGTGAATCGGCTCACAACAGAAGCTACAACGAGATGCCAGATTCAAGATGCTGAATCAAAGATGGTCGCAGAGCGGCAGCCTTAGCTGATCATGTGGTCGGTGAGACAAAAGTGCAAAGAAGAGGCGCAAACTTTAAGTTCCTTCTCTGTGTGCTTCTGTTAAGAGCCAACTCCCGAGTGCATGGATGTGATCTAATATGTATAAAAGGTTCTTTGGTTAGTAAAAAGTTTGTTTTGTTGCATGCGAGACCCTGTCTGTGTGAGGCATGACAAAACTAAATTCCAGAGTAACCGATGACCCAATAACAAAGAGATCAGAACAACGACTCGTTCAATAGCATTAACATTCATACATGTTACACATGATATGACAAAAGACAAAGTACACAGTCTTGCTCAGCCTGTGCGTATGTCCTACTGCTATGCCCAGATGTTACTTGCCAATCCAGGAGTGGTAGAAGAGTTTTTTGGGTTGCACGCTGGAGAAAGAAGATCCTGGTTCGGTCACTTCTGTGCAGTTCCCAGGATCCAGGAGGAGGCTGGCCGGTCCTGCTGTCCTGACAGAGATAGCAGTTCAGTGCGATCTCATTTCTGTTTTCCTGTGGCTTGAGAAGTCAGCTGTGACTGTAATTTCTATTAAGTCCCTTAAAACTTGGAAGGTAGAGCTGAGACAAGGCTGCAGCTCCTGCTGACAGCTTAGGTGTTAAAGGGTAGCGCAAGTCCTCCACACCTGCAACCTTCCTCGGAGGACGCTGGGAGCAACAGCCAGAAGATCAGCTGTTGCGTCTCTTCGTGGCTGTTTGAAATCTTAGGGGCTCACAGTGTTGGACCAATCACGTCTGAACATGGATCCAGAGGAGAACATCATAATTAAGGATGTCCAAAAAATGGCCAAAAATCACATACTATACGATGGTGAAAAATGTCTGAAAATGACATATTAAACCTTGTAAAGGCGCTTCATAGTGTATAAAGCGGAAACAAAGGCAAAAAAAGTCAATATGTAACACGTCGAAAAAATGGCCAAAAAACGCATACTATACTATGGCAAAAAATGTCAAATTTTGACCCGTCCCACAATTGCCTGAAAATGACATATTAGACGTTGTAGAGATGCTTCATAGTGAATAAAGTGGAAACAAAGATCAAAAGAGGCAAAAAAAAAAAAAAAAACGTCATAATTTAGCATATCAAAAAAATGGCTAAAAATCGCATACTATACTATGGCAAAAAATGTCAAATTTTGACCCGTCCCAAAATTGCCTGAAAATGTAATATTATAGCTTGTAAAGGTGCTTCATACTGTGTAAAGTGGAAACAAACACCAAAAAGGCCAAAAACATCATAATTTAGCATGTCAAAAAAATGGCGAAAAATGTCAAATTTTGACCCGTCCCAAAAATAGGTGAAAATGGCATATTATGGCTTTTTAAGGCGCGTCATAGTGAATAAAGTGGAAACAAAGACCAAAAAAGGCAACAACAAAAAAAAAAACATCATAATTTAGCATGTTGAAAAAATGGCCAAAAATCGCATACTATACTGTGGCAAAAAATGTCAAATTTTGACCCGTCACAAAAATAGCTGAACATGGCCTATTATGGCTTTTTAAGGTGCTTCATAGTGTTTAAAGTGGAAACAAAGACCAAAAAAGTTCAAAAACGTCATAATTTAACATGTCGAAAAAATGGCCAAAAATCACATACAATACTATGGCAAAAAATGTCAAATTTTGACCCGTCACAAAATTGCCTGAAAATGACATATTAAACCTTGCACAGGCACTTCATAGTGAAGAAAGTGGAAACAAAGGCCAAAAAAGGTCAAAAACGTCATAATTTAGCATGTTGAAAAAATGGCCAAAAATCACATACTATACTATGGCAAAAAATGTCAAATTTTGACCTGTCCCAAAATTGCCTGAAAATGACATATTAAACCTTGTAGAGGCACGTCATAGTGTATAAGGTGGAAACAAAGACCAAAAAAGGCAACAAAAAAAAAAAAAACATCATAATTTAGCATGTCAAAAAAATGGCCAAAAATCGCATACTATACTATGGCGAAAAATGTCAAATTTTGACCCGTCCCAACAATAGGTGAAAATGGCATATTATAGCTTTTAAAGGCATTTCATAGTGAATAAAGTGGAAACAAAGACCAAAAGAGGCAAAAGAAAAACGTCATAATTTAGCATGTTGAAAAAATGGCCAAAAATCGCATACTATACTATGGCAAAAAATGTCAAATTTTGACCCGACACAAAAACAGGTGAACATGGCATATTATGGCTTTTTAAGGTGCTTCATAGTGTTTAAAGTGGAAACAAAGACCAAAAAATGTCAAAAACGTCATAATTTAGCATGTTGAAAAAATGGCCAAAAATCGCATACAATACTATGGCAAAAAAATGTCAAATTTTGACCTGTCCCAAAAATAGGTGAAAATGGCATATTATGGCTTTTTAAGGCACTTCATAGTGAATAAAGTGGAAACAAAGACCAAAAAAGGCAACAAAAAAAAAACCATCATAATTTAGCATGTCGAAAAAATGGCCAAAAATCGCGTACTATACTATGGCGAAAAATGACAAATTTTGACCCGTCCCAAAAGTGGCTGAAAATGGCATATTATGACTTTTTAAGGTGCTTCATAGTGTTTAAAGTGGAAACAAAGACCAAAAAAGGTCAAAAACGTCATAATTTAGCATGTCGAAAAAATGGCCAAAAATCACATACTATACTATGGCAAGAAATGTCAAACTTTGACCCGTCACAAAATTGCCTGAAAATGACATATTAAACCTTGTAGAGGCGCATCATAGTGAATAAAGTGGAAACAAAGACCAACAAAGACAAAAAAAAAAAAACCTTGATAATTTTAGTTTAGTATGGTGTACTTACAATTTTTTAAAAAAATGTCAGTCATGTATTTTTTTAAAATATCACTACAATTATACAGTATGCCATTTTTAAAAACCATATAAATTTAGTATTATACTGCGATGCTATAAAAATGATGAAAAATTCAAATATTAATTAAAAATGTTTAAACTACCAGAGCATATGGTCGCATTGTTACAAAAATATAAAATTTTTCTTAAATAAAAGTTGTCATAGTATGTCTTTTTTTTCTTAAAAAAATGTCCTAAAAGTATAATACAATTTTTAAAAACTCCACAGTATCATTATCAGAATTTTTTTTCATACTACATTTTACTGTTAATAGAAAATTCTAGTAAAGTTTTTATTTTCAGGACTTTTACTTGCAATAGTTAAATAATATATGTAGAGTATCACCTTAAAAAGATCCGAGGACTTTTTATGTGCTGTCCAGACTTCTGTGCCCGCATTGTTTAGGAACATTTTTATGCCATGAAAAAAATATAAAAAAATATATTTTATAAGATTTCACATTTTAATGATTCTATTATACAGACAAGCTTTTCATAAAAACAAAACCAATCGGCTTGCGAGGCATGCATGAAGACATATGTACATGTACTTTCAGCTCATACTGAACTCCAACTGTGTCTAATAGCAGCTTGTTTTTTGGAGCAGTTTACAGTTCATTCCTTCATGTTTAAGTGCTGCACATTCACGGCTCACTTTGTTTTACAATAATACCTCAGACAGTATTATTCTTAATATTATAATGTTGTTCCAATGTTCTGTGCAAGTTGTTTCTCCACTTTTTTAAGACCTTGAAGTAGTCGAATACATTTTTAAGTTACCATTAAACACAGTAAATTGTAAATATTCCGCTTCTTGCTTTTTGCTACAAACGTGGTCCATAAGCTCAATACTGGCCGAAAAAAAATCCTTTTCTTTATGCAGTCTGTGGAGCAAGCTTATTGTCCTTTACAGTGACTTCAAACCCGAGCGTGTGAAAACGATTAACAGAAGTAAACGTGAAAATATGACATTAATACTTTAAATACGAAAGAAACTGTCATCAAATGTGTAGAAACACTCTGAATTTACAGTCTGATTCTAAAATTGATCCATAATCTGATTTTTCTCATGCATTTGGGCCAAAATGTGCAATTTTGTGTATAAATCTGGATTATTTTGAATCTCCAGAGTTTTGATGAGAAAAAAAATCCAGGAAATTAATGACAATTATTGAACGGTGACACTGGCGTTGCTTTTAAAGCGGCACTTTTGCAGTCCCAGGTGTACATGCAGAGGGCTCACGTCAGGAACAGAGGAGCATTCGTGGGGATGAAAACACAGACTGCTTTCAGGCCAATAAAAACTCAACAGGCAGAAAGTGTAAGGCAGAGTTTTCCCTTAGCACAGCGGGAGAACAACTTCCCAAGTGAAGATCCTGCGAAAACAAAACATTTTGCTGTCAGATATTATTTTTTCTACTTAAAATTGAAAACAAAATGGAAAGTCGAACAAAAGACCAAAACAATGCGCGTTTACTGTTTGTTAGATACTGATTGTGCCTGAGTCGCGCTGAAGGACGCGACGCGCAGGTACAGATTACCTGTTAGGTCACCTGCTGAATGAGCCCTTTTTCGGGATCATGTTTATCATCCAGGTCCTCGTCGGAGTCTGAACACGAGACAGAAACAAAACCAGCGTCAAGACAAAACTGCAAATTCTACATCAGATCACATCACATGAACTACAAAATTATCTCAAACTAAAACTACTCATTCCAAATCTGGGCATGATGGGAAATACAGGCGTGATCGCGACTACAGTAAAAACGTTTTTGAAAGGCTGAACGTATGTACGAATGTACTGAAGCTGCAGAGGTACTTTTACTACGCTAACAGGCCAAAATCACTTTCAACTTTCATACACTCAACTACAAATGAAACGCTTATTAATGAGAGATTTATTTAAAATTGCTGACAACTGAGATTGGGACTTTATGATTTCAACAATTTAACGTAGATGCTGCAAAACCTTTGTTTCCAAATGAAACTTGTCAATGAAAAGTTAGATTCTTAAAAGTTATTTAACGATAGCTTGACAGTGATTTCATCTAACAGCACTCCAGCGAAAAAGTTTATTATCTTTGTGAAATGTGGAAATAAAAAAACCTTTTTGAATAAAACACACGGAGGACGATGAATTTATGACCATAAAAGTGTCTATTTGGTCACCCAACAGAAGAAGGAGAAATCTGGCGCTTCTGTCTGGTTTTCTTGTCTAATTTGGCTTTTTTCAATCTGCGTGTGAGATTCAACTCTTGGATGTCGAGTTTGAGAAGAGAAAATGTATTAAATTACTTTTTTTTATTTTCAAAAAAGAAATATTAATTTAAGTCATTTTAATGTAATTTAAAGCCTTATATTTAGATGATATACTTCATCACACTGAGCTCGAGAATCGAAAATAAAAAGCTGCGCTAAGTGTGAGATATTTGGGCGTTAATGTGAGTGCGAGTCGACAGACCTGCCACGGACTCCGGTGGAGAGTAGAACTGTCCGTCAGATAAAGGACCCGGACCCAGGAGGGGAGCTCGCTCTGTGGCGTCCATGATGGACTGATATCCTGAAACACAAAAACGGAGGACGCATGAAGAGAGCAGCGACTGTCACAGCGGGAGAAAGACGGCGTCCTGTACTTTCATCAGTGTTTGTTGAGCCATAAACTAAAAACTCTCATTTTATTTTCATTCTTTTGTTTCTGTGACTTTAGGGCCGTAAAATAAGAATAAAAATCGATTTAACTCAAGCGGATGGCGGAGTCCACACAGCAAATATAACGACGACCAAAGTGGAGATCGATATCGTCCGGACTGGGGCTGCAACAATGAATTGAGAAAATCAATTATAATTGAAAATTAAATGTGTTGGCAAAGAATAAAATTAATTGATTGTGTCGCACGATTATTACGTCACATGCACGCCGGCACGCCGGTGTTTTAAAGAGGCACAGCGGAGGCAGAGAGGACGCTTTGTACAAAAACGTCAAAAGTTTGGGAGCGCGTCACGTTACGCAAAACAAGGAAGTGTGTTAGCTGCAAAATATGCAAAAGTGACACGGCACACGAGCACCACGGTTATGATGCAGCATCGAAAGCGAAAGTGAGGAGGAGTGACGGCAGGTAAGCCTGGACAAAAAACACGTATGTTCAGTTTTAAAGTGAGGAAACGTAACGGCATGCTGTTAAAGTTTGTTATTCATAATGTAACATTATTTTGACGGCTCAGGGATGTTTATGCAACTTTCTGCACTTCTGTCAATGACAATCTGTTTTTGAACAAAGTGATGGGAGAAAAAAATACTTGTTTTATTATTATTTCTCTTTTTATTTATTTTTTTAAATCAGATTCGTTTATTAATCAAAAAATTAACTGACCGATAAATCGATTAACAAAATAATCCATTAGTTGCGGCCCTGGTCCGGATCCTGGGACCTTTGACACATCATGTCATGTCTCTGTCCTCACTTCAGTGTCAACAGAGGCCCAAAATACCCCAAAATACTTCAAAATGAGATTAAATTCAAAGCAGAATTACCGCCGCAGCTGTTTGCCTCTTCACGGCAGTTACACTTTACATCGACGTCGGTGAAACACGGACGCTTCGGATCTCTACGATCAGCTCAGTTTAAAGATTTGTGTCATAAATTCAGTATCTGGCCGAACGTCTGCCGTTCTGCTCCTCAGATGTGATGTCGATTAAGAAAAGTGTTTTTGCAGAAAGCAAAAAAGCGACAGTCAACTCACTGTTTTCGTCTTCGGCCTCCTGAGGCAGCACTTTGAAGTCGAGCAGCCACGTTTCTATCCACGCCAACACGAAGGAGATGATGGGCAGCAGGTACCCGAAGGCCCCCTGAGACAGCAGCTGCACACACGCACACACACACACACACACACACACACACACACACACACACACACACACAGACACAGAGACACACACACACACACACACACACACACACACCCACACACAGACACACAGACACACACACACACACACACACACTTAGTTTTCAGTACATTGATGAGATATGAACAGATTTTGGGGGATTTTCTGGCACACAGCGGTGAGAACTGCAGCCGATTAAAAGTTTAAAAGGTTGGAGTTCCTTCAGTCTTCGTTGTTCAGGAAGAGTTTTACTCTGAGCTGAATTATCCTAAACTGCTAAAAATGCTGAAAACAGCAGTTTCACATTCATTTTTTGCTCCTGAGGCTGCTTGTTGTGGAGGGCAGAAATGGGAATATCTCTGTCTAAAGCCAGTGTTCGGTTTGTCCCCTCAGGGCTACTGTAGAAACGTGACAGTGCAACACGGGGATTTCCACGAAAAACCTCCGGCCGAAGATATAAACGGCTCATTCTCAGGTAACCGTAACACAACTGTTCTTATTTTTTAGGTGATTAAACCCTAAAGAAAACACACTTATTATATTACATTTTTGCCAATATATGCACCCCTCCCAAAAAAAGGAATATTTCAGATTATAGATTATGTGAGTGTTGAATTCCTAATATGTATTTATCAGAGAGTCATTCATAGACATTAACTCTGACTGCAAAAGAAAAAAAATCCCTTGTAAGACTTTATGATTTGGGAACTATCATCAGACTTTTATATAAAAGTGAATAATAAAAAAAAAACATATATATATATATAATCTTAAATAATAATAATAATAATAATATAAAACATATTTTAAATGATAATAAAAAATAAATACATGGAAAAAAACTTGGCGAAGCAATGTTACTGTTATTAACAATAATTTATGGCTGAGAAAACTGATGCATTTTCAGTAAAAACCTTTCAGAAATATTTCCTCTGTTCAAAATTATTTTCCTGAATAAAATATAGAGAGTCAAAGCTAATTATTGTGTTTCTTGGTATATTTTTATCTGCAAACTAAACACCAGTGTGGCGATATTAACAAATATTTAACGGTAGTTCTGCAGCTGAGCAGCAGGTGGAGTAATGAGCAAACGCTCTGAGGCTGCCGACCTCTTGACCTCTGAGCAGAAACACGTTTTAACGCCCGTCTGACGTCATCGTTCTCAAACTGAACTCAAACATCTTTTTTAAATTACGATTAATCACATGACTCTTACCTTTGATAAAATGACTTTAACGATCAAGAAAGCGCAGCTGACCGCAGTGGTGATCTGTGAAAACAGAAAACACTCATCAGACACCAAACGCAGCAGAAATGGTTTAATTTAGGTGATTTTATGTCATCGTAACATTTTCTGCAAAACATTTTTTACACTCTTTTAATCTGTATTTATTTCTGTGCTTTTCCCACTGCAGCTACTGAATTTCCCCTCAGGGCAACAATAAAGATTTATTGTTATTATTGTCTTTGTGTGCGTTTTAGTGCAATCATGTTTAAAACTCACCTGTTAATGTATTATTTTGAATCTTATTTAAATATTTCTTTTACTTTTATGTCTTTGTAAAGCATGTTGTACCTTGTTTTTGAACAATACTATATAAACAACACTACTACTACCACTATTATTATTATTATTATTATTATTATTATTATTATTATTATTATTATTATTATTTGAATGATGTCTGAATATTGTCATTTTTAATTGTATTTCTGAATATAAATGATTGTTAAGGCCAAGAAAATGTTTTGTTAAATCAGAGGCAGAAATACAGAACACCTTTACACTCATTTACATGACGGTAAACAACAACTTAAACAACACTTAATGTAGGACGTTTCTCTGCATGTAAACAATGACTGTGCTATATCAAAAAATGAAAAATCAATCCATCATCAATAAAAACAGACTCATTTTAACTAAATCTTACAGAGAGCATGAGTTTGTTTCAGCAGCGTCGCCCTCTGCTGGCACGAATAAAGTCAAACTGTCACGACAGTCTCCGAAAAGAGAAGAAAACTTACCGCGATGGCCCACCAGTGACGCAGCTTACAGACGGCGTACGCCAGGATGAGCGTGGCAAACCTGAAAACGGCCAGCAGCTGAGAGAGGAGAGATGGAGGAGAGATGGAGGAGAGATGGAGGAGAGATGGAGGAGAGATGGAGGAGAGATGGAGGAGAGATGGAGGAGAGATGGAGGAGAGATGGAGGAGAGAAGTCAACGGAAACAATCAGGAATAAATAGAAAAATATTTTTTTTTAAAAACAACAACAAAGGGATAAAAACACACAAAAAGTTGACTGGTAGAAAGAAAACGGGAGGATAACAAAGACAAGAGAAAGAAAACGACTAAGAACCATAAAATCTATCTAATCTACGTATGTATGTGTTACTTATTCGTTTTATTGTTATTATTTACTATTATTATTTATTATTTTGAGCTCCTCGGCTGTGGAACGATCTGCCTGAAGATCTCCGACACGCTGCATCGCTGTCTTCTTTAAATCACTTCAAATCAAATCGTATTTTTATTGAAAGACATTTCTACAATCTCTTTTTAATGGATTGTTTTATTAAGATTTGGTACCTTTCTCCTGAAACTGCACTCAAGTCTTACACTGTTCTGATTTTAATTTCAACCACTGATCTCACATTTTTCTTCTGTTGTATCTGTTGCTTTTCTAACATTTTCCTTTTCCTGTCTTATAATTTCCTTTTGAGATGAGTTTAAATTTTCTTTGATGGTTTTGATAAATGCTCTGTAATTAAACGTTATTATTATTACTCTCTCTACCTCCACACACACTCCAGACTGACGTCTTCTGTCTGTGTATTTTGTTGCACCTTCGTCTAAATTTGTCGCCTGTTTGAGAAAATAAAAAGTGAAGTTAAAGTAAATAAACAAAAATGTGCAAAAAATAAAATAAAGTAAAAACTTACAAAAATGTCGAAGAAGGAGGCGCGGTAGTCGTAGTGCAGGACTTCTTTATCCAGCTGCGTAGGAATGCCGCCATTCACCTGCCGAACACAAAAAAAGCTGATGAACACGCGGTTTAAAAATTCATTTAACTTATTTAAACACAACATTTTTAAGTTAAAAGGAAAAATATGAAAGATTTGATGGGACTTTTCTGCACTGAATCTCCAGATGTAGACTTCACTGCAGCACCATGACATATTTTAACAGCTTCATCTCTTCGTGTTGGGTTATTTTTTGGGGGATTTGCATCAGACTTTTATATTAATATTATTATTTTTCAGCGCGGGCCTGTCCCCTGAAAGTCAGAGATTCGAATCATCAGTCGGACACCCCTCAGTCGACTGAGATGCTTCAAGTCAAGCAGATTTGATAGATTTTACATGTAGTATATAATTTTTTTTTTGTTGTGGTTTTTCATCTAAACACACTCAACACTCATGACAAAAACCTGGTTTCAAAGGTTAAAATTCTGAAAATGAATGAGTATTTGATATTTATTATTAGAACTGATGTTGGTTAAAAAAATAAACTCTATGAAAGTAGAAAATGATTTTAATGTGTAATATTTTTAAAGCTTGATTTTAGAAAGTGCATTTTGTGCGCAGAGCAGAATGAGTGTATTTGACACTGCACATAAAATAATAATATATAAAAATCAATGTTGCTGCTATTCATTAACATATCCCAGGCTGTGACTATTAAAATAAATAATATACTTAGCATGACGTTTATTAAAAATAATCCTTTATTTTCATCTTCTAAAAACATAATAGCATCATGACAAAAACCTCAGTTTTAAAGGGTTAAAATTCAGAAACTTAATAAAGTAGTAGAAGATAATATTTATGTATAATATTTTTAAAAGCTTGATTCTGAAAAGCACATTTTGTGCGCAGAGCGATACGAGCGTGTGATTTTAAAGCGGACCCTGAAGGGTTAATGAAACGCAGCAGTGGTCTTTACTTCAGGAGGCTTTTTCTGTAAAACACTCCTAAAAACTGAAGATGTCAAACAGAGATACAAAATGAACTTGGGACTGAAAATGCAAACCACGCCTCGTCTGACTGGATCGACTTTTTTCCGCTCAGGTATCTTCGGCACGAGTGGAATGAGGCTTTTTGGCAGGAAGGACCGCTTGTTGTTGAAACTGTTTTGGTGACTAAATCTGGCTCTGGTATTTCCCGCCCCACAATAACACTGTTTGTTCACCTGTATCTCAAGTTTTATTCTTATCCAGAGATTTCATATTATTCTATTATTCCATTCCATTATTATTATTATTATTATTAAAAAGTCAGAATCTTAAAAATATTAACTCTAAATACTTTTACATGATGTTAGAAAAAGTCAAATTATGGTGCTAGTCCGACTAAAACTGGACTTTTAAAATACATGTTAACACCTAAACATCCACCTGAAATTGGACTAAATCAAATTTCTGGAAGTCAGACTAACACACCTCGAAAATGCGACAGTCAGCAGCTCCTTCAGGAACGAGCCTTAGTCGGCCTACCTCTGCAGTTAGGGACTGTTCGTTATTTATGAGGGGAGGGAAGGAGTGCTGCAAAATGGTCAGGCTTTTTTTTAAATTATTAACTCATTGAGTGCCATTAACATGTATATATGTCAAAGTGTGTTTTCAACAGCTGGCACAAGGGGGCGCTCTCACACTCCCTGTGTGTAATTTTGGGGCTGCTGGTATTCGTAGTTGTAGTACAAAAGAGCAGGGCGATCTGTACGGACGTGATTCGAAACTACAGCAACGAAGCTACATCAATTCAACATCGGCCTAAAATCTGGCTCTTCTATTGGCTCAACTATTTTATATTTATTTTTTATTTTAAAAAAGTCACACTGCCGCCACCCTCCTCCTCTGATAAATAAAGTACAGCCCCACAACACTGGCATGGAAACTAAGCCATGTACTGCTCAAAACATATAATAATATCATAAAAATAACGTTTTTTTATATCGTGCTGTACACTTACAATAAATGTAAAAAAACACAGGAAAAAAATGTAAAACACAACACAAAAGAAACAATATAAGAACACAGGAAAAATGTTAGAAAAGCAAAAAAACACAGAAAATGTTCTTATTTTTTTATTTTTATATACTGGTGTTGGTGCTTATTTCTGCTTGCTATAATTATCTATGCTGGCATCAGAGCGACTGTCACGAATCGCAATTTCCCCTCCGGGATCAATAAAGTATTTCTGATTATGATCCTGATATTTTATATTGGCAATTTCAATTTGCGCAATTTCATAGTCAAAGGAAACCCAACTATTTTTAAGAAGCTGGAATTAGCCAATGATTGACTCTGAAAATGACTGAAAGTTTGGGTTTTTTTTGTCAATAATCATTTGGTGTAGACACTAAAGTTTCCCAAAGGATGAATCAGTTTTACAGTTCTGCTTTTACAGTTCTGGTGAGATGATTAACTGCTTTCATCGTCTCAGTGCGTGTACTCTGTGCAGTCATAAAGCTGACCGTGACCCTGCACCCGACAAAATAACGCAGCGGCGAAACTGCTCAGATTTGGCCGTACAGGTGAGACAGAAAAGCAGGCAAATCTCCAAAAAGGAAACTGCTGAGCGCACATTAGAGATCCAGTCCGGCAGGTTCACAGAGAGACAGAAATATAAAAGTGAGTTACTGTTCGTACTGGAGTTTAAACACATTTATACAAAACACCAGTGTTTGGCGTACACACCGAAGCATTCTGGGAATGTGTGCCGCGGTGAAAGTACTTCCTCGTTCAGGGAACAAAGTTTTACAAGTCATGACCTGGATTCACTTTCAGAGCGTCGCCCGACTCGTTTCTGTTCGGCCTTGACACAATTCAAACAAAAATATTTGACCATAAAGTCGTCGCGGTGTGCGGCGGCTGATATGTTTTAGTAGTATCTGATAAAAGTACTGCAGAAAAAACTGAGTCTCATGACAGAAAGGAGCTGGATTCTTGTGACAGTACGTGAAAATGTGAGTCAGCGTTCGGTATTTGTATTTAAAAAATAAATAAATATTAAAGTCCACTGATTAAAGAAAAATAATCATGGTTTCACAAAACCTCACTAAAAGGCAAAAATGTTTTTACTCTGTTTTCAGTCTCTAAATAAAAGGTGTTTTTCTTGCTTTTACTTTGTTTTGTGTTTGTTTTTAATCATTTGTTTCTCTTTCTGTTTTTAACTTTAGTTTATATTTTATTATTATTTTCACTACTATTTTTTTGAGACAGAAGAAAATTTAGGAACAGAAGATCATTCATCTTTTGCTGTATTTTGTGTTTGTTTTTAATTATTTGTTTTCTTTCTGTTTTGTCTTTTGTTTTTTACTTTAGTTTATATTTTTATTATTAGTTTTACTGTTTTGTCACACTATATTTCTTGTGCTCTTTTCTTAAGGCCATTAAAAAAATATATGTATATATATGTTATTGTTCTGTTTTTTTTTTAGAAACAGAAGAATATTTATCTTTATATTATATATTTATATTTATCTTTTTATTTTGTGTTTGTTTTTAATTATTTGATTACATTTCTGGGTTTTTTTTTTAACTTTAGTTTATATTTTATTATTATTATTATTTTATTTTTTTAGGAAACAGAAGAATATTTAGAAACAGAAGATAATTTACCTTTTGCTTTATTTTGTGTTTGTTTTTAATAATTTGTTTAGCTTTTTGTTTAGTTTTGGTTTTTAACTTTAGTTTATATTTTCTTATTATTATTTTTATTGTTTTATTTATTTATGTAGAAACAGAGGAGCGTTTATCTGACACACACAGAGACATGTCTTACATTGAGCTCTATGATCCAGAGCAAGGTGACGAACAGGAGGTCAAAGGTGACGAACAGGCAGAAGGTCCTCCTCACGTCAGAGATGCACTTCTTCTCCCCGGCTTCGTACGGCTCCACCCTGGCGGAGATGGGCGTGGTGCTGATAGAGCCCGCCCCCCTGCCCGTCAGCCGTGAATCGGCGCTGCTGCTGCATCGGCTGTCCATCCCGGGTCACGCCCCCTCCTCCACCCTGAGCAGGGCCGGCCCCGCCCGCCGCTCAACACCAGGTGGACTCAGGTGAGTCAGAGGAGGCGGAGTCAGAGGAGGCGGGTCATCGGACGTCAGGGCCTCTTAGTGGATTTGGACTCAGTCTGTAGAGGTGAACTTCATCACTGCGTCTGCAGAGAGAAACAAAAGGTCAACAAATCTATCAGGATGAGATTTATTAACTTTCACAGTCAGCGACTTCTTTAAAATAACCTCCTCGTTTGCTTTTGTGTGATGTTATGTTTTTTAATTAGTCGTCTATTTTAATGAATCGATTTTAGTTTCTCTTTTAATTGACTCTTTTATTCCGTCTCGATCGTGTTTAATTCTGTTATTAGTTCTGTTAGTTCTGCATTTACTGCCAGTAATCTTTGAACCGTATTTACTCAAATCAGTACGGGTTGTAGTTGTTATTTTTGTTGTGTAGTTGTTTCTCTCTTGTTTACATCTACTTTGAATTTTGTCTGTTTTTCGCCGGGCATCATCGTCTAGCTGTTACAGTTGTGTTTCCTCTGCAAGAATCCTTTCTGCTTCTGCTTTGCCGTGTTTGTAAAGCACTTTGCAAACTGCTTTTATAGCTGCTACATAAATAAACTTATCATTATCATCATTGTTATCATTAGTATTAGTATAATAACTTTAAAGCTGCAATGATAATTAACTTAATATAACCTTCTACCGCACTCGCCGTCATTATTTCCAATCAAAGGCCACGTAGGCGTGTTATGGAGCCATGATGGAGGCGAGCCCCTTATACGTGGGAGCGTCCACGTATGAGGGATTTCTGGCAGCTGATAGTCCACGATTTTACAGAGGAAGTGTGGATTCAAAACTTCTGATGATCCGCTCAACTTTCTCAGAGTTATGTGATGCAATAACAGCTCTGTAGCTCCTGCTGCATCATGAGGGAGCCAGTTCCTGCTGACAAGCACACAGACACAGCATCATGTGACCTAGAAAAGACTAAAAAGAGTTTCTATTGCAGTTTTGTGAAATATGGCTTTTTTCAAATCACCTGAAAAACCACTTCATGCGGGCGTAAAAACTTTTATTGCATTAGATGGGAGTTTTTTCAAAGTTTACGTGTTCCCATTAGGACTATTTTGTCTTCACAATTTCAATTTGAACAGTTTGAGGGTTAATGGAAACCCGCAAAATGTGACATACTGTAAAAGAGCGAGAAACAGAGAGAACTTTAAAACAATAAAGGAAGGGAAACAGCAAACATACTGTAACTCCTGTGAGTCAAATCATGTACTGTAATTTCCCCTGAAAGTAAAACCCTCCACCAATTTCCTCTTTTAGAGCAACAGAACTTTTGTTTAAACCAGATTTGACTCTTCGCTTTTTGACAGTTTTTTTTTTTTAGGGAATTATTTCTATGACCCCAAAAAATCGTTTTTTCGCGCTCCAGGTATTACTCAAGCTACTTTATGTAATCAGGAAATGTCTTCGTGGAGAGACTTAATATACAAATGTCAAAGTCCTTCAGGAGGAGACGAATAACTGCCTCTAATATCAAGGTGCAGTTTTCTCACAGTGAGTGCACAGCACCGGAAACCAGTGCTGCTCAGTTCAGTATGAAGGGGTTTGAGGAACCTTTACAACCACAGACAAATAAAAAATCTGCAGAACAGAAACACCAAACAAGAAGTGAGGTCATTCAAAAACACCGTCAGCACTTAATACAGTAATGTGTCCTCCAGGGCACTGATAAACTGATTTTTCCCTCCACAGAGCTTGATTTGGTTCAGTCAGATACACGAGAGGAATACTCTCTATGACGCTTTCAGACTGCAGAAAGTCCTCATTGCAAATATATATTATTTTGCATGAAGGGTTTTTTGTACATGAACTAATTTCTGAAAGAGACAAATAATCATTTGAGCAACATGTGAATAAGAGGAGAGGAAATTAGCAGCCACTGGTAAAAAAAAACAAACCGAAAGCTTTCCATCATCGTGTGTGCAGATTTAAATAGAAACAGGTTCCTGTTTCACCGTCGCGTGCACAATAATGCCCATAACAAGCTCGAATTAACAGGAAACGTGTTGCTTTAGCAAAACTGCTCTTCAAACTTTGCAGCAGAAACAGACGTTTAGTCTGACGGTTGTTATGTTGAAACTGAACTTACAATCTGAATCATAAAGACGTAAACTTTAACATCTGTGTGTTCAGACTCGCTCAGCTTTAATCTGAGCTGCCTGCTGGTCACATGATTTCTATGGATTAGTGAACGTCACTGAAACATCCGTGAAAGTGCGTTTCTGCAGCGTTTTCGTCCATCTGCAGATGAATGCAGGCATGCAGAACAAGCTCTTTAAATCTTGTGCTTGTTTAAGACAAATGCATATTTGTGAATAAGACTGTGAAACCAGAGCCGTGACTATCAGCTTATTTCTCCTAAAAGACTTTAAAATAACATTAATGAATTAGGACCAGATTATTGATATATAAACTGGGTTTAATTTTGGCCACTTAAAAGACTCCCCAAACTGATAGCCACACATATATATATCTTAAGGTTAAGATTATTCGGGCTGATATTTGGCATTTTGCTGATTATATGAATCACCATTTCTTTTTAATGATCGCCCTCCATAAAATTAATTATTTAAACAGCTGAAAGAAAGTGTCAGCATGACTTTTTCTTTTTAGTTTTTACTGAAATTTCCACTTTTTTATAAAAATAAAAAAGTTGCTGGGAACTTGCCGTCTTTGTTTCAGTTTTGATTTAACATTTGCTAAAGGCATTTTAAGTTCTGTGTTGAAATTTTTTATATTCCTAATTCTAAGCATTGACGTATCTTAGTATTGAAGTATTTATTTATATTTTCTTATTGTTTTATTTTGGGGGGGGGGGGGGGGATGACTGAATACAATTATTTTTTGTAGGTGCTGCCCCAGACCTCTGCACAGTAATTTAAACATTGTAATCCAGGTGATAATTTAATTATTTGGAGTCATTTTTGATCCAGTAGATGTTTTTGCTTTATTCAATACAAAAATTCTTCTCGATGGTTTATTATGTGCACATTTCGTGCCATATTTCCAGCTGATTTTATCATCTATTTTGCCTCCAAGAAATAGATTTTTTGTGAACCTTTTTAATGTTAACTCCACCTACCTGGACCTGCACCTGTGTATTAGCCCCATATTTACCAAAATCATTATTTAACTCAAATTCAATGACCATTTGTTACTACAAAATCATATTTTAATCGCTCATTTTTGCATCGATCTCCAATAGTTGGACTGAGCTTAAACAAGAAAAAATGTATCATCAGCAAACAAGACCAACTTCAAGACATTTGCAACCTTACAAGAGTCATTTCTGCATAAAAAATAAATAGTGAAAGAGGGTCCTGCAGGTGAAAGCTGCTCTGGATGACGTCTTCTCTGCATCACTTTAACTTGAATTACTCATTAATAAATCTGCAGCAGGAAACGCAAAGTGCAGGAAAACACTGACAGTCAGCGGCGGAAAGGAGGCCAAAAACAACACCAACACCGCCGCGGATAAACCCCAGCTCACATCTGAGCTGCTGAGCCCCGCATACAGCTGAAAAACGAACAGAAGAGGCTGAAATGACATAAAAACATGTAATAACCGTGCAGCCGCGCAGGGACGCCACAGTAACGCTGTCAAACAGCAGCTCTGTTTAAGCTAGCTAGCTAGCGTGAAGTGACGCATTAAAATCGTCTTTTTAAAGTCTCAGTTTGAGTCCTCACCCTTCAAAGTCGCTGCTCCGGCGGGTTAGTTTTCTGAATCAGCCCTGAGAGGGTTTCAGTCGGCAGGTTTCAGCCTCACCGCTGCAGAAAAGTCATATGTTTCCTCTTCGTTTGCTCGGGGAGGAAGGAGGGTAACCGGAATATGAGGGAAAACAGAAGCGAGGGATTCTGGGATATGGAGTTTGTAGCTGCACCGGCGGCTTCCAGCTGATGGATCAGAGGGGGCCCCCCAGCGGCCACGACGGAGAGCAGCAGCTTTTCAGGGATTTTCTTTCTTTGTTTTATTTATGGATTAAAAAAAACGTCAAATTTCAATGATATCAATAAAATATTTTAAAAATACTACTAGTCCGACTATTACTACTACTATAGATAATACTAATAATAGTAGTAGTGGTAGTGGTAGTATTGTTGTTGTTGTTGTTACTGTTATCAGTATTCCAGCAAAAAAAACACAAATTATGTCAAAACATGAACACTAATATTACTACTTCTACTACTACCAATAATAATAATAATAATAATAATAATAATAATAATAATAATAATAATAATAATAATGGATTACTATTATTACTATTATCATTATTATTATTATTATTATTATTATTATTATTATTATTATTATTATTATTATTATTATTATTATTATTATTATTATATAGTCTGGGTGGGTGCGGATCTGAAGGGGAGGGAACAACAGAGTGGAGCTCGCTGTGTGTGAGAGCAGGAAGAGGAGGGAGGGCTCATCCAACTCTGACTCACTCCAGGAAGAGGAGCGCTCTGACAGACACGGTGTTAACAAAAGAGCTCGTTTCTCATGTAGAAACACTGATCACCTCGACTTTTAGGATGTAAATTATTGTTAGGATCAGAAGTCTTGTAGATGTCTCCACTAGTTTTCAGAATTTACCGTTTTTCCTCCTAAAATACAGTTTGATTAAAGGTTTTAATAATTACAATAATTCAAATACAACCGAGGAAAAAATTGCGAGGAAAAAGAGAAATACCAAAGGGTGAAAATGACTTGAAAATTAGCTTTGGGGAGAAAATTACATAATATCTAAAAACACTTAAAAAAAAAAGAGCAACTTGGCAAGAAATTTCCTGCAAACTTCAATGAATTAGTAAAAGGTGACAAAGAAAAAAGACACTAAAAAATGTGAAAGAGAAATTATTGCAAAAATAAAAAAACAACAACATTAGGGCAAAATGCAAAGAGAACTATATGTATATTTATTATAATCATATATTTTAGATTATGTCACAGACATGGCATTAAAAAAATGTAAGCACTGAGGAGGGACTTGTGTTTTTAATGTAGGCGTACGTGAGGGACACACAACTTGAAAAGGTCATATTTTACATTTATTTTAAATAAAAAAGCTACACCTCAGCCATCCTCTCCTCTGATAAATAAACTACAGTCCCCATACATGAGCACAGAAGCTAAGCCATGAAAAATACAGACCTTTTTTGTTTTAATGTTACTGTCTCAAATTCATTAAATAAATATGTAAATATATAAATACAAAGAAAGAATGAGAGGAAGAGAAAAACAAGAAGAAATACAGTAAGAGTACCAGTACAGAAATACCCCAGAAAATACCCCAGAGCCTTATATAATGAAAAAATTCAATGAAATAAAAATTAGTATCTACACTAATTCAAAAATTACTCTAATATCAGTGTCGTATTTTCTCCATCAGCTTCGATGATACTCTGGAACAAAGACGAGAAGAAAATACTTCATTCATGTTTGTTTATTCATCATGTAATGATCAGAATCACAGCGATGTACAAGACAATAATGAATGATCCCCTTATTGATTACGAAGATAATAATAGTGGTAAACAAATAAAAGTTACTGTCATTTTGATTTTTTTAATTTATTTTTTTCAAATGTACAAAGTGGTGACAACAAACTATTTATGATAAAGGTTTGTTTCTTTCTCTTTTCAGACTCATGCCATGGAAGAAAAAAACACAGAGATGCATCGATAACGGCTGAACAGCCACAGGAAGGAACGCCAAATAAAGAAACTCACATGATGTCAAAGTACTGCCACATAAAGTTGGACTGACAGTGAAGAAACGCCGCAACAATCAGCTCCACATAACCAGCAGTGAGGTTAAAAAGGAATAAAAACACAGGATTTAGCCCACTGTCCCTGAATGACTTCTGTCTATTTAAGTTTACAGAACTCAGCAGCGTCTCCATATTTATAATAAAGCCGAAGTCCGGCGTGGAGCGGCTGAGTGAACGTGGTCTGGACTCTGTGGAGGAGACTCATGGTTTCAGAGACGCTGTAGAAGGACAGAATACCTGCACTGTGATCCAGGTACACTCCTAATCTGGAGGACTGAGGACCTGACACGGGAGTTTGGATATTGTTGTACCAAAATGTGTAACGGCTTTTGTTACAATCTATATACCAGGATTTGTTATTTTGTCCAAACATACATTCATTAGTCACCCCTGCTCTGCTGATGTTCTTGTATGCGACTGCTACATAAATGCCTGACCCACTCCACTCCACCTCCCAGTAACAACGTCCAGTCAGACTTTCTCTGCTCAGGACCTGAAACTTTACATTGAATCTGTCTGGGTGACTCGTATAGGACTGTTGTTGCTGCATTAGTGTTGCTTTTCTGTTCCCCTCAGATAATAACAGATGTCCGTGTGCAGTGTTTGGATCCAGCGTGAGTTCACGTGAATATCTCTGGAACTCAGCTCTGGTTTTGGGCTCTGATTGTGAATCTGACAGTAAAACATCCACTTGAGTCACTGCCAGTGAGACATTTGTCCATGTCTCCTTCAGAACGTCCTGTAGTTTATCTCTGGCTTCTGACACAGCTGCTGTCACGTCCTCAAAGTACCTCAGAGGACGGATGTTGATGCTGGATGACTGTGTGGACTCGCTGAGTGCTGACAGTGAGGTGTAGCTGCGTAGAAACTGGGTGTGATGGTCTGTGTGTGAGAGCTGCTCCAGCTCAGCGTCTCTCCTCTGCAGCTCGCTGATCTCCTGCTGCAGCTCCTCCTCGAGCTCTCTGACTCGACTCACTTCAGTTTGCTGCTGCGATCTGAGCTGCTGCTTCACGTCGGAGCGGCTTTTCTCCAGGAGACGGATCAGCTGGGTGAAGATCCTCTCGCTGTCCTCCACTGCTTTATCAGCGGAGCCGTTGATGTCCTCCACCTCCTGCTGCAGCAGCTTCACGTCTTTCTGTCTGTCCTGGATTCTCTGCTGGATGTTTAGTCGACTCCCCTCGAGCTCTCTCTGTTTCTCGTCTCTCTCTGCTGCAGCTGACACTGTGTCGTGGCCTTTATGTTGGTCCACGGAGCAGAGATAACAGATACACTGCTGATCGGTGCGGCAGAACATCTTCATCACCTCATCGTGACGAGAGCAGATGTTGTCCTGCAGCTTCTCGGAGGGCTCCACCAGCTGGTGTTTCTTAAAGGCAGGTGAATCATAATGAGGTTGTAGGTGCTGCTTACAAAGAGAGACCAGACACTGCAGACAGGACTTGTCAGCTTTGAGTTTTCTCCCAGTGCAGACATCACAGGCCACATCTTCATCTCCAGTGTAGCAGAGATCAGCAGGAGCAGCTTCAGTCTTCTTCAGCTGCTCCACCAAAGCTGCTAACATGGTGTTTTTCAGCAGGACGGGCCTCGGGGTGAAGCTCTGCCGACACTGAGGGCAGCTGTAGATCCTCTTCTCGTCCTCTTCATCCCAGAAACCTTTAATACAGTTCATGCAGTAGCTGTGTCCACAGGGAGTCGTCACCGGATCCTTCAGTAGATCCAGACAGATCGAACAAGAGAAGGTTTCTCGGTCCAGCTGAACTCCTTTCTGCGCCATTTCACCTCAAGGCAGTGACTGTGTGAGTTTCACTTTCTCAGAGATTAAACTAGTTTGAGCTCTGATCTACACAACATGCAGTGAATGAGCCTGTCAGCCTTTTCAAATCACCTCATGTTGGTTACACCCATCTTCAGACTGCAGATCTGAAGGGGAGGGAACAACAGAGTGGAGCTCGCTGTGTGTGAGAGCAGGAAGAGGAGGGAGGGCTCATCGAACTCTGACTCACTCCAGGAAGAGGAGCGCTCTGACAGACACGGTATTAACAAAAGAGCTCGTTTCTCATGTAGAAACACTGATCACCTCGACTTTTAGGATGTAAATTATTGTTAGGATCAGAGGTCTTGAAGATGCCCCCCTTAGTTTATTAGTTTAGTATTATTATTAATTTTCAGAATTCCAGGCTTTTGTCACACTGCCACTATAATTAAGGTGGAAAAAGCACAAAAATGAATTATTTTCATGCTAAGTAGTTGGGTTTTTTTTGTATTTCCACAGCCTTGAACATGTCAATGATTAGCAGCACTGACTGTGGCAGTGCACCTCGTGGAAATAGCATGAATTTTCTCCATATGTGGTTAAAAACAAAACAAATAACAAAACAAGCAAACTATAAATTTTAAAAAAATAAATCAAATTAAAATTAAAAGATGTCATTTGGTGGAAAATAGTAAAAATTACAAATTCCAAGTCAAAAGCCCAGAATGACACCCAGAAATAATACAATGCATATTTTAATGCAAAATGGCAGTTTCAATGGAGCATTTTTTTTGCATTTAATGAATGTCACAATTTAGTTTCCACAGTGTATTTTAGACCTGTTGCAGCAACTGTGCTGCAAATTCACTGATTAATCAAAAATACACAATCTTGCCAAAATGTATGCCATCTGCATGAACACAGTCAAAATTATCACACACAAAAAAAAGAATGAAAAGTGTTTAAAATGCACCAAACCATCCTTATGGAGTGAATAAAATGAAATTAGTGATTGTTTTAATGCAGATATGCTAATTAATCCAGGCAAAAAAACAATATGTTTTTTCTTCTCTTCTCTTCATACTGCAAGAAAACTTAAAGCCAAACATTTGTGTCACTTTTGAATGAAACAAAAAACTTTATTTCAATTCAAATGTTTGAAACGAACACCTCTGAGTAAAAACCCTGCAATGACAAACAGCATTAAAATCTGCAGGACCTTCTTCTCCCTCCCTGCCGCACCGAAGACAGACAGGCAGCAGGTTTTGATGACAGGCGGGATGAGGGTGACCCATATTCCCTGCCGGGGCCTATCGCCTTTCACAGCGAGCCGAGGGGCCTGGATCATGTGAAACATTGTGGAGGACAGATATGCTGAAATGTCACACCTACAGTAATCTGGAGTAAAGCTGTCGTTCTCTGGATGGTTGAAATACATTCAGTTTCTCAACATGATAAGAGACATTATACGTTCTCCATCCACTCTAAAATAGACTCTCCTGTATTTTTGCTTAGTGACGGCAGAACAAATATACATCACAATCAGCTGCAAGCTTTGTGGAGCTCTCCACAGCACCCTTTGTTGATTTTCTTCAATGCACTCCATTCGCAACACCCTGATTTCAAGTTTTAACCCTTTCATAGTGGTTTAATATTGTGATGATTAGGATCTAAGGCGTTTAAGGTAAAAATTAAGACACCATCTGACTAAAAATAATCCTGCTAATTTAAAAAAAAAAAGGAAAAAAAAGGAAAAATTGGGGTCCAAGCATGTGCATTTGCATTCTTGTTTCTTTTTTAACTGACAGGAGCGAAAACATTTGATTTTCAGAGAAAATGTGTTTTGCTTGACCACGTCTGGATTAAATTTTCATTTCAAGATCTGGAATGCATCCCATTTAAGAACATCTCCGGACTTCTTAGTGAAGGTCGGACGAAGCATCCGCACATGTGCACCAAATTTGCTATTTTGCTATTTGCTATAACTGCCTTCTTTATTTATGTGCACTTATGTAAAATTGATTTAACCCTTTGAAACTTCAGAAAATTTGCTAAATTTCATTAAAAAAAAATAGGAAAAAGGCCCCCCAAATTCTCAAGAAATTTGTAAAAAAAAAAAAAAAGAAAGAAAGAAAAAAAAGAAAATTAGCCCAAAATAGCAAAAAATAAAGTTAAAAACAAACAGAAATAATCTAAAATTTTATAATTTTGCTCCATGATTTTAAATGTAAATGTACAGTTTTCTGTAAAAAAAAAAAATAAAAAAATCCATAGCTTTTTAAATATAATTTCCTAAATCTACTAATTTCTACTAATTTGTGGGACATTTCTTGGCTAAATCGTCCATTATCTTTTCAGCCTTGTTTTCCAAAGAAATCAAATCAGTCCAGAGGTTTACATATTTGAGAAAGGCATCTGAATGCAGCACAAGAAAAGACATGTTGATCCAGGTTTTAAGGGGTTAAAGACCAATGGTTAAATATGCATTGCTTCAAAACAGACTGATGCTTTGAAATTCTGCCAGAGTTTTGGGACCAACAATTTGGGACTAGTTTGCAAAAGTATGATCAAGAGAAAATTTGAGAAAAAGTTGCAAAATGTGAAGTTTTTAAAGAGCATTGCAGCAAAAGTGCAGATGAATTGAGAGATTAATATGGTGGAAGAATTTTCACTCTAATCTGAGTCATTTTTGAGATTGAGAAATGTAAAGTTGATTGTTACAGCGCCACCTTGAGGTCGTTGAGTGTCATTTTTTTGTGCCAGAGCAGTGGGTGGAATTGCAAACCAACTGCCAATTTTGGTGAGTTTTTGTTGTACGGTTTTTGCTGCACAAAAACTTTTAGAAGAGAAAAATAAAGAGGACGAAGAAGAAAAAAATAATATGACCAAAACAAAAGGACTCCAGCAGCACGTGTTGCTGCTTGGACCCCTAAAAATCCAAATCTGAGAAAAATCAAAAAACTGGACCAAAGTAGTTGTTCCTTTACAATACTGTATGTCCTATATATACCTTTAGGCGAAGCATCGTAAAACTTTATCGGACCTATTATTTGCTAAACAATCTTTTGTTCAGATAAAATACAAAATGCACCATCGTGGGTTTGTGCCAGAGGATGTGACGATTATCTACAGCAAGTGCACTTGAGGATATTTTCACAGTTCAAAACCTCGCTTCTGACAAAGAAAACAAAAAAGGAGAAAACAGGCTTGTGAACGTTACAGGTGCCGTTGCAGTCTGGTTGGTGACAGTTGGCGAGGCCGAGGATGGAACGGTGCGAGGGGGCTGTTGACCGTGAAGTCTGAGACAGTCCGTTTCCTTTCTCTGTCTCTTTATTCTGCTTTTTCTTTGCCATCGTCCACCGGCTTCACCGGTTCGGGGTCGTCCAGCAGGGCTTGTTGTCTCTCCCTTTCCTTCACCAGCTGCACGCCGCAGTAGGTCACAAGCAACACTAAGAGGGTGGACAGAGGGAAACCTGGGAGAAAACACAGAGAGACCATACTCTGCTGTTAAAGGGGCAGTTCACCTCGAAACAGAAATGACATATTTTATCTCTTACCTGTTGCGTTATTCATCAGTCTAAAGTGTTGGAGATATCAGCTGAAGAAATATCGTGTTTCTCTCTAATATAATGAAACTGGATGGCACTTATCGTGCTCAAAGAGCCAAAAAATATAGATTTGGAAAAACTCATCAGATGCCAGAAATCATGATTTGGTTACTCAAGATGATCCAAAAGAGCAGTTTCACGTGGGAACTATTTTCTCTCTGAACTACAGCCGTTATTATTATTATTATTCTGCGTTCATATAACGACATTGTGAAAACGATCTGTGCGTACTCGGATCCACAAAAAAACACTGTTTAATATTTGATTATTCACTGGTGTTGTTTCTCACCTTTGAAAATCAGTCGTCTTCCCACCAGTTTGGCAAACTCCAAACTGTTCAGGGAGAGGACGTTGTAGAGGACAATGGCCCAGAAGTTGGCAGCGTTGAACACACCCCGAATCCTGCGAGACATGGCTTCACCCATCGCACCCTGGAAACAGCCAACACAGATATATTTTAAAGGTTCAGGACGTAACTTCATGGTTTTTAATTAAAGTTAAATAAACAAATACATACAAACCACTATCATAGAAAAAATGGTTAATATATATATATATATATATATATATATTTATTTATTCATATTAATTTATTTTATATTATCAAAATAACAAAATCCTTATATATGTATATTTTGTTTTTATTATTTTTTGTTATTTTCATCACCATCATCACTGCTACTACTACTACTATTATTATTATTATTATTATCATTATTTCCAGCTGTGTCCTAGCTACCTTAAGGAGATAAAGAAACTGTAAGATGCATGAGAAAATAGGACTTAAATTACCTTTTCTTGTTTGCTTTTATGTTACTATGTTAAATTCAGTTAAATTTATATATATACATATATGTATATATATGCATTAAAAAAATAAACCATTCAAGAGAGTTCATAAATCATTCAGAATTCAAAGGTTGATAAAAAAGAGTAATTTCATGTTACAGGACAACTTTATGTTATTTACTAACCCACATTGAATATTATAATGAGTTATGCTAAATCATGATAATACCCAGTAAGTAACTTCAATTAAAAATAAATAACTTTTTGTCATATTTTCTGAAAACATCATGTTCCTCTGGCTCCTCACAGAACGAAAACAGCCCATCAGAGCCGGACAGAGTGAACGTTTGAAAGAGCGTGTAGCTCACCTCTATGGTAGAAAACGGTGGGATGGAGAAGAACTTGGCCACCCACAGCTCAAAGTTGAGGCCGAAGCAGTTGAAGAAGGACCAGATGTAAACCAGCTCACACGGGCCGAGCCACAGGGTGGTGATGGCGAAGGTGCAGAAGGTTGCAAGGAGCTCCTTGAAGATTTTATCGTGATCCCCACCGATGTAGTCGTAAACATACCTGCAAAATTCAGTTTGAAGTGTCAGAGTCGTCCTGTATGCGCTTATAGGTTTTATTATTTAAACGCATGATTCTGAGCTCAAACACTCACTTGCACAGCCAGTCGTTGATGCCTCTGTCAAAGTGCCTAAAAACCACAGGATGTTTTCCATGTTAACATTTTTACGAAAAAAGAAACTGCACAATCATTTCTTAAAGTCCCACTCCAGACATGTTTTAAATTATGTAAAATGACTCTGAAATGACTCAGGCACTGGGTCCAGTTTACCGTACACTCCACCGCGCCGCTGCAGAGACTTTCGCTATGATAATCCTAAATCTGCTCTCTGTACTGACAGTCCGCTCAGTGAAGGTTTCAGGTTTCTTTACCGATGCTGTGTCAAAGTTTGTTATTAAAGATGAAAAATAAATAATAATAGTAACGTGTTTCATAAATGTGGAGGTTAAAACCTCCAGCCTCATTAACATACTGAAACAGGAATACAGAAAAGAAATTCAGTTGTGCAAAAATATATAGATATTTCCATATGTCCTGTTCAATTATCAAATTTTGTTCACTTATTCATGCAATTGTCCTTTTCCAGATATTCCCATATTTATTTATGTATTTATCTATATATTCTTTATTTATTAATTTATTCATATTTCAAGTTTATTCATTTATTCCTCTTTATTATATATATACAGTATATATATACACACTCACCTATTTATTCCAATATTTATTTATACATTTATGCATGTTTATATTTTTACATTTACATATACTTATATATTTTCATCTATACATTATTCAGCTATTTATGTATTTATTTATACATTAATTTTAAAATTTATTTATTGATGCTAAGTAATTTTTCGTCCTCCATACTGCTGATATACGTTACCTATATTAGTTAGCTTGCCTGGCGTATGTCTGAATCTGAGATTTTAGCGCACAGTCATCGCTCTCTTCAAAAGAGAACTGTGAAAACACGTCTCCAAAAACAAACTTACTGCAAAAATATAAGTCAACATGATCGAGGTCGGACATATCAGGGGACACAAACATAAAAAAAACATATTTGAGAGGAGCGGGACATTCAGATTCTGAACACACAACAAGTCACACGTACGTCTCGGCGAAGACGTAGAGCATGGTGATACATTTGGGAGGCTGAGGAGGGTCCAGGTGGTCCAGTGTGGACACGGTGTTGATGACACCAAACATCATGGCTGCTTTCACCCAGTCGTACACCAGGTTGGAATAAGCCAGACCGGCTGCAGAGGTGCACATGGAAACAAAGCAAGTACAATGACGGGAGTTAATGTCACACATTTAAACAGACACGAAAGTGGAGCAGCATCAGAGAAATGGGAGTTTTTAGGATTTGAGGACATATGGGGGCTTAGCCAGGACCTCAGGGGAGGTGAAGGGGATCCATACCCTTAATTTAATTACATTTCATTTCATTTCATTATATTTAATTTAATTTAATTTAATTTAATTTAATTTAATTTAATTTAATTTAATTTAATTTAATTTAATTTTAACTTTTATTTTATTTTACTTTATTTTATTTTATTTTATTTTTATGAACAAACTCTATTATGATGGCTTTTAAACACACCCTGGCACGTTATTCACATTATTTACTTTTTTTTTTTTACTTTTAAAATTAATAATAAATTTTATTTAATACAGAATACTTTATTAATGCTTTCATTAAAAATGTATTGACTGGAGGTGGAAAAATAGTTCATGTAAATATTTATGTTGTATGCATTTATTCATGTACAAGTATACACCGAGTGACTGATTATTAGATCAGAGCCTTTTTTTTTTCATCCAATGCTTATTTTTGAAACATATATAGCCTATTTATGTCAATATGGGGTTATTTATAAAATATTCGGGGCCATAGCCTCCACGCCACTGCGGCGAAACACCGATTTGTGACGTGAAACTGCTTTATTTGTTGATTTTACCCATTTAAATCTCTAGACCTGTTTGTTTTGGTGAGGAAGAGACATCTGCAGATAATTCAGCTCTCACTAAAAAAACTCCTGAAGAATGAACACTGAAGAAATACCAACTGGGGGAAGTTTCAGCTGGTTGTAATCTGCAGTCCTCACCACTAGCTGCCACTAAATCCCCTTAATTTCTGACACTGTTCCTTTAACTTTGAGTCAACATTGGTTGTGTCATTGTGTCCAAAAACAGAAACAGCTCACCGAGACACCAGTCAGAGAGCTTGGTGACCAGCTTCATGTCACTGGGGATTGTCAAGATGTAGAGGTAGTGGAAGAAGACGTCCACCATCAGAATGACTCCCAGATGCAACACGGCTTTAGTGGTGATATTCCACATCTCCCTGTCCTTGCGGGTCAGCTGCGTGTTGTTCACCTGTGGAATTAAAAACGTTTTGTAGCGTTTTGTAAAAGGATACGACCGTCCTAACGTCTCAGCAGATAGTTAAACATGTGCGGTCAAACAAACTGTTAAACTTATAAACTGCATTTAAAGCAGTGACATTCAACTCATCTTCTAATTCACAGAAAAATAAAGTGATTCACACTGGAAATTGTTTTTGTATTTTCAGTAAACATAAAGTGTCAGAGTGCATAAAACAGCATTTAAACAGAGCTCATAAATCAAAAAGAAAGGATCCCCTACACCCTGACAAAGGTCCTAGCTAAGACCCTGATTTCCTAAAAACCTGCAAATGTCCTTAAATCCTAAAAATGTCCTTACATTCAAGAATGTAATGTCCCAAAATCTGAGAAACACCCTAAATCTGATAAATGTCCTAGAAACACCCTAAAATCCTAAAAATGTCCTAAAATCCTACAAATATCCAAAAGTCCTGGAAATGTTTTACAATCAAAGAAACATCCTAAAACAATTTCCCAAATCTTAAAAATGTATTAAAATCCCACAAATGTGCTAAAATCTTACAAACATCTTACAGTCCGAGAATTGTCTTAAAATCCCAAAAGCATCCTTAAATACTTGAAACATCCTAAAATCCTGGAAATGTCCTAAAATCTTAAATGTCCGAGAACAGAAATGTCCTAGCATTTGAGAAATGTCCTAAAATCCAAGAAACATCCTAAAAAATTTCCTAAAATCCTAAAAATGTGTTGAAATCCGAGAAATGTCTTAAAATCCTACAACCATCCTCAAATCCTTGAAACATCCTTAAGTCCTAGAAATGTCCTAAAATCCTAGAGACATTCTAAAATACGAGAAATGTTAAAAAAAATCCCACAAGCATCCTTAAATCCTTGAAACATCCTAAAATCCCTGAAATATATATACAGGGCTGCTGCCGCTGCCCCCTGCTCTCCTGTCGTTTTGTAAAATCGGTCCCCATAGTAAAGCAAGCTGAGTGATTTCGAGTATAAAAACTGAAATCTGGAGACATTTCAGTGTGTTTGTGCGCCTAAAATCTTTGTTTTCTGTCTCCACTCGTGGCTTTAAACAGAGTTATGTAAACACACGGCATTATGCGGGGGTGTTACATGTGCTCTCATGAGTGACGGCTTAATAACTGCTGTGAAATTTCAGATGGCTGCTCACTTTCCACTCATTTTTCACCACTCTGACTTGAATGTTAAATCCTCACCTGAACGTGGAACCTGTCGAAAGTCATGATAGGTCCAAAGAAGAAGAAGGGGAGGTAGAAGTTGTATTTCAGCAGGTCGGAGAATGTGAAGTTGCCGTCCTTCTTCTCACAGTTCTCTAAAGCGAAGCTCATGCAGCGAATGATGCTGAAGCCGCAGCCTCCGTAGAACAGGATGTCTTGCAGGTCAAAAGAGCCGGTCACTAAGGACTCCTGGAGACGGAGTCAGAGATCATTTTATTCTTCAGACATCGTCATTTTGCAGATGCACAATACACCTGAACTACCTAGTGTTTGAATTAACTGTTGTGCACTAAAATAAGCATTCAGCAACAGTTTATACTCGAGAAGGAAAGTTAACCTTTTATCTAACCCTGCCCACCCAAGCTGGCTTTAATAACCTGTGATGTCTAAGTCGTGCAATTTAAAATAAATTTAAGAAAACAGCAATAGTACATCTTTGAAATGCCATAAAATCCTAGAAATGTCCTGAAATCCCAGAAAGGTCCTGAAATCCTAGAAATGTCCTAAAATCCTAAAAATGTCCTAAAACCCTAAAAATATCCTAAAATCCTAGAAAACATCCTAAGATTCTCAAAATGTCCTTAAATCCTTCAAATGTCACAAGATCCTAGAAACTTATTAAAATCCTACAAACATCCTTAAATCCTACAAACTCTCTACAATCCTAAAAATGTCCTACAATCTTAAAAAATGTATTAAACCCTACAATGTCCCAAAATCCTAGAAACGTCTTATAGTCCTAATGTCCAGAAATTCTACATACATCCTAAAAATCCTCAAAATTAAAAAAAAATCCTAGAAACTTCTTAAAATCCTTCAGGCAGCCTAGTATCCTCGACACGTTCTAAAATCCTAAAAATGTCCTAGAATCCAAGAAATGTCCTAAAATCCTACAAGCATCCTTAATGCAAGAAATGTCCTTAAAATGCTAGAAACACCTGTGGCTGCTGTGGCCCTGCAGCAAAGCTGAGTCTCCCTGGTGGAGACTATTAAGTGTTAATTCATACGAAGAGCCTTCGTGCAGATTTGAGGATTGAACCACGCACTCACCTGCCAGGAGTTATACGGCTCCAGCTTGATGGAGGCCAGCGTGGTGAGACCGGCCACGAAGCACAACCACTTCATCTTGACCAGGGCGACGCTGTAGAGGATGATGCAGTGGGACAGAACCAGAGCCGTGAAGGTCCAGCCCATCGTGATGAGGACTGCCAAACCGCCGTACACACCAAAGATCAAGGATCTGTGCTGTGGGTAAAGAGGGGCCAGCGTCAGTGAGATGTCACGACAGGATTTTATTTACATGATGATGATTTTATTGAGCATACGTGAAGAATGGCGTTAGTACGATAACACTGGGTCTATGTTTGATTAGAGGATAAATTGTGGAGAAAAACAACAAATCTACCGTCCATGCATTGATGGCGGAAATGAAACACATAACAAATGTTATAAAATTCACAAGTTTATTAATGTTACCTTACATCCATCTATACCAATCTTCATTGTAAGCATGAAACAAGACAGAAAACACGTTTAAAACATATTTAACTGTTTTAAATATGTAAAAAAGAGAAATCACAAAATAATCGACAGATGGCATCCAAGTCAAACAGAATCACTGACTGTAGATAAAGATGGAGGACACCACAGCTCCCCAAAAGTGAAGCCAAAACATCTTCATCGCCCCCTGGTGGCTGGCTGCAGGACAGGTCAAAATCCCGCCCCCCTCCATGTTACCGCAAAGTACACGCCCAAATAAAGGTTTTCCAAAAATGGTTTCTGTTATTTAATGTAGTTCCTATCACACAGATTTTGTTCAGGTGTTCATTTTTCTATTAAGTTTGATTTTATTTATTATTTGATGCCAAAAAAGGTAGTGGGACATCATGATTTGACAGCTGTGTGGACCAATCACTGTGCTGCTGATCAATGACACTCCTCCCGATTGGTCAGACGGCTGTATGGGCAGGAACTCCACCCCTACAGACTCTGGCTCCAAATTATGTCACCAGCGCAAGGTAGCTGAAACCGTGGATATTTTTAAGACCCCAGCAACAGTGATGGGCTTTGAAGCCAATTTTACAAAGTGACCAAAAGTGAAAAGTGGCCCAAAAAGACCTTTAAAAACTGAGCATATTAGCATAATTTCTTTCAAAAAATATTAAAAATAAGATAAAATAAAAAAATTATTTATTATAACATTTTAGATATTTATGTATTATGACATATTTTAAAATAAATAGTTATAAGAGTTATAAATAGCTTTCTGCACATCTTAGTTTTTTGATATTATTTTTAAAAATCCCCCACAGATTTCAGGTCATTTCCTTGTCACATTTTATTTATTTATTTATATTTAATTTTCAAGTTGATTATTGCCTTCTACCCCAATTTATTTTTAAGAAATCAAACACATTTTCTCAGGTTTTAGAGGATAAAATAACTGAGAAAATTTTCTGAATGCAGCACAAAAAACTGAAGTCTATCTTTATACATGCACGGATATTTTGGCTTCGTTTTTGCACAGTGGAAGTTAAAAGGAGACGAGTCGTCCATCTTTATATACAGTCTATGATCAGAATGTAACTCACGCTCGTGCATCAAAACAATCGTCTTAGACCTGGGGTGTAAATACACCGTATGAAAATCTATATTTCGCCAAATAAAAAAGAATAGATACAGCCAAAGGCCGACTGTTTACATCATGTGGCTTCGAATTTAACATTTTCATCACATATCAAATTTAACCTGGTGTTTGTCCTTTATTAGAACAATGCTTGTATTCAAATCCACCCAAACACACACACACACACACACACACACACACACACACACACACACATAATAAGAGACATGCCGTTATACCTGAACACAGTCACATTAAAGTGCAAAAGGTGATGCACAGTCACACACATGCACGCACCTTTGGCGCTAGTAGTGTGAATATCTTGGCAAAGATAACGTGACCGGTGAGAGCAAAAAGGATATGATTGCGGAATGTCGTGAACCACATCATCCATTCGAAGTCCGCAACATCCTGTGGCGAAGGAAGATCCGTTAGTATCACGTGACAATCAGTCTCTTTTGACATCTGACGCCAGGAAATCCACTCGCAGAACACAGTGAAATAAACACAGGGATTATTTTTTGGAGCCCTGAGAGGCAAAAAAGAAAACAATTAAAGTCTGATCCGTTTTATCTCCTGTTTTAATGACTTAAGATGAGGTGAAAAAATAGTAATGAAAGGATAATCTCTGGATAGTTTCTTTTTTCGTGTGTGAAAAGTGGAAAAAATGTCCTGTGAAAGGTGAAATTTATCACACGACTCCACTGAAACATCCAAGTCTCTCAGGTCTTTTGGGACAGCTCTGCTTCGTGTCCCAAAAGTCAAAACTAAACACGAAGCAGCGTTTAGATTCCATGCGCCATATATCTGGAACAAACTGCAGGTCTGCTCCTACTCCTTTTCAAACATGAACCATGTAATTTCCTGTTGCTTGTCTGAATCTATTCATTGAATATTATAATCCATTTTTGTTGTTGCCATTTTGTTTTATCCTTATTTTTCTGTTTGAACATGCAGTGTAAAAGAGGCTTAATTATCTTGTGGGAAGAAGCTCAGACAAAATAATGTGCACACAAGATAACTTTGATACAAAAGATTATTAAGTTGTTATAAAATGAAAAAAATAAAAAATAAAAATAAAAAAAATAAAAATCTCCTGTCAGGATTTTAGGACCTCTGTAGTTTCTACGTGTTTTATTTATTTATTTATTCTTGTTTTTTTCAGGAGAAAAAACAGGTAAAATCAAACTTCGCCAGATTTTTTTTTACTCACTTGCCTCTCAGAGCTTCCGTACTTTATTTGGGCGACCTACCATTTTCCTGCCAAAGTAATGCCATCCTGGTTTCACACTTTCTTTGAAGGCCTTCCTGTTGATGTTCTCTATATAAAGAAGACAAAAACAGGATACAAAATAATATGTTTAATCAGTAGGGCATTAAAATGCTCAATTAATGGTAAAATATTAATAATATATCAGTAATATTACTCCAAATTCAGTAATCTTACACCTATTTTAAATCTAAAAGCCCAAAAAGGGGACAGGGGTTGAAAATTAACCATGGTTGGAGACCTTTATGTACATGTATGCTTATGCGTTTGTTCTTGTAAAATAAAAGTGTGTGTGTGTGTGTGTGTGTGTGTGTGTGTGTGTGTGTGTGTGTGTGTACATATAGGAGAAACAATGATGCAGACTTTATTGTTGGTGTCTATGTGAAACTGAGCATTTTTTAAACGATCATTTGGAGATACGTGTCCTGTAGGAGTCAAGCTTTGAACAGATTTGGTGCAATTGTTGGATTATTCACAGCGAATTTAAGGTGTTGGAGCGCATTCAGTCCATTTGATAATGTCAAATATTACATAATGCACTCGTTGAAAGCTTTCTATTTTTAAGGCCGACACTCGTACAGTGATAATCTGGTTGCAGGGGAACACAGCAGCTCTCTGCATAATCTGAGTGAAGCGCTAACATAGAGAATGATAAAAATAACAACAAAAATATTCGTCATGATAACCAGAATCATGGCAGGGATGCTGAGACGCTCAGAACATGGTAGGAAATGCGACTGGCACGCGCCCCCGCTGTGGCTCCTCCAGCTCTGCCTGATTACACTAATGGACATGAAAAAGGATATCAAAATGTGAGGGTCAGGCAGGGAAAGCCTCTTACTTCTGGGAACCCGGCCAAGCCTCTATTATGGGTTCGTGGTGCCACTGTAGCATGCAGACCTGAGCAGCAGAAACATCCACGGACTGAAAAATGACCATTTCAAGACAGTCGGGGAGGAAAAGAATCAGGACTGTGGCCAATCTGACTGCACAGACTGTGACAGGAAGTACCATCCACCAGATCACACTCAGGCCATTCAGACCAGTGTGTGAAGAGGACACTTTAAGGGACTGTTCTTCATTTATCAGAGGAGGAGGGTGGCTTGGGTGTGATTTATTAATTTATTTTTTAATTTTGACGGTTCCCTAAGCTACAAATATTTTTCCTTGAGTGTTCCTGATAATTTGTGCAAAATGCATGAACTTCCCTCCACAACAAATTGGTTATTAGATTAAATTTTACCCGTCAATCTTTGAAAGTTAAAAGTTAAAGACAAAATCCTGGAAATGCATGCTGTTTAGTTTGTGCCACCGATTTATTTTTAACAGCACATGTAGAATAAAGTGATTTTTATGAAATGTCAATATTTTAAACTCAGATTTGGTTATGTTTTTTTGTCATAGCACATGATGTATCCAAGGAATCTTGGAAAATTTAAAAATTCAACGATAATTTCTGTTTTTACAGTTTTTACAGATTTTCTTGAAGGCTTTTTAAAAAAACATTTAATTAAAAAAAAAAATTCAGTAAAATAAATATAAAGTGCATTTTTTAAAATTGTATGCCCCAAGCCAAATAATTTTTTTTTTTTTTAAAAAACACAAGACCTTCCCCAGTGCTTAAAAAATAATGATATGCCAATTTTTTGACAGGTCAAATGTTAAATAAGACATAGAATAAAGTATCACTGTTTTAAGCATAGATTTTTTTTCTGACACAAGTATTTGTCCCACATAATATGTTCAAGGACAACCAGAAATTTGAAAGTTCATTGATAATTTCGGCTTTTATAGCTTGTGGTTATGATTAATGGTGTAGTTTTGGCAACTGTTAAATGCAACAAACAACAACATATATATGTGTCCCTAAGTATTTTTACTGTCTGCAAATATTGCTGTTATTATTTCAGGCTGAACTGTTTTGGACTCAGTGTAACTGAAACTTGAAACCTGAAATTTGTCCATCAGGAAAATAATTAGAGAGTAAGTGGACCATCTTTAAATTGTCCTCATATTAATAGAAACATGCAGGAATTCCTTAGAGGACAGTCTCTTAGTCTGACAAATTAACTTTCCTTTATGCACTTTTATAATTAAGTCCCATTATTTCATGTTAAGGGATTTTTGTGGGATTTATTTGGACTGAAAGTGTTTTTTTCTTACCTAAAGTTAATAAGGCAAACGAGCAGCTGCTTAAAAAGTGTCTGTTTGCTTTGACTCCAATAAACGGACCTGAGTGAACTCTAGCACTGTGTTACTGTATGCGCTCTGGACGTCTCGTCCTGACGTGTCGTGCACTCACCGCTTGACGCTTCAAATATCCAACTGCCTGCCCATATCAACGCCATGGCGAGCACGGCTGTGTAGAGATACAGCTCATATCTGGGGAGCGCAGCCTTGATCCCCATGGTGACTCTGAACGCTGGAGGCCTGTCGGGTCAAAAACAGGCGGCCACACAGTTTTAAAAACGACTGAAGGAAAACGGCATCGAGCAAATAAACACACACATCTGAAAGCAGCAATGAATGACTGTGCAAGTGTGAGCAAAGGGTTAACAGGGTTCTACAGTTTGATTTGAAAGTTTGAAAAACCTTTTGCATGAAAAACACGAGCCTTGTAGCCATATCATATCGCCAATTTTTGTCGAATTTGCACATCCCCATGTCGTCCAGGGTGCAGTGACAACCAAGGTCGTAGCTTTCATTTCAATACTGGGAGGAATTTATATGAAATTGGGGGTTTTGGGGTCATTTGCCAGAAAATTTTGAGCATCAAGCAATTATTTTTTATCAATTCTGGTGATTTTATTTTTTTTCATGCACCAATTTGTGCCTTTTTCTTTTTACCCAGCTGCCATCGCTGACATTAATATTTATTTGATTTATGTCTCTTTAAAAAGTAAAACAGGTTTTGTCACAAAGTGTTTAACAAAGACAGACATATGTATGTGTACACATACAGGCATAAAGACATAAGCGTGCATAGATCAGTTAAACAAGATAAAAGAATAAAAGATAAAATATTAGATATAAAAAAATCTAACTTTAAAAAAGGAAACAGGTCAAATACTACAGGATGTCATAAAGATGTTGGACTCTTACATCGAGAACATGTCAAACTCTGGTTGGAAAAAAAATCAGGTTGACGATATTTTAAATGTCCAAAAACATCAGAATTTATGGTTGTGTGGACATTAATAATATGGTCATTTATGTCGACATTTGGCTTTGTTCTACATACCTCATGATTAAATGTTATTCTACATTAAGATGACGTTGGCTTAAGACCACAACTTCAAAAAAGCAACAAAATATCAACATAACTTTCTGTCGTTTTTCTTTGTCAAATTGATGCCGGTGTTGGATGTTGTCCTGACATTGAATTTTGGTCACAACCTAGATTGTAAATGTAAATGTCTTTAACTGTGTCAATGTCTTCTGCTACTTCCATGTTTTTATTGACAGGGACAAGTGCACATGTTGTAAATATTAAGAGGGACATGTCCCCTGAGTCCCCCCTGAAATCTACGCCTATGGTGACAGCTGCTTTGCAGCGAGAGGATCCTCCTGGAAAGTGTTGTTGATTCTGCTATCCTGATCTGTGACATTCATGCAAGAGGCATTCTGTAAATTGTTAAAAACAAAGATTTGACCAATTATTATGAGATTTTACAGTCCATCGTCATAATTTTTAAAAATAAAATTCTACATGTCTGAGCAGTTCTAAAACCTTTGAAATAATGATTATAGACATTTTAATACCAATTAAGGCCTTATTTTTGGGGTGGCCAAACTTGTTTGATTGTGCACTATATGAAAAATATCAGGCATCATGGGCCAAACAATAATAAATTCACTTTTTTCAACTAGTTTAGCAGAGAGGAAATCAGTGTTTCTAGAACCGAAGAGCCCATTTACCAGAGAAAATAAATCTCTATTAAAATGATTATGCATCACAACTTAACTATTTAATGTTTGACACCACAGTATTATTATTAAAAATAATGCTTAAGCAATATCCCAGTTTATTTTTGAAAATTTGCCACCGGCCGTTTAAATTGGCAGCTGGCTGCAGTTGGCTGTAGTTTGGCCACCCTTCTTTTAGATGACTAAATTCAGTGCCTTTTTTACTTTTTAAGGTGCCCTGGTTAACCAATATTTATTGAACAAGATGTCATTGATTATTCTGAAGAATTCATGAAAGCATGCACTTTAACCCTTTGAGACCTGAGAAATTTGGCGTGTTTTCTTACAAGAACACGGGAAGAAGGCAATGTGCAATGAAAGAAGAAATGACACTCCAAAATAGCAAAAAAAAACCTAAAAAGTACAAGAAAATTACCTGGAAATCAGCAGAATAAAGGAAAACAAGACAATAATTCTGTAACATAATTTTAAATTATAAATACATTTTTCTCTAGCTGCTTTTTATTTTTTTTCCTGGACATTTTACCCAAGCTTTTTCCAAAATATTTTTTAATCTATTAGTTGCAATATGTGGAACATTTCTGCCTTTCCTCTCATGTTTTTCAAATAAATAGTGCCACTTTGCTCAGCGTTGAGAGATTTCCAGGTTTCAAGGTGTTTCAGATTTCAGTTCATGTCTTAAAAATACCGGTTGGTTTCAACAATAAAAAATTTTGATCAAAACACAAAATGTTTTAAGGTATACGCCACCACTGCATTACTGCAGATTCTCTTTAGTCATCAGAGCCATAGACTCCCTTGGTAAATAGTGTGCAGTGCAGCCCTATGGAAAACTAACAAACATCTCCTGTTTGTAAAACAAATATGCACTGAGCCAGAACAACACAGATCCTTCATGAAAGATAGAGACCAAGGTGTTTTAAGGAGGTGACATTTTACTAATAAGCCTTTCGGATCGACAGGGCAGTGACTTAAATAGTACTGCAGAGCTGTGGCTCCTCGGAATCAGCACCGTCAGCTGCGCAACCCTACCTCTCCTTCCTATTATAGCTCTTGCAGTTGGTCTGCTGTGCAGCAGGGCAGCTGCAGTGCTATGTGATCTGAGGGGCGCTGGGGACTCACTTCACAGAATAATTAGCACCGACTGGAATGACCAAGAATGGTGCATCGGAAAACAGAAATAGTTACTTTCCAGCGGAGAATAACGCATTTGTACTTTTGTGTGCGTAAATGTGTGTGTGCGCCTGGCTCGTGTCACGCACTTTGAGTTGAAGTTGGACTTGCACTAACAAGTGCAGCCAAGATGTTTATCATGGCTGAAGCAGGAGCCCAGCAAAGCGTCCTGCATACAAATATTGCTCTCCATGCATAACACGCAGGCTTTTATGCATTGTTTTTTGTGCTTTCTCTTATAAATAACCCTATAAATAAAAGATATTTGTTGTTACTAACCTTTTATCCGCTTCACCCTGTCAGTGTGAGGGCAGCAGTGTTTACAGCTCTTCAATAGAGACAAGAAAACAGAGGGTGGCGGTGGTTACAGCAGGTTTTCTTATTCATCCGTCTTGCAGGGGCTTGCCGCTGCCGCTGCCTGCGATCACCAGCCTCGGCCAGTCAGGATGTTGCGGATTGAACCAAAGGAGGAGGTGGTGGGGGAGGTGGGGTGGGGAGAGGATGAGGTGGGGGGATATATTTATCCTTCACCACTGCAGCGCAGTGAGGGGTGGTCCACAGCGAGCCCATCAGACCTTACGGGAGCGCAAAAGACACAAAAATGAAGAAGAAAGCATCAGTCAGAGGCAGCATCTAAGGGACACCAGGGTTGGCTTGCACACGTTTCACTCTCTGCAGTTATTTCTCTGGTGTAATATATGTATAATATTTTAACAAGCAGTCTATAAAACGTTAAAGTCTCAGGTATAAATATATATATCTCAATGTACACCGAAAGGACTGTCATTTTACGCACTTTTCATTCTTCTTTTTTTTTTTGATAATTTTGGCTGTGTTCATGTTTGGCAAGAGAGTGTATTTTTATTTAATCTTGGACTTTCCAGCTCAGCTCCTATAATAAGTCTAAAATACACTGTGGAAACTAAACTGTTACATTCATAATGTTAATTTCAAAAAATGCACCATTGAAACCCATTAAAACTGCATGTTTTTATGCTTTGATGGCTGTGTCATAAAAATTGTCACTATATCATTTCTAGGTGTCATTCTGGGCTTTTATCTTGGAATTTGTCATTTTCACTATTTTCAACCTGATTATGTCATTTTTGACCATATTTGGCATGTGGAGAAAATACTTGCTATTTCCACTAGGTGACCTGTCACAATCAATATTGCTGCTGATCACTGAGACTGTGATCGTCAGAAAACATCTACTCTGCGTGTAGTATACTGAAAATAATTCATTTTTTGTGTGTCTTTTTTCATCTATAAAAACACTAACATTTTCAATACTGGACTCTTACCTGTAGCAGAGTATTTTCACATAGTGGTATAAGTACTTTTACTCAAGTAAAGGAACAGAGGACATCCTCCATCACTCCATCTTGGCCACAAATCTGAAACTGCAAAGGATAAGAGTAAATAAAGATGCAGGCAGTGAACTGCGTTTGGATCAATTAACCCTTTGAAACCTAGGCAAGCTGATTTCTAATTTCTAAATTTTACGTTCTAATTTTCTAAATCTACAATTTCTTTCTTTCTTTTGTTTATAAAAAGGAACATTTTTAAAAGCCAAGAAAGTACGAAAAAGGTCAAGGAAATTACCTGAAGACAGTGCTTACAACATCATATTAATTCTGTAACATAAAATTAAATGCCTTATTATGACAATTATAAACATAGTGTGATGGGTATTTTCCCCTAGCATTTAAAAAACAAAACTCCCCTAATTTCTTGCAATTTTTGCAGAACATTTATTGCCAGGTTGCTCCTTTTCTGAAAAAGGGAAAGTTTTTAAAAAGCCAAGAAAGTAAAGTTTAAAAAAAAAGTAATGACTGGTAAAGTTGATAAAAATTGGGGGAAAGGTATATAATCTTAAAAAGGTAATTCTGATAATAATATTTTCCCTACACATTTTCCCCTAGTTTTTAAAAGTATTTTTCTGAATCTACAATTTCCTTGCAATTTGTGGAACATTTCTTATCAAGATGCTTAATGCCTTTTTTCCTGTTTTTTTTTGTGTGTGGAAAAGTTTGTTCACTGTTCAAAGGTTTAAATACCTGTAAAAGGCATCTAAAAGCAGCACAAGAAGGGTGAAGTCGCTCCAGGTGTCGAAGGGTTAAGAATGCAAAAAAGCTATCTTTTTTCCCCTTTTATTTATTTTTTTTAATCTACTATTTCCTTGCAATTTGTGGAACATTTCTCACCAAAGTGCTCAAGGCCTTTTTTTCCTATTTTCTTTATTTGTGTGCGTGAAAAAAATCACACCAACCTGCTCACTGTTCAGAGGTTTAAATACATGCAAAATAAATCTAAAAACAGCACAATAAAGGTGAAGTCGCTCCAGGTGTCAAAGGGTTAAGAATGCAAAAAGCATTTTTTTCCCTACAAATTTCCACTTTAAAAAAAAAAAAAAAAATTAAATCTACTATTTCCTTGCAATTTGTGGAAAATTTCTCACCAAGGGGCTCAATGTCTTTTTTCCTGTTTTTTTTTTGTGTATGAAAAAAATCAAATTGTGGAACATTTCTCACCAAGTTGCTCAATGCCGTTTTTCCTATTTTCTTTTTTTGTGTGTGAAAAAAATCCCACCAACTCGCTCTCTGTTCAAAGGTTTAAATACTTGCAAAAGGCGCCTAAAATGCACAATAAAGGTGAAGTCGCTCCAGGTGTCAAAGGGTCAAGAAAGCAAAAAAGGGTTACCCTAAAAGCAATTTCCTCGTGCAGACTCTGTGTGGCGCTCTCGTCTCGTTAACATTATCCAAACACGGGGACGGGTCACTAAAAAAGCGTTTTTAGGATCCACAACGTGGTTGGATTTAAACAGGTTGCAGTCTCCGCCGCGCAAAGTGCATTATGTCTATCTCACGCTAATAATAATAATAATAAAAAGGTGTAATTTGTTGCATGAGAGCGGCAGCAATTCCTGAGCAAAGCGGGCTGAGCGTGCAGGCAGCTGCACGGGCTGAGACTGGCTGCCGGAGAGGATCCATCACAGAAACAAACCGCCCCCTCCCACTCCCGGTGCCCCCGCTCCACACACCGCAACTCAAAATACATAAAGCCTCCATGTTGCACGGGGAATGTAGGGCCAGCAGATATGAACTGTTTGCTTTAAAGTGTCCGCCAACTCTTTTAACTTACATATATCGTCATTTTTTGGGGGGGACGATCCTCCGACGGGCTTCCTTGTGTTTTTCGGCGCTGCTTGCAGACACGGCCTCACATTTTGGATGAATCGCTTCACCGCTAAGCTAACACGCTAACCGAAGCTAACTTCAGCTAGTTAGCATTTTTTATTTTATATATTTTTTTTAGCTACACACGGGTGCTGCTCACAAAATACTTGTTTTGCGACGATGATATTTTGCCATAAATGAGAGCCATTCGCTGGCTTCCAGTCACCACCGTTGCTAGCTGGCTGGCTCCCCCCGCTGCCACAACACTTCGCCCCGGACGGTCGCCTGGCTTTGTGGGCTGGCTGCTCATCCTCGCTAGCTAACGGTAGCTAGCAAAAAAAAAAAAAAAACGAAAGCAAGGACGCTTTTAACATTGTGGGACACAAACAGGATTAACCACCCGTCTAAATGGACCACATGTCCATAATAACGCAAGTTTCCAACCCGAAGGAGGAGGAAATAATATCCTTTAACCAGGAAAAAGGTAAGTAAAAAGTCAGGGCTGATGCTAACTGGCTAACTACTTTTCTCCACTGACGTTAGCTGTTAGCTCGCGGTTGCTATCTGCTCCAGTAGTTGAAGACACTGGTTGCCTGTTTGTCGAAGTCATAAAATAAAATCTGTAAACTAAACTAAGTTATTAAAACAAACTCTATATAAGCAACAAGTCAATCCGAAGTTATTGAGCTAACTGTTTGCTGCGCGTTTAGCACGAAGAGCGCTCCGGTGTCAGGACGTCGTTTTATCCAATTAACCGAATTAACGCTCGCAAACTTAACGTGAAACACCAGCTGTTCACATCCAGGTAAACTTAATAATGCAAAGTTTTAGCCTCTAAATATTTGGCTTTATTTTACAAGTTACTCCTTATGTTTTGGTTACGTGCGTGACTGATCTGCGGTGTGATTTTAATGAATCATGACCCCAACAAGCTACAAAAGTTCAGTGTTGATGTGTAACTATAAGTGCGTTTACCGTGAAACTTTAATTTTAATTGCGTAAATCACTGAGATAAACAGGCTTGTATTTGGGACAGGCGTCTATATGGCTTTTAATTGTTTTCACACAAAGATGTTGCTTATCAAAGATGAAAATATAATCAAATAATTAATTTAACCCCTTTGAAACCAAATTTGCTTTATTGTATTAAAAAACATGGAAACAAGTTTATTAGCAACCAAAGAGAAAAATGACCCAGAGGGCAGCATTTGTGAGAAGTACAAAAAATACCTGAAAGTTTTTCTAAATAAATAAAATAATCATTATAGTAATTATAAAATCAAGAAATGTTATGGTAAAAAAAAAAAAAACTCTGTAAAATAATTTTAAATATACAATTATGAGTTTAATTCACTGGGCATGTTTCACTGGCTTTAAAAAAAAAAAAAAAATATTGTCATCAACATCTATTGATCTCTTTTTTTTTATCTCTCTTGTTTACTTTACCAATAATATGGTCTGTGGTGCTCACGGTTTCAGTAAACGTAACTGAAAGACTGAACTGTGGAGAATCTTACCAAGCTATTTCGAGTAGTATATCCATATTGACAAATATATATATATAAATATACATATCCAAAGAACTTCTTGTAGGATGAACTGTAAGGTAATCAGACCAGGCCTTTAATCGAGGCCTTTCTTTGTCAAAATGTGCCTCACCTGGCTAGTAAACTGGACTGGATGTTTAATTTAGGCTTTTACTCCTGTACTTAACTATGAATTTGAGTTACTTGTAATTAACTTAAGTCTATTTTTTTCACGTCACTTTAAACTTCTACTCCTCTACATTTTTGAGGGAAATATTTTACTTTACATTACTCTGAAAGCTTTTTTATTTATCTGTCATCAAGTCATTTTTTTATGTTTTACTTTCTCTTTTATATGGCAAATTTTCATACTTTGGTCATTTCTTCTTTTGTTGCCCATTACCTTCTTCCCATGTTTTTGAAAGTAAAGAAATAAAGCCAGTTTGCCCAGGTTTCAAAGGATTTAACAAATATTTGATTGTATTTCCCATCTTTGCTGAGAACAGTTTTGTGATACAGGAAATAAAAGCTCATCCCTGATAGAGTCCTTTCCCAAATATAAGCCTGAGGTCTATAATTTTCAGCAAATAATAGAAGTAATAATTTAATTGAATAATCAAAGTTTTACCGTAGCCACATAAACGGGGGTCTCAGAGTTAAAATAGTCCCTTGTGCCTTAAATTTCCCTCACAATCCGTCTGTTTTCATCACACTCAGTGGAGGTCAGATCTGTCCTTTAAGACCATATCTGCCAGCGTCCATTCATTCATTCCCATTCCTGGGGACACTTCCCGGGTCACCCAGGCCCGAGGGACGTGTATCAGTATCATATCTCAAACGTCTCTTGCCGGACCATTAGTAATGTGAGAACTTAAGTATTTCATGCACAACAATGCGTTCTCCCCCGAGGCTACAAAGGTATCCCTCGGTAACTTGTACGGATGAGATGTGACTTAAACGTGTGTGTGCGTCATGTGAGATATCATTGCACGCATGTTGCAGAGGACCGACCTGTGCAATATGAATGTATGGCACAGTGAAAATATTCAGATTTCCCTGGAGAAATAGTGACAGCTTGGTATTATGTCGTAGCAAAGATATGATTAAGGTGCAGTTAATTTGTTTTAAAGCTATCAGAGAGTATTTTTAAGGGCTTGTTTGCATTTTAAAAGTCGCAGTTTGGTGCTTGGAGTTTGTTATGCTGGGAAATAGTGATGGTGAAGTCATGTAGGGTCACCGGGTATGAGAAGTGCTGAAGTGATTAGTCAATTACGTGGTTTAGTTGATAGGAAAATTCATCTGGTAACGGTTAAAATTAAATGAAAGTAATTTGGTAAAAATGCCAGAAAGGGCAGCAAGGCTTTTGTACATCTGTTCGTCCTGAAAGAGCGATCCCTCCTCAGTTGTTCTTCATGAGGGTTTTTTTGGGTGTTTTCCCTGTTTTTTGGTGGGACTTCTTCATTTGAAACACGGGTCCTGGACAGAGGGTCTCTAACATTGAGCAGATTTTAAAAGCCTCCCGAGGAAGCTTTGCAATATTGGCCGATGTATAAATACAACTGGCAAAGTTATGGGCCATGGCTTCACCCATGATGATTTAGTTTTTACTTTCCTTTGTTTTTTTGTCCCCCACCCCCTTTCGGCTGTTGGTCAGAGAAAGTAAGCAGTGTACGGCATCATTTTGGGCTTATGATGTGGATTTTTCTCTGTTTGTAGACTGCATGATCAACTCTTTGAAACTGGAGAAAATTGGCTTGATCTCTTTAAAAAAAATATGGGAGAATACTTAAAAATTAGCAAGAAATCACTTAAAAAATAAGTAAAATAATGTGCAAAAAAATTACCTGACAATTAATAATCAATAACAACACAAAAAAGACAGTTTAAAAAATAAATAAATATGTGCTTTTATATGTGCTTTCTGTAACATAATTTTAAAAATGTAATTATGATCAGTATAGATGTGGTTTTTTACCAAGCTATTTTCTCCTAGCCTTTCTTAAAATCTTTTTCTAAATCAACTTTTTTTTTTTTTGCAATTTGTTGAACATTTCTTATCAACATCTTTATTGCCCATTTTCACGTGTTTTTGAAACAAATCACTCAAATTTGCTCTGAGTTCAAAGGGTAAATAATATTATGAAAGCGGCCTTAAAGCACAAAGAAAGTGATGTTGCTCCAGGTTTCAAAGGGTTAATCGACACAGTTAATTCACAGTTTGTTGAAGTCTGTAGTGAAATATTCATATTTTTCTCTTGAGGTCAAGATTTGTTATGTATGGCAAGGCAGTTTAATTTATAAAAAAGGACATTTCATACACAGAGGTGGGTTCAAGGTGCTGTACAGAGAGATTAAAAACAACATCATGCAAAAGAACAAGTTCAAATCCAAAATAATTCAGAGCCGAAACTGTATAATAAAAAATGAGAGATCAGAAAAAAAAGATTTAAAATAAAATGATAAGACCTTGGGCTTTAAAAATGCAGTGCTAGTTAAGGATAGGCAGAAGATCTTGGAGCTTAAAGATAAGATAAGACTTATTAATCCCACACCTGGGAAATTCACGTTACATCAGCTCAAGAGTCAGGAGAAAAATACAAAAAAAGTGGTATGAGTGCCAAAAAAGGATAAAATATTACAAAAAAATAAATAAAATAAAAAATCTACAGCCACTATAGACACATTTTACTAATGCAGATACTGTATGTTCACAATCTATAGTAATAATATGAATAATAATAATAAACTTTATTTGTATAGCAACTTTCATACAAGAAATGCAGCCCAACATACTTTACAAAAAAGAAATTAAATGCACCAAGTGCTTCACATCAAAACACATAAAAGACAAAAGGACATAATAAAACATGCATTTAAAAATAAAATAAAATCAGAATAGAACAATAGAATGCATCTTCAAATGGATAAAAGCCACTTGATAATAGTAGTAAAAGTAAGATAAAATAAGGATAAAAATTTAGTGCACCGAATGCATGACATAGAATGGAAAATAAATAAAATATAACCCGCTGACATTATTAATAAAATAAGCATAAAAAATAGAGTATGTAAAAAAAATATATATAAATATAGTAAATATAGACCAAGTATCGGTAAATTGTAATAACAGTTTAGCACATCTGAACAGGCCTCCATGTCAACTCTTTTTAATGCAATCGTTGCATTCTGGTATTATTTAGTTAAATCACTTTTTATTTTTTAACAACCGAGGAGACACACTCACACAGTGCAAACTCATACTCGTGCATTAAGCTGCTGTATGTAAATCACACCCAATAATTGAGGAGTTGTCTGTTCTGCAGGACACGGTTGATTCAGAGGATGATGTGGAGCAGTTTATGATTGTTTTCCTACTTCTTCCTTTTTTTCATAAGAATGACTCACGCAGAATTCCTCCCTTCGGGCTAAACCAAATATTGCAGTCATATTAATTTTATGGCCGTGTCATTTCTTCCATTTGTTCTGGACATTTTAAAGACACGTTTGAGTTTGAGGGGAATTGTTGTGATATAAAAAGTAATTTAAAAAAGATCCATAAATTTTTTTTGTTATGGCATTTAACAAATAGGATTAGGACAGCAGGGTTTTTAGTTTATTATACAGTCAACCACTGATAACAGCTGCAGCTCTTTATCTGTTGCAGATCACCCAACATGTAGACAGTCCCAGCAGCTGTCCGAGAGGAATTTGACAGGTAGTCCTCCATTGCTTGAACAGGCTCCAAACTGTCTGGACAGAAATTGACCACCTTTGCTCTCAGTGTTCGTCTGCTGGCTGTCTTTCGACATGTGCCTGCCTTTCACACTGGTTTGGCTGCCAAGCAGCAGCCTAAATATAGCTGCCCTGTTGGCCGGGGCACCACTGACCTCGAGGCCAAGTAAAACTACTTGCAAAGATGACAATGATGAATTTTATTTTTTTATTCTCGCAGTCACACAAGGCTTTAGTTGATTTTTAAAAGAAGATAATAATGGCTGTGTCTTAGTGGGTCTGTTTTTTTGCTCTTGTTGGAGTTTTTTAGGATGTTAATGAAGGGGTCTATCAACTATTTAAAGTAGCCACTCCACTCAGATTTTTGAACAAGGGCCATAATACATTAAGACTATGAGATATGTAATGCATTTCTGATGTTGTGTTCACACTACCAACGACAGCATCAAGCTAAAATTCATTTTGAATAGATGCAGGTGACATCAAGCCACAAACTGACGCCCAACACTTACACTTTATACTCGATGTTCTTGATATAGTCATTTTATTTATCCCACGAGAAGCAAGCAATACCTCGATATATTCAATATATCGCTCACGACTCTGTGCTGTTATTTAGCTAAACTAGCACACAGGGATGCAGTGTGGCGGCAAAAGATGATGTTGAAATTTGATGTTGATGATGTTCAGTTGAGGTGCTTTGTAGCCAGTAGCACACCGAAAGCCTGCGATGACGTAAATATTTTAAGCACTTGAACGGCAACTGTGCGACATTGTAGCTGGTCATAATGTTTTCACCTGCAGTGTGAACACGGCTTTAGACGGTCCCAAGATTGAGCCCGAGTTATTTCTGAGGATTTCTGAGGAGAAATCCGATATGCCGATATATAGCAACTAATTTTGCTGATATCAATATTCACTTTTTCCCACCGAATTTTAGTGATCAACAAGTCTCTCCTGTAGTGGGATTAGCGTCATATTATGCAGACTCTTATGGTGATGACCCACCAGCAGATGGAGACATATAATTCAGTGCTTTTCAGTGTATGTCATATCCGTTCATTGTGCTAAATAAGAAAAATACTTTAACCGAGGGTTGATGTTTTTTTACATGTTCACTTTGTCAGTGAAAAAATAGAAACAATTTGTGATATCAGCAGAAATCAGCATGTTGGCCAGTTATGATATTTAATTTTAAAGCCACTATCTGCCGATACCGATGACGTGCCGACATTATCTTGCATCCCTAAGTGGTATCTACTGAGCTGTGCAGTTGTTCAATGAATTTTAATGTGATCTCAATCAGACACAGTGCGTCAAATCCCCCCAAATGATTGTTTCTATATCACTCACCCTGTTATGTTGAATTTGTGAAGAAAATAGTTTTTCTGGCATCCTCAGTGATGAAGACAGGGACAAAATATAGATGAATTAAAGTCAGAGGCGACCAAATTAAACAGCAGCAAAACTATATCAAAACATCCATGTACAATGCAGCAAAATCCAAGGTGTGTGCTCAGTGCTTCCCAAACAAACAGCCCTTAATGTAAAGAAACCAAACTAAAAATGACAGCTCTCTTGAAAGCCAGACTCCACTGACAAAAAAGTTTTTTGCTGTTATGTCTTCAATTCATTGACAATTTTTTTTTCTTTCCTGGAGGCACGTGAGAAAAATATGGTTTTTGCCACTAATTCAGTGCAGCATGGTTTGAGTTATTGATATACAAATTACTTACTGTTGCTTTCAATGTGTACTACTCAATAACAAATTAGTTTTTGCACATTGTCTTCCATAAATCCCCCCCAAAAAATTTAATGACCTCTACTAAATGGGACTGTTGCAAGTTTTAGTTGTTTTCTGTGGTTGGTAAATGAATCTAGAGACCTTTCAAGCAATTTGGGGACAAGAGCAGGTTCTCATCTTTTGCTTTTCTGTTGGTGGGACGAGACTTCGTTGGCATTTTGATGACTTATTATGTCTTCAAAGTTACCATCATTTTACATTGTTGAGGCACTCATGGGGGAAGTTAAGAGCTTATCACGCTGCAGAGCTGAGGCCGACTCAGAGCTGCTCGTGTTGTAGCCGAGTGCGTTCACAAACATTCCTCAAACTGGTGAACATGTTGTGAAGTGATAAACACTGTGGTTTGTATCGCTGCTTTGCTCCACTGCTGCCTCATAGAGTCTGTAGATTTTTTCTGCATGACGCCTGATTTTTTTAAGGAAACTTTTTCCAAACTATTGATAAAACTGTTTTTGTTTTAAGCACTTTATTCCACACACCTTCCCTTAGTATGCAGATATCCATATTTAACGTCAGTTTTCACTCCCTTATTTCAGAAATGTTACTTTTAATTTGTAGATTTAGTGACTGATCTCATTATTATTGTTAAATAAGCATGTTTACTACCAACATATAATATAAAGTTAGTTCAGTGTAGTTCAGTTAGAGAGGTTTGTAGTTTTATTTAGACAAATAGACCAAATATAAAGTTTAGGGCCCTGACACACCAAGCTGACAGTCGGCCTTTGGTAAGTGTCTGTCACCTGAGTTTTTCCACTGTGTCCTGCACTGCTGTCCCTTGTTGGGCCTTGTCAACTTTTTTGTGGCTGTTTCAGCACGTTGAATCTGAGTTAGAGACGGCAAAGCACGTTGGTGAATGACATTTCTCAGATTGGCAGCTCAGCGCGCGAGAAGAGAAACGGAGGTGAGGAAAGTAAACAAACCGCTAAAATCAGAAAAAAAAGTTGTCAGTGGAGGTAAGATTATTTTTCATTCATTGAGCTTTTTAGCAGTTGGATCCTAATTGTGATATTTTTCACTACTGCATACTAAATGTGCTTTCTTTTTTAACATCAGGTTGTGTTGTTGATGTGCTAACTAGTGCCTTGAGTCTGTACTGTAGGTTTTTTTTGTTTCCTAGTGCTAGGTAGCTGTTGGCTGTAGTTTTTGCAGTGTGTTCAGGTGCAACATTTTGGCTAAGACACAGGTGACATGAGGCAACGCAACAGTCGGCCTTCACCTCTGCTAGTTCTTTGATGTCAGTTTGGTGTATCTGGGCCTTCAGATATCACCGAATTGCTCACATCATGTGGCGGTAAAGTGATTTATCTTACTGTGCTGGACGAGGCAAACTCTTAACCCTTAGGGACTGTTTGGCGCACTTTTCATGTTTCGTTTTTTAAAAATCTTTATTATTAATTTGTCTGTGTTCATGCATATGGCGCACATTTTGGCAAGATTGTGTATTTTTGTTTAATCAGTGAGTTTCCAGATCAGCTCCTACAATAAGTCTAAAATACACTGTAGAAACTAAATAGATAGACTGCTTAGTGCAAAAAATGTGCCATTGAAACCCATTCAAACTGCAGGTTTGTATCTCACAGCCATCAAAGCATAAAAACATGCATTGTATTATTTCTGGGTGTCATTTTGGGCTTTTGCCCTGGAAGCTGTCATTTTTACTATTTTCCACCTGATGACATCATTTTAACCATATTTGGCATATGGAGGAAATACATGCTATTTCCACTAGGTGACCTGTCACAATCAGTGCTGCTAAACATCATTGACATATCCCAGACTGTGATCATTAAAAAAAATCTACTTAGCATGCAGTACATTAAAACAATTTTTTGTCCAGTTTTTCTTTCATCTGAAAACATAGTGGCATCGTGACAAAAACCTTGCAATTAAAGTTGTAAAATTCAGAAAATTAATACATATTTGATATTTATGATTAGGACTGATGTTGGTTAAAAAAACCTCCAATTAAAGTAGAAAATCATATTAATGTATAATATTTTCTATAGCCTTATCTTGAAAAGCTCATTTTGTGTGCAGAGAGATATGAGTGTGTGTACAGTGTCTCTGCGTTAACAATCACAGACCCATCATGAGTGTAGCACGCAACATACACTCTTCAGCCTGAGAAAAAGAGAATGCATTTTCCGGTAATTTGTTGTTTTTTGGTAATGAAATCTTGGACGTGTTGTGGGAAACTTGATTAAAGAAACTCAACTTTGTAAATTAAATTGAGTTTACGCCCTCGTCAGTAAAAAAACTACCTTCCCGTCCTGTCCAGGTGAGCGATGTGTGTGTTTGCGGCCCCGTTCTGCTCCTTGCATGACTCAGTAGTCCTTGGGTGTTTTCTGAGGGTCTTTGTGCAGGAATCAATACAGCGGCTGCTTGTAGTGATGAGTCACAGGAAGCTGATAACTGCCTCAGTCTGTCCCAGTTTTACAGTAACGCAGAGCTGAAATGACAAGGCAAAGTCCAGTTTAATAAAATGAGTCGTGTGGTCCTGATTAGGTTATTTTTTTTAGATTTAAAACATGCTTACTGTGGCAGATTTGATCAGCTGAAACTCGGGCATCATTGAAATAATTTAAGTAATTTAATTTGTCCAAACAAATCAGTCTAAATCAGTTTACTCTGGTATTTAGTGGTTGCTGCAGGGTTGTGTAAAAGTTTGGGTCAGATGGTGGCCTGTAAACTCTGGAAATATTGGGCAGCAGCAGGAATTTCATATGCATCCTGCTTTATTGTTTTACATGCAGCACTGTTGGATACACTGATAATGTTTTCCCGAGGGGTTTCTTTTGCTTATATTACTTACATTTATAAAAAAGGTAATATCAGCGAAAACCATGTCAATTTCACTCTGCTGTTAATTCAGGTTTTTTAAAACGAGGGTTTCCATGATCAAGAAATTCCTTTTCCAGGCCTGGAAATGCTTTGGAATTAACAGAATGTTTTGGGTAAATTTCGAACATACATTACTTTAGTTATTGTTTATATTATTTTCATAAATCTCCCAAAACATGTCTAACATTGCGCAAAATATGTTTTATTTAAAATCGAGTGCATCATTGCTGAATTGTTGATTGATTTGGTTTTCAATCCCCCTCATGTCAATCAGATTTACATGTATGTGCTGCACGATGATTTATGTCATGCGTACAGCGGCACGGACCATAACCGACTTGTCGCAGCCGCTGCAGCGCTCCACAGGTAGACATAAACGTCTCTCACTAAATCAGAGATGTCAAACTCAAGGCCCACGGACCAAACCCGGCCCGTGGTGTAATTATATTTGGCCCACGAGATAATATTAAATGCTATCCCTCCCAAAAACTGGCCAAACGAAAGGTGGACTTTGAAAACAGCTTTCTAGACAGGTGGGAGGCAGAGTATCCGTTCACAAATATAAAGGACAGACCTGGTTAGATTTTCATTGAAGAAAATTAGTATTATTTTTTGGGTTGTTTTATTGTTGGCCTGTGAAAAAAGGTTTCCATTGAAAAGCTGCAGATAGAGAGGGGGACATACAAATTTTATTTATTTAAATAAAAATAAGAAGAGAATGCCACTGATGTGTCTTTTATTTGAAATTTTATTTCTCTTGTGTTTATAATATCAATAAGCTTTGCATGTTCCAGATTCAATGTTTAAGCAAAACTTAAGTTTGTTTCCATATGAAAAAGTTTATCCTTATATATCTGGAGAGGAGGGAAAACATGCTCAATTGTAGTCAATTTTCCAATAAATATTGAATCTGGCCTGTGACTTTGTCCCAGTTTTTAATTTTGGCCCACTGTGCATTTGAGTTTGACTTTCAGTTGATCATACTCTAAAGAAAACATACTTATTATATTCAATTTCTGCCAATATATCCCCCTACATCTCACAGACTGGGCCTGTAAATGGTGTGGGGGTGAGGGAGGTTGTGTCACTGGTGAGATGTGGCCTAAAGACTCAGAGCCGTGTGCTCCAGCTGGAGAGGCCGTTATTAAAGTGACTGCAGGCCAGTGACAGAGGGAAATAAACAGAGAGATCGGGGAAGGCGTTTTATGTAGTCGTGATGTGCTTTACTCTGTCAGCGTCTGAAAGCTTTCCTGCAATCTTTTCTTGAGTATTTTTAACCCTTTGAGACCTGGATTGACATCAGTTTTGATGCATTCAGACACCTTTCACAAGCATTTAAACCCCCCGAGAAAACATTTAGAAATAAAAGGTAAGGAGAAACTTAACAGGAATTGCCCCACAAATCAAAAGAAATTACTAAAAGATGAAATTTAAAAAAAAAAACCCAAGGGGAAGATAATCTAGAAAATTGTGAATATATGTAAGTATTATCATGATGTATGTAAAATAATGTTACTTAAAAATTCAGTTTTTTAAAATTATTTTTAGCACTCTTTTTCAGATCATTAGATTTTTTTTAATCTAGAAAACAGTATATATAAGTATTATAATGATGTATTTAAAATTGTGTTATTTAAATCCAATTTAAAAAAATATTTTTAGCACTTGTTTCAGGTCATTTCCTTTTTTCTTGGGGGTGGGGGGTTAACTTGTGTGTATATATATATATATATATATATATATATATATATATATATATATATATAGTTTTTTTTCAGGTTATTTTCCTGAAGCATTTAATTTAAACTTTGGTATAATTTCTTGCCAGTATTTGCGGTCATATCTTGATTTGATGTAATCTTAAAACAAAAGTGTGGAAAGTTTACATCTTTGCCATGACTTGATATTTGAAGCTGTGGCTGCTTTTGTTGCCTCAAGATAATATTTGCAGGAATGTTTTGGTGGAAAAACATTTGATGAAGTGATGTAAGAATAGTTGTGGTATTTTTTAAGGTTTGTCTGAAGTTTGTTGTTGTGTACAAGTCATTTTGACGTCTTCTGTTCTGACAAACGTCTGTCGGGTCTTTGTTTAAGGTCAGGAGCACAAAGTGGCACAACATCAAGATGCCAAAAGACATGACATAATGCTATTTGCTCTCCGCCGGTCTGCAGTTGCAAAAGCGCTCTGGTTGTACGAGCCGAGGGGTGAGCGGGGGGGACTAATGGGTGGAGAGGAATGCAGCCTTGTATAGGCTCTGCGGGGTCTGAGGGCCTCCCGCCTCCTCCCTCCCCTCGCCTCTTGTGTCCAGGCTGCTTCAGTCACTCACCTGCCAGCTGAAACATGGGAGGGAAATGTAAGAGAGCTTTCAAAATGGAGACTCCTGAGCCAATCAGCCGAAGGGATTCACGGCAGGGCAAGAAGGAGGAGGGAGGAGCGTGCAGCCCCCAACTTGTCACTATTAATAAAAGCTTGGTGTCTGATTTAGGCCCTGCTTCGTAGTCCTGGAATGAGAGACGATTTGCAATCAGAGCAGAGCGTGCTCTGCACTGTGGCTATGTGTGACTGATGAAGTCACCCGGCCAGCCAAGTTATTTTCTGATCAGTGGTTCTGCCAAGCCGGGTCAACAAAACCAACACTAATGCCATTTAATCACGCTGTCAAGGTCTCACCTATTGTTGTGATTCAGTGCCGCTCGCACCACTGTGGCCGCTCAGGAGGGTTGCAATGAGCATACACAGGGTTCATGCAGTCATGAAAAACCTGGTGAATATACCCTGAAAGTTTTGGAAAAGTCATGAAGTTTTGTGTAACCTGTGAAATTTGATATTCCAATTATAACGTCTGTTTTTACAGGCCTCTGGAAGCCTTCTTTTAAAAAAAATCACCAAAACTTTTTAAAGAAAACAAAATTGCCGCACTTGTTTTAAAGGAAAAAAAAAGTTCTTTATAAATCACAAAAAAGTTAAAGAAAGAAAAGTAGCCAAAAGTATTTTGTAAAAAGTCATTTATTTTCTTTAAAAATCACCAAAAAGGAAAAAAAGATGAAAAAAATTGGCCATTTTTTCTTTAAACGTCACCTAGAAATTTTAAGAGAAAAATACCAAAAATTAAAAGAACAAACTGCAAAAAAATAAAGAAAAAATGGTGATTTTTAAACCCTAATAAAATATTTTAAAAAGTGCTTAAAAATTATTTGACATACCTCCCCCCCTTTATGCACCACCCTTTCATAAATAAACACTTCCTTTGTTTTATTAAAATATTAAGCTTTAATCCTTTCTTGAATACTTCTTTTAAATAATATATATTTTACATTTTAAACATCGGCTACATCGTAGTGAAAAAGAACTGATGAGGAGTATCAGTGGTCGTTTCAGAGAATATTTGGCTTATGGAAAAATCATAGAAATTCATTGGCTAAAAATGTGTTTGAACCTTGATGTAACATTTAGTCCTCAGTTATTCCAGCAGCGTCCGCAGCTCAGCATGCAAATAACTAAATGTAAATGCTTCTCAGCTCCAGCCTGCTTCCATTTTTGTGACAGAACATCGATTTGCATATCCACTTGTTCACCCTCCGCTCTCCCACTCCCTCCTGTTGTTTTGACAGCGTCCCAGTCGAACAGCAGCCTAAAGAAGCAGAGGAGCCGGAGCATCTTCAGCACATTCTTCTGCTGCTTCCGAAACTACAATGTGGACCCGCCGGCCACCAACACCAACACCAGCTCCCTGCCTCCACCTGTCGAGGAGAACGGATCGCCTCCCAAGGTGCCGCTCCACCAAAATCAGTTTTTTCTTCATCCTTGTGCACCTTTTTGTTTCTTTTTTTTTTTTTTGGTTCTCCTTCTGACCCCTCACCCTGTATCTGTATGTGTGTGTCTATCTCTCCTGTGTTGTAGTGTGACCAGGTCGAGGTCATCCCTGTCCCTAGTGTATGTATCGCCTTTTTTGTTGTTGTTTCCTTTCCTTTGCATGCAGGCTGAGTGGGCTGGTGCTGGCACATCCTGTCTGTGTGGGCTCCAGTGCACCTCAGAGAGCTTTTGCTCTGCTGCCGTACTGCGGCTCATTTTCAGCCGATCGTAGCGCCGGCTGCGTGGAAGGTGTTTATGCACCTGTGGGTTTAAAAGGTGCCTCTGCGCCTGATCTGCATGAGTGACTCTCTGTGGTTTGTATGCTTTCAGAAATACAGTGACACTAACTGTCTAACAAATTAAGTGTAAAATGTTTTAAATAATTGCCTCAGGTGCTTTGCAAGATGTAAATCCCATTCTTTGTGCTACTTAGCTATAATAATATGAGAGTTAACCCTTTGAAACCTGGAGCATCATCAACTTTTTTTGTGTTGCTTTCAGGGACATTTCACAATATTTAAACCTTAAAATCTGGTGCAATTTCTTTCTTAAATTGAATAAGCAGCTGGGTAAGAAATGTTCTATAAATTGGCAAAAAAATAGCAGATTTAGGAAATTACTTTTAAGAAGCTAGGGAAAGTGAGAAAATATATTTAAAGTTATAACTACATATTTTAAATAATTATAAGAATTTAAGCACTTTTTAAAGATAATTTCCTTGTTGTTTTTACTTTTTTTTTCAGATTTTCAGGTTATTTTCTCGTACATTTAACACATTTTTTTGTAATTATTGTGTCAATTCTTCTGTCGTTACTCATTGCTTTCTTCCCATATTTTTGAAAGAAATCCAGCCGATTTGCTTCGGTTTCAGAGGGTTAAGCTCCACAGCAGCTCTTCGTGTTTTAGTGTGCTTCTTAATTAAAGGGTGAAACTAATTAATCTGGTCACACAGGGAAATAATTAAATGTGATCTGATCTATGTACTGGTTCAGTTATTAATCAGTGACTGTATGAAGCTCAACTCTGACAGGGGAAGTCAACGCGAAATTTAAAAATATATATTTTTCCTCCTACCTGTAGAGCTATTAATTTATAGACTATTTAGATGTGAGATGTTGAGTGTTGGAGATTTCAGCTGCAGAGATGTTTGCTTTTTCTCTGATATAATAAAGCTTGATGGTATCGACTTGTGGTGCTCAAAGCGCCAAAAATTCCACATTTGGAAAACTCAGCAGCAATGTCTATTTGCAGAAATCATGATGTGGTTTTTCAAGATAATCCACAGACCTTGTTGAGAGCAGTTTCATGTAGGAACTATTTTCTTTGAAGAGGTGGCACCTTGTAAAGCAGCTTCAGCCGTGTGTGTGTGTGTGTGTGTGTGTGTGTGTGTGTGTGTGTGTGTGTGTGTGTGTGTGTGTGTGTGTGTGTGTGTGTGTGTGTGTGTGTGTGTGTGTGTGTGTGTGTGTGTGTGTGTGTGAGAGTGTGTGTGAGAGTGTGTATGGGTGAATGTGACGCATAGTTTTAAAGCACTTTCAGTGGTGGTGAGAATAAAAGAGGAGCTTTTTATTTATGATTCTGTCTCCCAAATTACACCCGCCAACCAAATAATGAAGGAAGCGTGCATCTGGGTGACGTAATAATAATAATACTAAAAACCATAATAATAACAACAACAATAATAATTCTCATTATGTTTATCATAATCATCATTTTTATATTGATATAGCACCTTTCGAAGTGCTTTGCCCATTAACACAGCTGACATCAACATTTACAAGATATAAAATGAGATAAAATAATATTAAAAGTAACGATATATACCATTAGTTAAAAAAGGCCGAGTGAAAAGTGAGTTTTAAGATGAGATTGAATGGAGGTCACTGAGTTTCACAGCTGAGAAAAGCAAAGCATGCTCACCTTTAGTGACAAGACGAGATTTTGGAGCCATTAGTCGAGCTTTGTGGGAGGATCTCAGGCGGCGATGAGGCTCATATGGAGTTAACAAGTCTCAGATAAAGGCAGGAGCCTGACCATTCAGGGTTTTAAAAACAAGCAGTACACATAAATGTCATCCTCCTCAGCCGAGCTGTAACCATAGCTGGCTCAGGAAATGTGCACGCTTCCTTCTGCATGGTGATTCGGTTCAGTGCGGTGCTGCAGGTGTAGTTTGGTAGAAAGAAAGTAGTTCCTAAATGAACCTGCTCACAGCTACGTCTGTGGATTTTCTTGCTTAACTGGCTCCTGATGTCTTTAAAGAGACACTGCTGTTGAGTTAGATGAGAGCAATATCTATTTTTTTCTGTCTTCATACTGCCCTGAAATTGCAGTTTTAAGGTGTGTGACGGTATTTTTGTGTAATTCATGGTTTCTGAATACAAGTCTATTTAACCCTTTAACAGTGACACTGAGAAATACCAAAAAACATTTAACATTGTAGACCATAGGATATGTTAACACATCATCACCTCATGCATCAATTTATTAAGAAAAAAAGCATTTGGCTTGTATATTCCATTGTAAAAAAGTACAAATGTCAAGGTATTATAATACAGATCTAACAAAAAAAGTAACTTTGTAAAAAAAGTGTAAAAATAAAAACAAACAGATACAAATAAAAATAAATCCAGCAACAAAAAAAAACAGTTTTAAATATGTGGTTAAAAAATTGTCGATGTGGTATAATAAGAACCTGAAAATTAAAGTAACTTCATAAAATAAACAAATTAAATAAATATTAAAAACAGATAAATATAAAAACAAAAAAATAAATCTAGTAACAAAATCTGTAAAATGCTTGGTAGAAAAATAGAAATATCATAAAAACAGAATTTAATAGAGTTAGAGTATAACCAAAATACCAGAGTGCATCTTTATGAAATGAAATTGGCTTTTGCAAAGTTTTTAGTAAAGCAATTAGATCGAAAAAAATAAATTTCAACCGTGCAGTTACAATGCCTGTTAAAGGTTTTACAGAATTAAGACTAGCTTCCTTACCTTGTTTACTCAGTATAAAACACACTCAAACTCTACTGAAACAAAAAAAAATCATCAAAACCGTCTTAGTTATACTTCATAGTTGTTTAGTAAATTAGTCTGCTGTTCAAACAATTACCAAATCTTAATGCTCCTCGTCAGGTGTGAAAATATACTGTTTTCACCTGCAGTTTCTATTATCTCCCTTCTGTTACATCTGTATCTTAAACCCTCACACCAGAGCTGTCTAGATTTATAAATAGCACAACAGGTAAGAGGGGAAATGTGTATTTTTGATTTTGGGTTGAACTATCCCGTTTAAGATCCATCAAAAGTAACTGATTTTTAATGCAGCGCTTTCTTTCTCGCACCGAGGCATAGTTCCCACATGACTTTTTTCATGTTCACACATGAATATGAAGTTCATAAAAGGTTAATTTTGGGTAATTTAAATGAAACTGAAAGCAGCTAACCTTCTGCATGGCCTTTGTTTCATTTATGTAAAATCTAAGGAGATTTCAGACAGTGTTAAATATCTGTGAGTTGGAGGGAATAACCGGCGTTTAAGAGTCCTATAAGGTGTCATTTTGAGTCAGTGGGTCTGTACACGCATCATTTCAAACATGGCTTTCAGTCAGCTGCGGTATCACCCATGGAGATGCTCTTCCTAACATGGCTTTTGTGCTCAGCCCTGCACGTTAATTTATGCAAAGAATGTGTCTTTCTCTGCATATATCTGACATGATACGCCTTGTTTTTCCCCGCAGCCACCAGCCAAATACCTCCTACCAGAGATGATAATATCTGACTATGGCAAAAAGTGTGTGGTGATTGACTTGGATGAAACGCTCGTCCACAGCTCATTCAAGGTAAAAAAAAATTGCTCATATTAAGGTGTGCTGTTTGTGTTGTGCACAGTCCTGCAGTTGAAGTGAGTGTGAGCTTGCTAAGGCTGTCTGTGTTACAAAGATAACAAAAAAACAACAATGTTCTTCTTATCTTTAATGTTTTTAAAGCACTACGTGGTTTATCTGACTGTTTGTCTGAATATGCTCCGACCTGATGTCTCAGATCCTCTGAAGCTGGCTGACTTAATATACCAAAAATGAATTACAAAAAGATTGGTTAAGCCTTGTTTGTTTTCATGCACAAATAATCTGGAACAGACTGCCCATAAAAATGAGATAACATTTTATGGTTGTTATTTCTTATACATTTTTTTTATGCGCTTTTACTGTTTTGAATTTTGTTGTTTAATATTTCTTTTATATTTGTATTTCTTTTTTTTTTGTTTTCCACCTCTGGCCTGTCTGCAACTTATTTCCAGAGTTATGGTATCCATGTGCTGTCTAATTATTTTATTTTATTTTATTAATGTATATATTTTTTCATACTTTTAGGGTTTAATTTTCAGCACTCTTGCATATAAAGCACTTTAAGATTATTATTATTATTATTATTATTATTAAAATCATACCTTTGACTACCCTGAAACGTGTGCTTTTCAGTAGAGATACATATAGAATATACTGTATATACTCTGCAGTGAGAGTAAAACATATATATCTGTATATATTGTCTATGTATTGTCTTTGTCAGCCAGTAACCTCCAGGATGTCAAAGCTGTGTTTCATCCATTAAAACACTGTGTAAACAGAGCCAGGAGAGGGGCAGGTGGTGGAGGATGATCAGTGGAAATATTACAGCTCTGATTGTGCATTTAGAATAAAAGCATCGTGGTTTTAGGAAAGTCTGAAGCCTGGCTGTTGTTTGCAATCAGCTGCAGTTATAATTAGCTACAGTTTCTTCTCAAAGTGATCGTTCAGACTTTTTGAAGGGGGTTGTATGATGCCGTGTTCACACTGAACGCGATAAAAATTTTGTTGTTACATTCATACTGTTAAGTGCAAAAAATGCGCCATTGAAGGCCATTCAAACTGCAATTTTTGATGTCATTCTGGGCTTTTGACTTGGAATTTGTAATTTTTACTATTTTCCACCTGATGACAGAATTTTATAAATATTTGGCATATGGAGAAAATACATGCTATTTCCACTCGGTGCACTGTCATAATCAATGTTGTTCCAAATCGCTGACATATCCCAGACTGTGATCCACTAAAAATATATATATATATGCTTTGCATGTAGTATATTGAAAATAATTCATTTTTTGTAAAAACTTAGTGGCATCATGACAAAAAAACTGACAACGCTGACAGTGTAATAACACCCAACTTCAAAAGATCCAAACAGTCCCTTTCAGCTTGAACAAGCCTCGTCACATGTAGAAATCTGCAGCCGTAGTAACCTGCGCCGGCCGTTTTTAGTTAAAGTCCAGAACCTGATGTGTGTAGACCTCCTTCTGCTCCTCTTCCTGTTTATCTGTCTTTGCACTCGCCGTCCAGATCCCGTCTGAGGGCGTCCGCCTCATCGCCTGTCCAGTTAGGTTTACTAGAGAGGTTGCAGAGGGAGGAGGACAACGAGGAGGATTTGTTTTGGAAAAAAAAAGACTGATAATTTTCGTCCTCCGTCCTTAGATTTGACTATCTGAGAGCTGCAGAGTTTAAGTGTTCCTGGCAGGACCTCTGCTGATCATTTGTGGTACTACACCAACAGTTTAAATAACTGACATGCTGCTGTTTCTCCTCTCACAGCCCATCAGCAACGCAGATTTTATTGTTCCAGTGGAGATCGATGGTACCGTTCATCAGGTAATGCGCACAAACGATATAAATACATGTAATACAAGTGATTTTTTTTCCCATTAGAAGCAACAGTTGTTTTTTAATCCAGTGTGAAGATCCTGAGGAGACTGGCTGTGATCCAGTTCAAGTAATCCAGGATAGGCTGTGTGTATCCGGGTTGGCCTATTCATGATTACTTGCACTGGGTGGCAGCCGCTGATCCGAGAGAGGAGGAGGAGGAGGGTGACTAAACTGTGAGTGACGATGAGGCGGTCACCAAACTGAAGATTTTTGACAATGCAAGGCACGCGTGCCTCACTGTGTCTGCAGCACTTATCGGCCTGGTTTTGGTGCTTTTCTACACACACACACACACACACACACACACACACACACACACACACACACACACACACACACACACAGTGCAGTCTTACTTTCCATAACAAACTCCGCTAACCTGTGTCCCATATACACCCGTCTTACAGAGGAGAACACTTTGCCGGTAACATTAGTCATAGAAAATGAGAACAGGTCAAGGTTTTACTTTTCAAGCAGTAAAAATGTTTTAGCATGACGTGTCTGAGTTAATCTGATTTACTTGAGACGGCACATCCTGTGATGCACAAGCGCGGTACATCGTGCTGCTTTACATCATATTGTTGTAATACTGCTAAACATTACAAAGTAAAGTTATTGTAAACTGGCTCTTCTAGTTGTTGATGTGTCCGACACTCATGTTTAACCATGTATGCTGTTTTTCTCTGGCCTAAACCCTGTGGTGTGTCTTGCAGGTGTATGTGCTGAAACGACCCCATGTGGACGAGTTTCTTCAAAAGATGGGGGAGCTTTTTGAATGTGTGCTCTTTACAGCCAGCCTTGCCAAGGTTTGTTCACACCTGGATGTGTTTTCTGTGCGTTTGTGACCACAGAACAACGTTTTCTTTTTCCTTGTTCTGGTATTTATTTGTCATCTGCTCCTGCTGTCTGAATTTTCACACTTCCTCTGCTTCACTTTCCGTCTGCGTCTTTTGCGTCTTAGACAATAATGCATGGGTAAGTTTAATGAATGAGATGGAGAATAAACCATTTTAGGGGCCTAATGTTCCAGTAGTGTCTAATGCTCCCCGTGCTGCGTTGAAAGCTAGGTGTCAGTGGTGCTTGTTGTGTCATAGAGTAGTATTTCCTGAGGCATCTTCCCTGTTGGGTAAACACAGCTGTAACCGGCTTTACTTCCTTTTGGAATAATCACGTAGCCTTTGCAAGTTTCTCTGTTTGGACTCTAGTTGAAGCGTATCACCACACAGATTTGCATCACAAAGTGTTTTCACAATATGCTTAAACATTTGATATTATGTGCTTTTTTTTAGTTGTACAGCAGTAAAATTGAGTGTAATATTAGTTTTTTTCTCCAGTGTAACATGTTGTTGTGTGTTTGTTTGGATTGGGCAGTATGCAGACCCTGTGGCAGACCTGCTGGACCAGTGGGGCGTGTTTCGAGCGCGGCTTTTTAGAGAATCCTGCGTTTTTCACAGAGGGAACTACGTCAAAGACCTCAGCCGGCTGGGACGAGAGCTCAGCAACGTCATCATTGTTGACAATTCACCCGCCTCTTACATTTTCCACCCTGAAAATGCTGTGAGTTCCTGAGGAAGTAATTTATTTGTGACTGTTAAAAGCTACTTTCATACTCTCACTCATTCATACTCTGAATTCACCACCAAAGAGTCCAAGACTCTCATTGTTTACTCACCTGATACAGTCCATTGTCTTAGATACATTTTTATGTAGTAATAATGAAAATTTGTATAGCACCTTTCAGGCAAAAAATGCAGCCCAGTGTGCTTTACAACAAAGAAATTACATGCACCAAATGCTTCACATAAAAAGACATAAAGACACAATAAAACCTGCAAGTAAAAATAAGATAAGGTCAGAACAGAATGCATCTTCACATGGATAAAACCCACGTGATAATACAAATAAAAGTTAGATAAAAACAAGATTAAAAATAGAATACACAGATGGAAGTAAAACCTATAGAGATAATATGAATAGAAATAAAGCTAACAATAGTGTGTAAAATGAAGGAAATTACAACATTTTAAAGAGTATTGACGTTTTTGTAACATGACTTCAGGACGCTAAACAAAAATGCACCCTGTTTGGAGAAAAGGCAGGAGTGCAGTGTACTGCTGTAGAAGGGGGGCAGCAGCAAAAGGTATTTTGGCCAGCAAAAACAACATCAGTTAAAAGTGTAGGCTATATTTGGAGTATTTTCACCAGTTAACCATGTGAGTGAAATACTCACACTGTTGAGCCCTGAAACAGCAGCTCCGGTGCTCTCTGAGGTAAAATTACAGTTTTTGTCAAAGCAGTCTGGTAGCTTTGAAGAGAGCAAAAAAACGGCTTCAGTTAGCCGTCAGAAAGGGCTGTCTGACGGCAAGATGAAGCGATGACAATATTCTAAATATAGCATACACTTAAACTGATAGCCTCATCCGCAGCAGCACATTGCTAAGCTTCCAGACTGGAGCCGTGCCGACTGACTGACCGACTGGATAAAAACCTCATGTAACCCCACTTTAAAAAATCTGAACTCTTATCTTAAATATTTAACCTTTGAACACCTGGATTAACATCAGTTTTCTTGAACTGTATTGCGATGAGAAAATTGGTTTAATTTCTTTGAAAAAAAATGGAATAAAACATAATGAGCAACTTGGCAAAAAAAAGTCGTGCAAACTGCAAAAAAATAGTGAAAGAGGAAAGGAATTTATCAGAATTTATGTTGGAGGGAATATTAGATATTATCAAAAAACGAGAGAAAAACGTCCAGAAAGCTATACTCATAATGCTCTTAATTGTATATTTAAATTATGTTACAAAAAAATTAAAAACGTGGCAAGAAATGTCTTGCAAACAAGTTTAGTAAAAGGAGAAAGAAAATTATTTAAAAAAATAAGTTGGTGGGAAAATATCAAAAAATGCAGGAAAAATGTCCAGAAAACTGTATTTTTTATTTCGTAATTATGCATTTAAAATTGTTACAGAAAAAAAAGAAAAAAACATATTTTTTATTGCTCTTTCTTTGGAGTCTTTCTTTTTTTTGTGCTAATTTGTTTTTTTACTTTTCAGTTATTTTACTTGTTTGTTTGTTTGTTTCTGGGGGGGGGTTGTTTTTTTTACTAATTTCTTGATCATTTTTGGGCCATTTCATATGAAGTTGCTCGTCATTGTTTTTTGGTTTTTTTTTTTAAACGAAATTCAATAATCCAACAAATCAATTGGATTTATTAAGTTACTTAAAAATTAGTTTAATTTTTTTGTTTGTTTGTTTTTAATGTTGTTTGAAGTTCTGGTATTCTTATTAAATCAATCTTAGCTGTTGAATAACTTGCGGTGGTTTCCTCGTCTCTGAAGGTCCCTGTCCAATCCTGGTTTGACGACATGAATGACACAGAGCTCCTGGACCTGCTGCCTTTCTTTGAGGGACTCAGCAAAGAAGAGGAGGTTTACGGAGTCCTGCAGAATCTGAGAGGCAGGTAGCAGGACACACCACAGCACCCTCCTCTCTCTGTCCGTCTCTGCTCCTTCCTACAAACACGTCTCTCAGACTCAGGCAGATCCTCCCACACGCGCCCCTCTTGTCTCTGCCCCAAGGGGACGCCTTGGAGTCTCACTGTGGAAACCTTCATGTTTAACCCCGTCTCCGCTCTCATGTCCTGGTGACCGGCTGCCTTCTGAGTGCCATCAGAAAACAAAAAAACAAAAAACAAAAAAACAAACACTACATATCCCAGGAGCACTGTGTTTCACAAAAAAACACACACACCAGAAAGCGTACAGAGCGTCCTGAGCTGATAATACCGGGGACAAAATGCCAAGAGGAATGAACTCTGGTCTTTATTTTCAAACCAACAAAGTTTTACTATTCGGTGAAGTGCTTATTTTAAAACCAAAAAAAAAAGTTTTGTCTGAAATTTCTTTTGTGGGTACCACACAAAAGTCTGAAAAGATTTTGTCCTCGTATTGTTGCTATGCAGGCAGTTTCTGGTGGTAGAAAGGACTGTGATTCTCTTTTCTTACTGAATGAAGTGCCTTGTGTGAATGTTGTTTATATGGGAAGATATTTTGTACATGGCATATTTCCGGAGTACTTCAGTCTTTTCACACACAATATGCTTTAAAGTGGACACGGAAGTATCTTGATATAAAAGTTTTACTTTTTTGAGTATCAAACGCTGGGTAAATGTCTCCATAATATTCTCTTTTTTTTCTCTCCCAGTATGCTTGTGCCATTATTTAGATGTGATTTGTTTCTTTCTGCTTTCATTATACGTAGAAATATTTGTTTTAGGCAAAGGAGTACGTTTGCAATTGTGAACTTTTACGCCCAACCTGCAAGTACAGTAGTTCTTTAATAGTTTGATCTGAAAGCTCAGATGAATTGTGCCATTTATTTTCTGTCTCTCCCCCTTTTATCTCATTTTATTATTATTATTATTATTATTATTATTATTATTATTATTATTATTTGCCAATTAAGAATTTTTAACAGGCTTCATATCTTTAAGAGGGGTTCAGCTATAACTGTTAAACCATTAGTAGTAAGTATAGCATTATAGGCTTTATTCTTTTGACAAATAGTTGTTTGTTTTTAATGTTTTGAGGTCCTTGTTTGTCATGTTGTGCTCTTCATGTGGCTAGCTGTCAGCCCACCTTTTTTCTTTTTTTTGGGCACACATAAGTGGTGCAGTTTCACCCTTAAAACCTCCTCCTAACTGGACGCGATGCGAGCGAACATGAATATCTGCTAACAGCTAAGCGCTGTGTTGTTTGAAAAAAAAAAGATGCTTTCCTGGCTGTATTTTCATCTCCAAACATTTGTCAGAGCGACAGAAAGTTGTTTCTTTTGCTCACTCAGGGCTCAAAAAGCTCCCTGAATTTTGTCGATAATCGTGTATTCGGATACTATTTTATCCGCCAGAGTTCACTCGCTCGCTGTTTGTTAGGAAGAGGCGGCAGGCGGCCTTCACACAAAACCCGGCGTTGCAGCGATTGGTCACGTGGTTGCTTGGTGGCGTGGGAGTCTGAGGTTTCCCCTTAATACGGCGTAATCATGACACGTCAAAAAACAGTATAATTATGATTTTAAATTTTTTATTATTGCAAAAACATATTTTGTGATTTCTTTTAATTTATTACAATTTATGAACTCCAGATTTTATGATTCTCCAGATATTTCCCCAAAGGAAAACTGGCGATATCTTGTTAAAGTGCAGCTGCGGACTAATACTATATATATACTGTAGTAGTAATAGTATATATATTCCTGCAGTGCTCCTAATAAACAGTCCAGCTCCAAAAACATAAAATCAGTATGTGTGGCAGATGTTTTAATCGTGGCTGACCGCCACAATTAAATAGATGTTTGGGGAAACCGTGTTTTTTTCTAACGTGATAAAGCTTTCGGTCTGTTCATCTCTCTTCCAAAATGCAGCCAAATGTATGTATTTTATTATTCTCTGCCACTGAAAGTAAAATTTGTGTTTGCATTATTAATAAGATACACAAAAAACAATACGTATTATCTGTATTGATACAGTTTTTGCGGTGCAGTACTATGCTATATTAATGTTTTTCCCCCACCCCATGTGAGAGTCTCGCTTAGACCATTTTTTGGGGGGTGGAGGGTTGAGAGAGAGGACAGTAGTCTAATTAAAAGGCTAAATCAAGCTTTAACTGTAGCTCGACGTAACTTTGCAATATTTACCAGCACAGGAGCGAAGCGATGTCCATATTTTAGCTACCTAAAGAACCAATATCGGTCTAAGTGTGCATTATTATTATTCAAATACTGTTTGAATGTTGTCTCCTCTTTAGCTCCCACAACAGCTGATGGAGGCAGCGGCAGAGCAGCTCGGCCGCTCAGTGGAGTAAAATAACTTTTTCTCAGCGGAGTCTGGCGTTTTTGATAAAAACGGCTTCAAATCCCCGTCGATGAGGGCTGTTTTACAGCGAGGGAAAGCGGTGAAAATATTCTAAATAAAGCACACATTTAAAACCGATAATGATTTTAGCCCGTTTGACTCCTGTTACATGTTTCTGCAGCATGATTTTGGGTTGCGTTTATCTTTTTCGCCCCACCGCCGCGGCCCAGACACACGCCCACTTTAAAACGAGCTAGACGAAGAGCGCGTTCGCCACAGCGTCCAGTTTGGTGTGAACGCAGCCTAATGGGATGATGTTTCTCCAAAATTGTACACAGTTGCAAAGGTATCCCTTTTGTGGTTTCAGGCAGGCTGGGATCTTACAGCAGAGGGGTCTGGTGCCATGTTTTTATTTTTTCTTGAGGTTAGTGTCTTTAGGGAATATAGGATAGTGTCGGATCGAGTCCGGCCAGCGTTAAAATCACACCGCTCTCTCCTGGTGTGAAACCAGCGGGGGCGCTGTGGCGTTCACCTGCCCGGACTCTTTTAAACTGCTCTTCACCTCAGTGCCTACGTTTGAGAGGAGCCACGCAAACCGAATGCTGCGACACGAGCTACCATGGCAATAACCTTTTTTTGGGAAGGGGGAGTTTCCATGCCGAGTGTTTGGTTTGGGCGTCGAGAGCACTTGATAAGCCGGTGGAAGTCTGGTGACACTAAAGGCCGGCCTGGTTCTCACAGTGACCCAAAAACTGGACACAACAATTAAGTCTTTCAGTCATTTTAGAATAAAAATGTAATTTTTCTTTTCTTTTTTCAAAAATACTGAAACAACTTGAATGTTGCTCGGTCTATTTCGGCAACAACAGCCAAACAACCTTGTACAGTGAACTACATTGCCATCAGCTTTTGTTGTGGAAGAAATCAAAAAGAAAAAGGACGCCTTCCAGACGTACAGACGGGCGCTCGGCTCATCAGACGGCCTCCCGACGTTCGGGGCCAGCTCTGCGCGGATCGCTACCGGGGCGCTGCAAACGGACTGTGAAGAACCTCACCGTGGCGTTGATGCCTTACTGCCCGCGGAGGCACAAAGCAATGTTTCTTCATCGATTCCAACGTCACATCGACACGTTTCAGCATCGTCTCATTTCTTACGGAGTGTGATAATAAGTTCATGTACTCGAGCAGTGGTTCCCAACCTGTTTTTTGTTGTTTTTAACTCCGCATCCTGTCGTCAGCACCACGCGGCGGGCCCCAAATGTGTTCTGTAACTGGATGTCATTAAACACAATTCACAATATTTTTTTCTTCAGTTTTTTTTTATGTCCGTACAGTTTTTTTTCGTACAATTAAACTGTCAATATTTAGGTTTTTTGGGTCAAGTGCTGGACATTAACCCTCTAAAGCAAGTTGATCTGATTTCTTTCAAAATTATGGGAAAAAGGCGGTGACCAACCAAAGAAGAAAATGACCCAAAACTTAGCAAGAAGTTAGTGAAAAGTGTCGGAAAACAACCTGATAATTATATTTTTAAAAAAAGAAGGAAAAAGTTTTTTTAAACGACCAGAAAAAAAGTGATTACGTTTTTAATAATTCCTTGAAGTGTAAATAGTCTTTTTTTTCTTTTTCCTCTAGCTTTTTAATATTTTTTTGATTTACTAATTTTAGCAGTCTGGAACATTTCTAACCAGTTTGCTTATCGCCTTATTACCCATGGTTTTCAAATAAATCACACCAATTTGTGCAACGTTCAAAGGTTTCAATACTTGTGAAAGGCGTCTAAAGTTAGCTTAAGAGTCTTTAAAAGTCACAAAAAAATAAGAAAAAAATGGCCAAAATGCTTTCTTTTAAAATCAGCAAAAAAAATCATAGTTGAAAAAAAGGCTTTTTTTTTTTTTTTTAGGAAAGTTTTCTTTAAAAATCTAAATTTAAGTAAATACAAAAAACCCAGAAATTTAAAGTCTCTCATCAGTGCTAAAAAATGATTTGACATGCCTCCTCCTTTTCGCACCACCTTCTCCCCTCTCATTAATTACAAACGGTCTCTGAATTATATTTAAATTTTCAGGTCTAATCCTGTCCTGAATTTATTTTTCTTTAAATAAAATATTTTTTAAAGGAGCAATTATGCTGCACAGAGCAAGAACTGATCGAGCATCAGAGATTGTTTCAGAGAAAATGTGGTCTTGAAAATTTGCCAAAAAGTGATTGAAATTTATGGGTAAAAATGTGTATGAGCTCTGTATCAGGACTGAATCCATTAGTTCTGCTTACAGTTCAAAATTCTATTATTTTTCACCAAAATTTATTTTATCTCATTTTTTTAATAGAAAACCTTGTTTGCCAATTTTTTTAAAGGGGTGAGCTGGCATACATGTTTAGCATCACAAACAAGTTTACAAAATTTATCTTTCAGATAAAATTATTGTATTAAAAGAAGAAGAAAGGAAGAAATAAAAAAGAAAAAGTAAATAAAAAAAGAAAGGCGAAAGAAGAGGAAAATAAAAAAGAAACAACACTGAATGTCGAAAAGGTCGACCAAAATTTTCAGGCCTCGAGCGCCATAGAGATGAACGGGTCGCGTCTCCAGAGCTGTATCCAGTTCTCTTTATACATCCACGCACGGGTTGGGAATCACTGTTCTGGACTATATGGGAGGCAAATGAACATTATGAAGCATTAAAAAGCTCAGACATCTGCTCTGTTCATGGTGTGATATTAAAAAGACCACCCACACTACTTCATAATTTCCAACTATTTTTTTCTGCTGCTCCTTCAGGTGAAATCTTTCTGCATAAGCGTTTGTGTCGGTGGCGAGATCACGATGGTTTCAGTGCAATGTCCTTTTTTTTCTTTCTTTTTATATATAAGAAGCATTTGGTCGACTCTTCTCAACCTCTCAATGATGACCTTTCTCTGAAAAACCGCCGTTTGTATCATTGTGATATTTTTCTACCTGCCTTTTGTCAGTATTTTGGTTTGAGAAGGTTCGCGTGACCCTGTTGTGTCCGACTTTTCATCGTCCCCGTCCTCTCAGATCTGTATCGTCCCTCTCTCGCCTTTCGGTGAGAATTCTCAGTCAGGTCTCGTCTTTTCTATCAGGGGTCGTGTGTGTGTGTGTGTGTGTGTGTGTGTGTGTGTGTGTGTGTGTGTGTGTGCGCTTCCTTAGAGTTTTTCTTTGTGTCTCACCTCACTCATAATCACACATTCATCATTTTATATTAATTTAACACCAAAGTTCTGCAACACTTGAGTTCAAGTCACTGTGCTTTTTTTTTTTCGTGAGGTCATTCACTTTATTTTCGGTTCTTGTTGGTTTACTTTAGCAGTGTGTCCTCCTGAGCATCAGTTTTCTTTCTTTCTATAATAAACGGCTTCATTGAAACTATTTCATCATGTCCTCTTTTTTTATAGATATATATACATATATATAACGTATGATATGGTACATGACTTTAGGCCAAAGATCATCACTTCAGATCGGTGTGATTGAGGTTTCTGCTGTCTGTTCCTGATTCAAAAAAAAAAAAGTAATGAGAGAGGATGTTACTGTGTTCTGTTGGTTCACTGTAAAATATACTTTTATTTTGACGTTAATTTCCTTCCAGTCCTGTCACAATAAAGCACATTTTTATGGAGGAATGTTGCTTGTCTTCTGTCAAATTTTAGCCACTTCAAAGGTAAAACTTTTCACCGTGGATATTAAGTGACTGATGGGAACAACAGCATCATAATGTTCAGAGGATTTTAGGACGATTCTCAGATCTTAGGATATTTTTAGGATTGTGCTGAGCAGACGTAGTGATTTGGGGGCCTGGGGCCACAGGCACATTGCCTTTCTCTTAATTCAATATGAAATATCCCTAAAATATGTCTTCAGTGTACTCAGTATTAATATTTTACTTGACAAAAGAAATGATTCCCATCAAAGCAGTGGAAAACAAAATTGCACACACAGATTAAAATGTTCAAAAGTGTATTTTGGCTTAAATGATCTGTTATTTGTTTTTAATTTTAGGGCTATATTCTTTTAATTGGGTAATTAGTTTGGCTGTACTGTTCAGTAACATGCACAAGATCCCAAATGAAAAAGAATCGTGATAAAATCGTGATCCTGCCGTTAAAAATCGTGCGTATATATATATATATATATATATATATATATATGTATAAGGCATGTGAACACACCACAAGAAAATTTATGTTCACAGAGTCGATAAAAAATGTAAATACAAACATGATTTTAAGTAAAATTAGAAGTGTGAAATGAGAAACCCTATTCAAAGCTTGTAATTAGGGGTCCAGACATTGATCCAGGTTTCAAAGGGTTAAACACAGCTTTATAAAGCAGGACTTAATTGCACAAAGCTTTTTTGACATCGGCTCTTTGACCAGAGGAACTTCCGTCCTCTTACTTTGTTGGTGTCAGAGTGGGGGTACGTGGGACATGTCCCCCGCAGTTCCCGTATCTGTGTCCTCTGTCCCCCTCACAATGTATCTTGAACACGTCGTACCTCGTTTTTCCGAGCGGTCTTGAAACGCACCATGACCCACCTGCGTTCACGCGCTGGTTTATTGTGATCACGTGACGCGTTTGAGACGCGCGCGGGCAGCTCTGCTCTGAACTGTCGGTTTGAACTAAAATACCAAAAATAATGTGCAGCAAACCGACCGGCACGAGGCCAAAAACCCGCTGTCCTCCCTCACCGCAGACCGCGTGAGCTGAGTCAGCTGTTTCCTGTTGATAATGTTCGCGCAATGACGTCACATTAATAAGACGCGAACAGTACTGACGTCATTGTTACCTGAGGCTAGCTAGCTAGCTGCGTGCTAACAACAGAGCCGCTCCTCCTTAATTCCCGCGCAGAGTTTGTGCTCACTATCTTTGAATTTACTTTTAAAATCTTTAATGCTCCAACAGGAAGAGCAGAGAGGAGGAGGAGGAGGAGGAGGAGGAGCGGAGACTACACTGACGCTCCTGCAGGAGCTTCACAGGTGAGATTATAACTGACAGAGAAATATATCTACAGCATTAAAGTGACTCTGAGATTCATTTACATCTACTATTGTTGATTTTGAAGTGTGTGTCAGCGCAGCAGAGAGCTGCAGCACTGACAGGGACACGCTCCACAGGTGAGGACAGACTACAGCTGACTGAGGACATGTTGTCTGCAGGATGAGAGGGACTCTGAGATTAACATCTGCAGCTTTTACTGAGCTTTTCATGTTCAGTGTTGTCACTTAATGATCTGGCTGCTCATCCTGTAGATGAGGGTCACTCTGTGTCACACAGACCAGAGTTTGGCAGCTCAGACTTGAGTCTCCGGGTGCTCCGGATCTGACAGGATGATAAATCCCTCGATAAAAGTCGATTTATTCCTGAACAGTCTGCCCCCTCACTTCAGAAATGATGGCTACGCTCCTGGTTTCTGGGATTTTAGGACATCTCTCGAATTTCAGGGCGTTTCTTGCTCAGGTTTAAAGGGGTTATTTAAAACAATATTTAAGCGTTTACATTAAACTGGGTGATTTTAGGGTATTTTAATTTAACCAGTGTGAGTGAGGAAAGAGAAGTATTATTTTGTTGCCTTTGAAAACATCACGGAAAAGACCAAAGTAATCTCACCATCATAAAACACCATTTAAACCCTAAAAGTGACAACCTGCCGCTGGCTAAAACAAACACTCAGAGTGGTTACATCGCAGCCTGCTGGGCAGCTGCGCAGCTGCGCAGCTGCACCGACAAAAACTCAAGTTCCCGTTAGACACAGAAACATGGACCAAAAAGAGTCCAGGTTAGAAAAACACCAAAGTTACGCTCTGAAGTCAGCGGGGGAAACGTTCACTTTGATTTGACCTGCTGGCTCACAGGTGCCTGTTTACACGCCGCAGCAACGTTAACATGCAGTCGTGTTTCTGTGCAGCTGAATGTTAGTCCAATATTTACTCTACTTTTAGCTCTTTATTTGTGTCTTTAGGTGCTAAATGCTGAGCAGGTCGTGTGCAGCAGGTTTCCAGAGAGCAGCGGGGGAAGATAATTACACAAGTTCTGCAATGAAATACACTTTTTGTGATTTCAGTTTATGCTGCTTTAGACTTTGACTCTACTGCATCTCAGGGGGAAATACTTTACTTTTCCCCACATTTATTTGATGAATTTTGTGATTTTACAGAATTTGATTAAACAAATGTAATATATAAGTATATTTGATTGTAAGCTACACAGAAACATGAAGTGATTAATAACATTCAGGGCCCGCCACAATATTACACACAAAATACGCACTTTTCAAAATCAAGCTTTAAAAAATACATTAATGTTATTTTCTACTTTCACTGGGATATTTTTTCAACCAAGAGCAGTCTTAATCATAAATATTTTATATTCTTGAATTTTTAGAATTTTAACCCTTTAAATGCCAGATTATTGTCATAATGCTACTATGTTTCTAAATGAGAAACACTTTGCTCACTCTGCACACATAATGAGCATTATAAAATCAAGCTTTAAAAATATCTTACATTAATATGATTTTCTCCTTAATTTCATCATGGAGCTGTGCATTCATGTGCATCACCTCCCTGACGTGTGTTTGATTGTTGAGTGTGCTCTGTGTGCTGAGGGCGTGTCCATCCAAAGTTCACCAGGTTAATGGTTTTATTCGGTGGAAAGGTTGACTTGGCTCGGCCTCAAACAGCTGTCCTTCTTCTCCTTTTAGCAAGAAGTAAAGCGGTTCAAAAAGGTTTCCTGTTTTACTGCAGTTTATCTGTTCTGCTCCGAGCGGCAGGAAGTGTTGAAAACTACCTGTTCAGCCAGGCTGTGGTTTAAGAATTTCACTCACAGACTTTATTATATTTGTTCAATTTTATTTGTCTTTTTATTTTTTAATTTTTTTTCTTTTGATTTTTTCTTAGCTTTAATTAAATATTATTATTATTAGCTTTAATTAAATATTATTATTATTATTATTATTATTATTATTAATATTAATATTATTATTATATTGCTTTGTCTAGCTTTACTTTAACTATTCTGTAATTATTTTTAATATTATTATTATTATTATTATCAGTATTATTTTCACCGCTCTTATCAACTTTGTGTCTTTGTTTTGTCTTTTTAATCTATTTTTCAGCTCTTTAGCTTTAACTATTTTATTATAATTATTTTGTCATTCATAGATTTTGTTTGTCTTTTTATTTTTTTTAAATGTTAGCTTTTATTTGATTAATATTATTATTCTAAAAACAATAATTTTATCGGTCTTTTGATTTTTTGTAATTTTTTAATGTAGCTTTTATTTGATCTTTTTTGTTATTATTTATTTTATAATTAGAATTATAATAATATTTATGTATTTTATTTTATTGTATTTTTATTTTGTTCTCGGTTTAATCTATTTTTTCATGTTTTTAGTATAGCTTTTAACTATTTCATCGTTAGCTTTAAAATGCTTTAAAATGTGTTTATTGTATTATTTTTTATTTTTTGTCTTTTCAGTCTATATTATCATTTTTTAAGGTCTAGTTTTAATTTCATTCTATCATTATTATTAATATTATTATTATTCGGCTGTTTTTAGGGTCGTCTTAGCAGCTTTTCAGTCACCTGTGAGGCAGCAGCTGAAGGTGCTGAGCGTGTTACACAGGTAATGTTTGATTGGTTGATTGTTTGCATTGGAGGTTATTATTATAAGCTTTGTCACTGTCATATATTTGGTGAACAGACACGTTATTAATCACTTTAACGGTTGCTTCACTGCACCTGGTACCACTCGGTTATTTTTACATAACTACAGATGCAAAGTTCAGCCGTGTGAACTCTTCAGATCAGTGAAACAATCTTTAGTTTTTATGCTGAAAAAAACCCCCAAAAAACACAGAGACAGCTGTTTGCATTCAAAACTTTTATCTTCATTCACAAAAAGATAAAGTCGTGATGATGTCACATGAAAAATGATCATACTTGGTGACGAAAATGACTGATGAAGACGAGGCACGTTGTTTTCGTGTTGGCTTATGTTGTTTTTTCAGGATTCATAAAATGTCATTTCGATAAACAGATTTAAACAGACGATACATCGACTGACCAGAAATGAGGGACACAAGCTGTCTTTAAAAAAAAAATCTGATGCCATCGCAAACTGAAGCACGTGTAACACTAGTGCAACTCACAGAAACCGACAGAAACGGTCCCTGTACTGTGACTCAGCTGTCAAACCCGTGTGAATGTAGTGTTTGTGTGCATAAACCCCGAACCGGTTACACCTCATTTCCAGCTGCAGATGGAGTTCTTCAGTTTGCCGTCCCCTCAGAAAAACTTGGTCTTTATCTGACTTTAAAAGGACAGTTTACCCGAAAATCAAAAATACATATTTTCCTCTTCCCTGGAGTGCTGTTTGTGTATCTTGATAGTTTAGGTTACCGAGTGTTGGAGGTATCAGATGTAGAGGTGTTTGCCTTCTCGCCAATAAAACTTAACTACACGGCACTACAGACTTTTTGAAATTTTTTTGAGATTTTTTTTTTTAATTATGTGAGTTTAATTTTTTCTTTAAATATTTGTGATTTTTTAAAGAAAACAAGCTTTCAGAGACATGTTTACATAAATACATTTTGGCTTTTTTTCTTTCAATTTTTTGTGATTTTTTAAGAAAACATGCTTTTCGAAAAGACACTTTTTCTTAAAAACATTTTGGCTTTTTTTTTCTTTTAAAAATGTTTTGGTGATTTTTAAAGAAAACATGCATCACCACAATTAAACCATTCATCACAGCCAGAAACTGCAGAAACAAAAACATCATTTTTACATTTCTGACAGATTTTTCATCACCGTACAAACTTTGCTTGTTAAACCACCTAAAAAACACAATTTGCATCATGAGAAATGCATGAAAACTGGGAAATACGTCACTAATGTTATTGTGCAGTTACGGTGAATCGCCGTGTTTGTCCAGCGTCAGCTCATACATCTGTGACTCTGCCGTGCATCAGCGGTCCCACTGCAAATATGTGTGTATCAGAGCACGGAGGTAAAAAAATAATGTTTGTGTGTTATTTTTAGAGGGTTTAATATTAAGATTAACCTATTGCGTCTCACTCCTGCCTGACACACTCTTCAGGTGTGCTGGTCCACACAGGTGAGGGGGGCGTGGCCTTGCAGCAGTGAAACCAGAGCACACGGAGGACCACAAAGACGGATCCCACAGCTGGTGAGTTTGATTCATTTTTTGTAAATTTTTGAAATGTTTGGAGAAACAGGCTGAAATGAAAGTTTAGATATGTGCTGTGTCTGTATCTGCTGTGGATGTAAACAGATGTTTGCCACCTAAAAAAGTCCCAGTTTAACAAATAAATAAATATTATTTTAAGTGTACTCTATATTGAGAGTATTTTAACTGCTTTACTGTTCCAACGGGGAAACCCGAGACCTTTGAGACCTGAGCAAATTAGCTTGACTTCATCCCTCTTTTGATTTGCTCGGGTTTCAGGGTTACCTGAGTCATTAATGTCACGGCAGCTTTTGAATTTTACTTGTAACGGGCTTAAAACCTGAGCTGATTACTACTGAGTTTTTAAAAATATGTTTTTCTTTTTTTGAGTACCACAAACCGAGTGCTTCTGTTACATTAAAGAGACGGCAGATATCTCCAAAGGGAAGAGGGAAAATACACATTTTTGATTTCAGGGTGATGTGTCCCTTTAAAGCAGCTGTTAAAACTAACGATCAACTAAAACTACGGAGCAAAACTTTAATTAAAAACAGCTGAACGTGGCTGCGTGAAGATGTCCTGTGGAGGCGCGTTGGTGACATTACTCAGCGTCAACGACCATGATGTGAACGAAGAGTCCAGCTGAGTGGAGGACGTCTCCGTCCTTATTGAGCAGAGGGACGTGTCTGTATCCTGTGAGGGAGCACAAAGCAGTCAGAGATTTTAAAAACACATGAAGCGCTCTTTGTTGCAGTGTGAATTCATTTCTTTATGCTCGACCGGAGACACGATCGTTCCCGTCTGTGTTCGTTTATGAAGTGAGAAAACAAAAAACTCAAAAAATCAGTCGTTTTGCATCATTGGACAAAAATAAAAAGCCAGCTGCAGAACGTACCCATTTTTAAGCTGCTGAGCGGAAGCGTGTACTGTCCGACAAACTCGTTATCAGACGTGGAGTCGTAGTCTTCAACGAGGAAGCGCACCACCGCCAGCTCCGGCACGTACACGTCAAACTGGAAGTTTTCGTTCCACGATGGGTTAAAACCTTCAGCAGAAAAGAAGACAGACGCCATCACTGACTCCATGAATGACAAAATTTATGCATCAACAAAACCTGTTACGTTCCCGTAGGTATTTAGTCATTTATTTACATGCTTCTTCTGCCTAAAAGCGTTTTTTTTCCCACAATGCAAAAAACCCTTGAAGGGGTTAATACTTGAGTTGTATGCAGCTGTTGGTTTTACAGTTTTTATTCTAACTTTTATTTAACTATTATCATTATTATTATTGATTTCATCTATCTTATTAATTTTATTTGACTTTATAATATATATTTTTAAGTTTTCATTTGAGCTTTTATTTAAATATTATCATTAAAACTATTATTGAAAATAATAATAATAGTTACTAAATTACTTTGTTAAATTAAATAAATGTATTATATTATTTAATTAATTGAATAATTATTAATTATGATAATCATCTATATATATGAATATATATCACCAATAATAAAATGATAATAATCCTAAAATTGTCTTCACTTTTGCTATTTTTAGTGGTTATTTTTGTTTGTTTTTTTATATAATTTTGCAATTTATGTTACCTGTTATATCTTACCTTATTTTATTACTTATTACTTTATTGTAAAGCACTTAAAGTAAATTGCCCTGCTCTAATAATAATAATATGAGGGGCAAAGAGATGAAAAAAATGTGGAAAATATACGCTCAAAAGTTTAAAATACAGACAAGTATGTCAACAATATCTGCTTTTTATAAACTACAGTGAGAAGCAGAAGCACGGCACAAAACACCTCATGTATATTGTGTTTGAAATGAAAGGTACCGTTGTTTTCGACGTAATTGGTCTCTTTCTCGGCGACATCATCCGGCACTCCGAAAACCTGCACTTTAACCAGCGGGTCCACGATGGAGGACTTCTTCTCGTTGACTTTGGGGAGCTGCTGGGCTGAAATCACCTGTCGACAGGTGGAGAGGCATCGTGTCAGAGTTTAAAAGGTGATAAAAAACATATCACGATACGATTCAATATATTACGATTCTGTATGCAAGGCGATATATTTAACCCTTTGAAACCTGGATCGTCATCGCTTTTCTTGAGCTGCATTCACACGCCTTTCACAAGTTTTTAAACCTTAAACCTAATGTCTCCAAAATTGCAAGAAATTATTTTAGATTCTGAAATTATTATGTTTTTTATTATGTGTTTAATTATCACAATGAAATATTTGAAATTGTTTTACAGAATGATTATCATTTTAATCAGGTAATTTTATCTTTATTGTGGTAGGACAGATGTTAGCCTAAGAGGGGAGAGAGAGGGGATGACACGCAGCGAAGGGCCACAGGTTGGAGTCAAACCGGTATTCACTGCGATTTTGGGAGGTCCCACACTAAAGATGACCATCGTGAAAGAAACGCAGCGATAACTTTTTTAAATTTCCTACGTCGCACAGTGAGAGAGGTTCAAGGACGGCTGTTATCGCTGGCGTGTCATCAAAAACCATCTGAGGTAATATTCCGACTGTCAGAAATTTGGGATGACCATCTCACTGTGTGACTGCTGTTACGACCTACGACTACTAACCAACCAACAGAAATGCAGCACGAAATGACGCACTGATCAGCACGACTCTGCTAAATGCTCGTAGATGCGGGTACCCCGAGCTCGTGTTGCAAAACTGGCGTGCCAAGTCGGCCTCTTTTCCCAACTGTGACCCGACCACGTTCTCCTCCTCCTCCTGTTTTTGACTTTTTCCGACACACATAAATGCCACTATAGCGAGGGCTCCATTTGTTTACATTTTGCTCTCACCACTACAGCGGCACAGATGGATGACGCACGCCGAGGACGTTTTGTTGCTGCGTATTGACGTCGATGGATGTAGCTCGTAGCCTGCGATTCAGTAGGTGATGTCATTGTACAGTCTGCGTACATCAAACTTGATGTCGTATATAAGTTTACTGTCGCAGAGCTGCACTAAACTGACTAAAATCTCAGTCTGCAGGAGGCTTCATGTTAAAAAACAATCTTTGCTCGTAAACTATCAACAAAAAATCGATACAGTATCGATCTGATCTCCTCAGCAGCATTTTTGAACGGCAGCAAACACCTGGGCGCACCGTCAGTGTGTGTTACTATGGCGACACACTCACCATTACGTGCAGCGTCTTGTGCTTCAGCCAGTCTCCTCGGGTCAGCGTGATGGGGTCGAACTCTGTGTTTTCGTCTCTCATGTAGGCCGGCTTCAGGATGTAGCCGCTCTTTCCGTTCACCAGGAATCTGCCCTGGTTAATGTCCATTTCCTCGCAGGTAGTCTGGAAGTTTAAGGCCACTGGAAAGGAAATAATCAGATTATGCGAGGAGAGCAACGGGTCAAAAATTGCGAGGGCCTGTGAGTTTGTATTTCCCTCCCTGCGTCAGTGTCATTTACCGATTTGGCAGCCGGCGTTCCACAGAGGCACGGGGTTGTAGTTGGAGGAGTCGGTCCTCATGCCTGCTGGATATATGCGGCTCAGCTTGTCCACGTTGTGACGGATGTAGGCATTAGCTGCAGAGAATAAAAGCACAGATTTATCTACTGAGCTGGAACTTGAGTGAATTATTGAGTTGTGGCAAAAATTGTTTGTGAGGTTGACCTTAACTCTAAGACCACCAAAATCTAATTATTTAATTGCTGAATTCAAGTGAATGTTTGTGCCAAATTTTTAGGAAATTCCCTCAAGGCCATCTTGAGATATTACATTTGCAAAAATGAAAAGGACGCAAGCTCACAGCTCACATCGAGCTGGTCTTGAGATATAATGTTAACAAGAATGAGATAGACAAGGTCACAGTGACCTTGACCTTTAACCACCAAAATCTAATCAGTTCATTCTTAAGTCCATGTGGACGTTTGTGCCAAATTTGAAGAAAATTCTCTCAAGGCCCTTCTTTAGTGTTTACGAGAATTAAAAGGACACAAGGTCACAGTGCCCTTTGACCACAGATATTTTATCAGCTTTGGGGGGAGAATGAACAAAAAAAGACCTGACATCAATTAATTAGTTTTAGGGAGAAAAAATAATAAATAGTAATTTCCTTACAAATAGAAAATATGACATTTGGATGACAGCAATGCAAGTGGTATTCTGTCAATTTTTCCTTTTTTTTTTTTAAATTACCTATTATTTTGAGATTCAACAATGCAATTTTGCAAAAAAAAGACTCATAAAATCATACCTTTTACATCTATGACCTTTTAAGACTTGTGAAAAATGAGTTTAACACTTTTTAAGACCAATTAAGGCCTTGTTTTTTGATCAATGCCAATGCCAGTCAATGCCTTTTAAGACTATTTAAAGATCTGCGGGGACCCTGCTGTCCCTTCAGTGAATGCAGCCTGAAGTCTTCCTCACCTGACTCCTCTGCCAGCTCAACGGCCGTTCCCTCCGTGAAGGACGACATCTCATAGAAGCTCAAGTTTTTTCTTGCGTGCTCAAAGCCGTGGAAGTGGACGCTCTTACAGTAGACCACCATGTCCGAAAGCTCCTTCGCTAGTTTCAGCTTCTTTTTCTCCTGTGCATTAAATGAGAAATTACGTGTCAGTACAAAAGGGATGCCCATTAACGCTAAAAACGGAGATCATTTATTTACTCTCCCTTCATGTGAACCCCACCTTTTTCTTCTCTTCCTCCTTCTTTTCATCACTTGACTCCTCCTCCTCCGTCACGTCCAAGTCATCTGCTGCTGGCTCAGGAGCAAAGCTGGCCTCCAGTTTGTTTAACCTCTTCCCTTTGATCAAGAACTTCCCCTTCAGCTCCTGCAGACACGCGCACACAGTGAGTGAACGATATCAAAGGACAAAAATGTAGCCACAGATAATAGTGGAGACAAACCTCTGGGGATGGAAAGTCTGTGGGCATGCTGTTCCCCAGGGGGGAGGTGAGGAGTGCACTGCCCAGGATGGAGCTCATGTGGTGGGCCATGACTGCCTGCTGCTCCACGCAGCAGTGGTTCTCCAAGGAGATGATGACTGGGTAATCGGACGTCTGGGGACGACCAGAAAGAAGCTACAATTACCACCAAACTTTTCTTTGAAAACATTGATTCTTCGCACACTTCCTCTTCCCGGCAGAACAGAAAATCTCTACAATCAGTACAGTTTGAGGATTAGTCTTAGACGAGGTCACACTGACCTTGACATTTGACCATGAAATTGTCATCAGTTCATCCTTGTCTCAAAATGGATGTTTGTGTCAAATTTGAGGGAAATCCCTCAAGGCGTTCTTGAGACATAACATTAACAAGAATGAGATGGACGAGGTCACAGTGACCTATGACCATAAAACTGTAATCAGTTCATTATTGACCGAAAGACGTTTGTGCCCAATTTTAAGAAATTCCCTTAATAAATTCTTGAAATAAAACATTCACAAGGATAAGGTGAACACGGTCACAGTGACCTTCACCTTTGCCTTATGACCACCAAATTCTAATCAGTTCATCCTTTAGTCAAAATGGATGTTTGTGTCAAATTTGAAGAAATTCACTCAAAGCCTTCTTGAAATATAGTGTTCACGAGACAAGGACAAGGTCATAGTCACCTTGACGTTGGACTACCAAAATCTAAAATGTTGATTCTTGACTTAAAATGGATGTTTCTGCAAATTGACCACCAAAATCTATTCAGTGCATCCTTGAGTCCAAGTGGACATTTTCGCCAAATTTGAAGAAAACGGATGGATGGATGGATGGATGGATGGATGGATGGATGGATGGATGGATGGACAAGCCAAAAACACAATGCCTCTGGCCACAGCTGTCGTCAGTGCCGAGGCATAAAAACGGAGACGTCAGTTTGAAAAGAGCACAGAGTGGTAATGGACATGTCTGGAAACTAAACTCACCTTGAACGCGTACTCCTTGATGGCTGCGATGACGTCCTTGAAGAGGATCTTTGAGGTGAGCGTGTAGCCGTGGTAGATCTCTGGCTCATCATCATCTCCGTCCCAGCAGTCCAGCTCCACACAGCGGCAGCCCTTCAGCAGCGCCCTGACAAAAACACAAACTGTGTTAATGTCCTAAAAACACACCCTGTAAAGCAGCCGCAAGGTTGTAAATACCAGACCTGAAGGACGGGTCCTAACGGGAAGCTGTTACCTGACGTAAGCCTCCGTGCTGCTGGGCCCGCTCAGCTGATCCTCCATGAGGTAGGTGTTGTGCGAGGAGGAGATGAAGTAGTGGTTGAGGGGCTGGCTCATATCCTGGTAAACGTCTCTGTGGTCTGGATTGAAGACCAAGGCGTCCGGATTGTGCATGTACATGAGAAAGCCATCTTTGGACAGCAGCTTCTTATCCTTGGCTGAAGGGATACAAATACACAGCAGGGAGCCAGACATCAATGTCATTTCCCCCGCGCTAATGTCATATTTAACGAAATAAGAGCAGAAAAAAACCCCTCGATTCCAAAATGACCACAAAATCAAGGAAAAAATGACTAACTAAGCAAAATCTCAGCAAGTATCAGCTGGCAGGACGCTCTGCTGTTGAAACGCTTCACAGACGCTCCTGGTGGGATTTGGAGCAAAATAGGGCCGCAGATGTCACGCTCTCGACACGCTGCCGGTAGAATCGAGGGGTAAGGGTCCTGTTTAGGTTCAGGTTACTGTATTTGTACCCGCAGGTACATTTGGTTTGCAGTATAAAGTACAAGGCATCCATTCAACTCAGCTGTCAGACACCACAAGCAACATCCAGGATAAAAAGATGATAAAAATATACAGATTAAAATATAAAAGATAAGACAGTTAAAGTACCCAAGTGCTGATCAAAATGGTATAAATACTATGATACAACAGTTAGTTCCAACCAAGCAATTTGATCGGTCGAGAAGAATTTGATGAGTGATGATATACAATAAAACATCACTGGGACTTTTAACTCTTTATGTATCGCTCCACTTCACAGCTGTTTTAAACCGTTTATAGTCTCACACTAATGGTCGGTAGTGTGTTATGCTCTGAACCTCTTTGCATTAAGTTGGCAAACCTGACACAAAATGTCCTCAGCTGTGGTGCACGTATGTAAAACATCCGTGTAACACATTACTTATATTTAAGAGCACTGTACAGGCTGTTATCTCTGCTGTACAGGCTATTATTGCATGTAATTTAGGTTTATCTTATATGTTCCTAATAACAAGCGCAAGTTGTCATCAAAAGGCTTGTTTAACTGGTTAGCTGGCTTCCCAGTAAGATATTTGACTTGGAAAATCGCTAATGTTGAACATCTGTCATCAGGTTGTTTTCTGTGACAGTAAATGAAACACACGTTATCAGTATTTGACTTTTGACTGTGACTTTTTGCGACACCGCTCCACCACATCGTGGCGTCAACACCCGAAAAACCCTGTTATTTCTGACCTCTTTCGTCCGGCTCGTTCCTCTGGATGATTTTGTGCGCGTCGGCCAGTGTGGCCTTCTCTCTCTGCTCTTTCATCAGGAACTCCACCAGGTTCTCAGGACTCATGAAGCCTGACGTTTTAGCGTACTCTCCGTAGATCACGCCGATCTCCTCCCGACTGGTCAACAGGTCATAGAACTGTTCGATATCCCTTTCAGACAGGTATCCAGAGTTGGATTTGTCACATTTCTGCGCAATGGAAATATACAAAAAGGTGGACCACAGTTGAATGTAAAATTAAAGGCAACCCCAAAATCAAAAATACATATATTTCCTTTATCCTATGGTGGTATTAATCAGTTTAGATTGTTATAGTGTGAGCTGCAGAGTGCAGATGCACAGTGATACCGTTAGCAGATGTAGTTTAATAGTTCCTATATAAAACTGCTCACAACAAGGTCTGTTGGTTATCTTTTTATTCTTTCTTCTTTTTATTTTATTATATTTAATCGTTTGATGCTTTTAGCACCACAAGCCAAATGCTATCTAGTTCCATCATATTGGAGAGAAGGCAAACGTGTTTTTCAAAAACACAGAGGGAAGTTACATAACAAAATTAGCTGAAATTGCCCCCCCCCCCCAAAAAAAAGGTAAAGAAAAAGGGTAAATAACAAAATGAAATAAAATAAACAAAACAAAGTATAAATAAATAAATAAAATTGTTAACAATAGATATAAAATGAATATTATATGAAAATAGTTTTTTAGGATATTTTTTATATTTTTACTATTATTATTATTCCTAAAATTTCCAATATACACGCTGAAAAAAGGGCATCTTGCCTGAAATGTATGTGTGGCAAAAAAAATTAAAATCCCCCTGCTGTCCTGTTCTTTACTTTATTGTTACTTGCATTGAGGATTCAGCACCCAGTCTAAAATAAGTTTAATTGTGAGTTTGTTATGCCTCATTTTATTATTAAGTTTGAATAATTTCTTCATCTCTCGCTTTCTCTTTTAAAACTAATTCTTCAGGTCATTTTCTTGTCACCTCGTAATTTGTTGCAGTTTATGGGTCATCTCTGGCCAATGTGCTTATTACTTTTTTAAGCCGCGTTTTCAAAAGAAATCAAACAGGTTTGTTCACGTTGCAAAGGCTTAAATGTATGTGACAGTCGTCTGAACACAGCTTAAGAAAGCTGATGTTCCAGGTTTCAAAGGGATAAATCATATATTTACATATATTTATGTATACTCCTGGGGATATCTACTTCTAATTTTTATATTTAGGACTCATTAAAAAGCTCTGAGGGCATCACCTTGAAGAGCATGTCCATGTATTCGTCCTCCACCTCGATGTTGATGAGACGCAGGAAGTTCTTTACTTCCGACTTAGTCAGCTTGTCATCCTTGTTTTTGTCTGCTTTCATCAGGCAGGTGTAGATCCAACTGAAGAGTTTGTGATGTAAGGAGGAGATAAAACATCATTTAATTATTGTTTTAATTCTCAAATTGGCTGTGACTCCCATCATAAATCAACAGCATGCTGCAGCTGTTAGCAAACAGTCAAATGTTCAGTCAAAGCACCATCACGATAAGGATACTGCTCTGTCTTCTGCTGGGGGTTGAGGTTGTTTAATTTGGAGACCATCTTCTTCAGGCTGTTGACCCACTGCTTGGCTTCCTCCTCCGAGCTGGCGATGAGGTCCAGGTTCTTGTGGTGGCCCTTGAACATGATGGAGAAGCAGCGGCCCTCCACCTGCGCCTCCGTGTTCTTCTTCAGGCCCTCGGAGTGACGGCCCATCCGCACCGCTGCGATGTCATCGAGTGAGACTGAAGACAGAGGTAAATCATGTAATTAAGAAATATGCTCCCGTAGCACTCATACAGTACGTCGATGTGTTAAATAAACTAAAAGCAGTTCTTTTGTACGTTGGTATCCTCAGCCGTTACAGACCAGTCTGCTTTGTAAACACAAACCTGCTGTTTGCAGATTACTGATGTCATTACACGCTTCCAGTTTCGGGGAGTTGTAAACTATATGTAAGCAAACGGGAATATTTTTTACCACATTTTGCAGTATTTTGCTGTTTTTAACTCATTAAGGAAAAAATGGCCCCAAAATTAACTAGCATTAAGTAAAAAGTCACTAGAAAATTATTGTAAAATAAGTATAAAAAGATAATAAAGTTAAACAAAGTTCTTTGAATGTGAAAAATGTAAATGAAAAAATGTAAGTATTGTTATAATAGCGTCAAATGAAGTACTATTACAATGAACTTGTATAAAGTCCTGTTAAAATAAAGTTTAATTAAGTACTGTTACAAGTTAAATAAAGAATTGTTACAATTAAGTTAATAAAGCACTGTTATAATAAAGTTAAACTATGTTTTTGATAATTTAAAAGAAATATTGTTATAATAATATATATCAAAGCGTAATATGCGGTGCTTTTATTCTGAGGTGGTTAGGGTTATACGTTATACAGGTTTACATTCAATGTTTGCGATATAGTTTACACTTTATACAACCTTTGCGAAATAAACTGCAATACATCGAGTATAATCAAAACACATCACCCAGCAGCTTCCCCAACACTACAGGCTTTTTGGAACTAAATTTTAGCATTTTACTACCTTTTATCGAGTAGTTGCATACACCTTCAAGTATTGTATTTCCTAAGACAAAGTTATAGAAATAGACACCACAGATATCAGACCGTCGCTACACGAGAACAGTTTATGGGTGTAATCCAAGCCATATCATCAGAGCTTATTCAACCACACCTCCACACGCTGTACAAAAAACAAAAAAAACACTATCTTGATAAACACACCCAGTAAACATATCACTGCTATCAAGACCGGCCCAGTTACTCATAATCATAAAAGGACTTTCAGACAGAAATAATCTTTTATAGCTCTGTGAACATCCGAGACTTCGAATAATCCATGAAGGAGAAAATCCATTCAAAACTGAGAAAAGACGGTTTTAGTTTGAAGTTGTTAGGTAATAACTAAACGTGACTTAAATAAACTAAATAAAGTTTTTAAAAAGTATTATTATAATAAAGTTAAATGAATAACTGTAATAAAAAAATTAACGTACTGTTATAAAAAGGTTAAATAAGGTTGGCTACTGTTACAATAAAGATTAATAAAGTACTGAGTACTGTTATAATAAATTTAAATAAGTACTGTAGTAAAAAAACACTATAAAAAAGTTAAAGTACTATTATAATAAAGTTAAATGAAGTACTAAGTACTGTTATAATACATTTAAATTAAATATTGTAAAAAAAAAAAGCTAAAGCACTGTAAAAAAAAAAAAGCTGAATAAAGTACTATTAAAATAAAGTTCAATAAAGTAGGCTACTGTTATGATAAAGTTAAATAAAGTACTGCCACAATTAAGTTAAATAAAGTACTATTAAAATCAAGTTCAATAAAGTAATATAACATTAAAAACAGTACTGTTATAAGTAAGTAAAGAATTATTAAGTTAAATAAAGTGATATTATGATAACATGAAATAAAATACTGTCATAATTAAGTAAAGAATGATTATAATTAAGTTAAATAAAGTAATATTAAAATCAAGTTCAGTAAAGTAATATAACATTAAAAACAGCAGTTATAAATAAGTTAAGTAGACAATTATTAAGTTAAATAATGTAATATTATGATAACTTTAAATAAAGTACTGGCATAAATAATAAGTAAATAAGTAAATAAGTAAAGAATTATTAGAATTAAGTTACATAAAACAATAGCATGACAACGTAAAATAACTAGTGCTATAATTAAGTGTAGAATCATTATAATTAAGTTCAATAAAGTACTATGATATATTTTTAAAGAGCTGAATGAGCAACAGTAAAGAGTGTGTGTGTTTCATGTGTCCGTGCAGCTGGGAGGCTACAACAGCAGCACTCACACGTCTGGCTGGACTTGAAGGTTCTCTTCGATTCGCGCCAGATGGTCTTGCAGTCCTCCATGAGTCTGAAGTAGCGGGTCTTCTTCCAGGACGGGGAGAGGACCTTGAGGAGGTCTCCCCCCTGCAGGAGGAACTGGAGGTCCGGATCGCCCTCCATACCTTCAGGACCACAGAGCAGCAGAGATTCAACACATGAAACACTAAACTCTGCACACTGAGGGACCGTTTGTTATTTATTAGAGGGGAGGGGGTGGTAAAAAAAAAAGAGAAAAGTCAGATATTCTTTTAAGCATTAGGGAGGACTTTTGTTTTTTATTTTGGCTAAGGCGAGTAGCATACAACTTCTAATGGTTGTATTTTGTATATATTTTACTGCAATTTTTTTTGAGGAAGACGTGGGCTCAGAAGATGTGTTTTCTTTTTAAAAATCACCAAAATTGCACCACAGCTGGAAACTATACAAATAGATTTTTATTTATTTATTTAGTTAGTTTAAGATTCTTTGAAAACAATATTTGCGATAAACACTTCCATCAGAAAAAAAAAAAAAAAAAATCATGTCAGTGCTTAAAATAGTCATATTTCCCCCAAATACCTTTATTCTACGTCTCATTTAAAATTTGGCCAGTGATAAACCGATAGCACAAACTAACCAGCGTGCACAACAAAACTGAAAAACTGAGGCTTTTTTTCAACTCCAGGACTTCATCTCCAACTTTAAACATTAACGTTCAATAATCTGTTCTCTAATCTCTGGTGGGGGGAGGGTCGTGCATGTTCCCAAAGTCACGGAAATACATTTGTAGCTTCGGGGAGAGTAAAAAAAAAGACCAAAAAAAAGTTTGTCTTTAGTTCTCCTGTAACATTGTGGGAACATTTTTTTAAAAGAACATTTTATGATTTGTCACCTCTAAACATCAAAACATCCTCAGAATGTTGCAGTTAAAAGATAGATATATTTTTGGCGGTGTCATTTTTGGTAATATTTAGAGAAAATATGCCTTTCATAGCAGGTCTGGAGGGCATGTTTTCTTAAATAAATAAGTAAGTAAATAAATGTTGCAAGTAAAATATTTACAAAATATTTACAAAATACAACCATTTAAAGTTGTACGCCCATCCTCTAAAAAAAAAAAATAAAAAAGACCCTCCCCAGTGCTTAAAAAAATATTTGACATGACCAACCCTTTTTTACGCCCCCAGCCCTCATCAAAAAAACAAAAAGTCCCTTACTCAAGTAAAAGTACTAATACTACTATTGCAACTTGTCAGTATAATTTTGTGGGAACGTTCCCTACTTGCCGGGTCCTCTGATAAATAAAGAACAGTCCCTTTCTGAGCTGAAGCCCATTTTACACAGTCCATATGTCAGCTGAGACAAACCTCCTCTCTCCTTCTTTATCTGCATTTATCTCCCCAGAAAACTGCGTGAAAGAAGCAAAAGTCCAAAAACAACGAATGCAAAGATTTCTATCCCTGAAAACAAGTTGAGAAACGCCTGGATAACATTTTGAGTCAGACATCTGCTGCAAAGCTCGCTGAAGTAAGTGCAGCCCAGCCTACCTAAGATCTCCTCGTTCATTTCTATCACCTCCTGGCTCCTCTCGAGGCGCCGCAGCTCCTCGGATCTGCTGAGTTGGGGCTCATTTCGGATGCAGTTCATGGTGCCCTGCGGAGGCAGACTGACTGACTGACCGGACTGTGATCACTGTGTTCGCAGGGCGGAGGGACCGACCGACCGACCGACCGACCGCCCGGTGCGTCGGAGGGAGGGCGTGTACCTGCCCCTCTCAAAGTTCACTCTCGCGTCTGTCTGGACTCGTTTCAGGCAGTCAGCTGACAGCCGGACTCATACCTCTGCTACCGAGACCCAGTGAGTCAGAAATGTACCAAAACCATATATGCAGCTGGATTTCATTTCTGTGCAGTTTATGATAAATGTTTGTAGGCTGCAGGCTATTTAAGTCATTAACAAGGAATGGTCCAAAAATTAGGTGTTAATTAATAAAAAGTTAGAAGAAAATCAGCTGAAAGTCAGCACAAAAAAGATTGTATGCAAAAAAAAGATTTACAAAATTGTAATAAAATAATAAAAAGTTAAAAGAAAATCAGAACAAAAAACATTAGAAGCAAAAAACTCCAAAACAAACAAACAAAAAAACAGAACCACCAGAGGAAAAAAGATACATGCAGCTGGATTTTATATCTGTGCAGTTTATAATAAATGTTTGTAGGCTGCAGGCTATTTAAGTTATTAACAAGGAATGATCCAAAAATTAGGTATCAATTAATAAAAAGTTAGAAGAAAATCAGCACATAAAACAATATAATTAACCCCCACCCACCCCAAAAAAAAACCTCCAAAACAAAAAAAAAAAAAAAAACACAAGAGGGAAAACGATACATGCAGTTGGATTTAATTTTTTGTGCAGTTTATAAAAATGTTTGTAGGCTGTTGGCTATTTAAGTTATTAACAAGGAATGGCCCAAAAATTAGTAATGAATTAATAAAAAGTTAAAAGAAAATCAAAGTCAGCACAAAAAAACAAAATTTAAGCAAAGAAAAAAAAGATTAAAAAAAAAAATAGAACCACCAGAGAAAAAATGATACATGCAGGTGGATTTAACTTTTGTGCAGTTTATAATAATAAAATTAATAATAATAAAGTCATCAACAAGAAATGCCCCCAAAATAGTAATTAAGTAATAAAGTAATAAAAAGCATACAATTTCTCTCAAGTTTCAGAGGTTTAAGTGTTTGTAAACAGCGAGTGAAGGCAGCATGAAACTGATGTCACTTTTTGTTTTAAGATTACAGAAAGTGACGCTTTTAAACAGATTTTTCATAATAGCTTACTCTGCTTACATTTACATGAAGCAGTGTTAGGAAGTTTACACTGAAACGTCACTTCGCTGTTTTGTTTTTTGTTTTGTTGATGTTTTTTTTACACTTAGGGCCCGCTTAATACACACACTTGTATAAATATTTAACTTTATTAAACATTATTTTCTACTTTCACAGAGTTTATTTTTTAAACCAGCGTCAGTGCTAATCAATAATATGAAATTTTCATTCATTTTCTGAATTTTAACCCCTTTAATACCAGATTTTTGTCATGATGCTGCTATATTTTTAGATGAAAAAAACACAAAAAAATGAATAATTTTCAATGCTATTTAGTTGTTTCAAAAATTATAACTATCACAGCCGGGGATATGTCAGTGATTAGCAGCATTGATTGTGACAGGTCACATAGTGGAAATAGCATGTATTTTCTTATCGGGTGAAAAATGGAAAAAAAATGACAAAATCCAAGTCAAAAGCCCAGAATGACACCCAGAAATAACACAATGCACGTTTTTGTGCTTTGATGGCTGTGGGATCAAAAATGTCAGTTTGAATGGGTTTTAATTGCGCTTTTTTTCTCTCTTTTTTTTTTTTATTATTATTCAGTTTCCACAGTGTATTTTTGACTTATTGTAGGAGCTGAGCTGGAAATGTCAAGATTAAACAAAAAATACACAATCTGCCAAAATGTGTGCCATATGCATGAACACAGCCAAAATTATCCAAAAAAAAAGGAAGAATGAAAAGCACGTGAAATCTGGCAAACAGTCCCTAAAGGTTAAATTTCTATAGCAGCTATGCCTAACTTAAAGAAGAGCTCGCCTGCCCTCCGTCTGCTGTTTGTGTGAAGATGCAGTTTATTTCTCACCAATCTGCGTCCATAAACATCACACATCATACTGTCATGACGACAGTCAGCGTGTCAGCACACCTGTCACAGCATGAATGGTTCACACCTACGCTGACACATCCACGACACGACAGTGACCCCTACAGGACAGGTTAGCATCCTACGTGCATTTTACCAGGAATGGTACCTATAATTGATGTATTTTGACCCTCCCTGAAGCGACAAACATTTCTCCTGAGGTGAATTGCCTCCCCCTTTTGCACCATTCTCTCATAAATAATGAACAGTCCCTTACTTAAGTAAAAATACTAATACCAAACTTGATACAATTTTTGTTTTTACAGTTTCTGGCTTTGATAAATGGTGTAAATTTGGGGATTTCTAAAGAAAACATGTCTTTCAAACCCATAGGCAGGAAAATAAATATAAAATACAGCCATTTAAAGTTGGACGTCCCTCTCCTCAACTACAATTTTTAAAAAGAAGTCCCTCCTGAGTGCTTAAAAAATATTTGTTGTGCCTCCTCCCCTCTCCAGTCCCTTACTCAAGTAAAAGTACTAATACCAAACTTTAAGTAAGTAAGTATTGTTAGGAACATGTACTTAAAGTATTAATAGTACCCAATTCAAAATAAGTAAATACATTTTCAAGAAAACACCTAAAATCAATGTTATTCAAAATAAATTTGAAAATTATTTTAATGTAGATCAAAAATAATTGCCGATCATTCCTTGCAAGATTTGTACTCAGTGGCACTTTCTGATTTTACAGTTTCTGGCTATGATGAACGGTGTAACACCCGAACATGTTAACTGTCGCACAGCCGGCTGTCTGCAGTCGCCCGGCCGTTCACGCCAGGAGCTCTGGAGTGATTCTCCTTCTCTGCTCCTTTCTGAGCACACAGAGCTCTTTCCCTGCTTGCTTCTGTGTCTGAGTGTGTGTGTGTGTGTGTGTGTGTGTGTGTGTGTGTGTGTGTGTGTGTCTGCTCGTCTCTCTGCTCGCTCCCTCTCTGTTTAGATACAACTGACAAGCTTTGTCTAATCACTGGATGCACATTTCATCATTTATTATTATCAGATCATTCAAATCATATTGTCTATGTCATCCCTCAGAGAGCGTTTACATTTGTGTTACATTTCACACACTCACAACATGTGAAGCGCTGCATTAATGAGCTCATCACTTCAGCGTTGCATCTGATTTGCGGAGCTGAGTACCTTAAACTATAGTAATGTGTCACAGTGTTGATTTAAACTTTGCATAAACAACAGAAATCTGGTAAATAACTAAAGCCAGGGATACTTGGACGTTTTGAGGACTTTAAAACATTTCTAGTGTTTTAGGCCATTTCTGATTTTTGCATGTTTTCAGAGGACTTAATTTTGTTTCTAGGATTTTAGGACATTTCTCAAATTTTAGGACATTTTTTAATCTTAGGACATTTCAAGGATTTTAGGACATTTCTAGGATTTGGGGGAATTTTCAGGATTTAACTTTTTTTTTATTGGATTTAAGGACATTTCTCAGATTTTAGGACATTAGGATCTTGGGTGCCTCCACCAGCACTTTTTCTAATAAACAAGCTCTAATTTTAAGCTGTTTTATGCACTTTGGCACCTTATGTATACTGAAAGTACAAAAACAATTCACAGTGTGAATCACTTTATTTTTATTGTGAATTAGAAAATAGTCAGGGGCCAAATAGCACCTGTCAGGGGCCAGATTTGGCCTGTGTGTAAGTTGAGTTTCATTTACTAAAGCTGTCATATCAATAGTGAAGTAAAAATGACAAAATTTGTAAAAGAAGTATAATTACACAAAATGGAAACACTAAAGTACAGAAAACTAAAGCTTGTACTTAAGCACAGTATTTGAGTAAATGTACTGTTACTCTCGTCCTGAGATTTGTGACTCATTGGCTCTATCTAGTGGTGACATTGCGTTACCTTGGAGCGCTGTGATTTAACACTAAAAAAAAGCTCACAGGTGCTTAAAAACAGATCAACAAACACATCAAAAAATGATAAATGTGAATCTGTTTAGCGCCTTTTGATGGCAATGTTTGCAGTAGGGAGTGTTTTTTGTTCTCTGGCGAACTGAAGGCTGTGCGCTCGTTTGGTTTGGCAACACTTGTCTCTGTTTGCAGCAAGGTGAAACCAGGAGCCACACCTTTCAGCGGAGTGTAAACGTATCCTTCAGAAACCCACAGGTCGTGTTTATTAGGTATATTTGGAATAATGCAATAAATACAGAGCCTAGTTAGTGAAAAAACGTTTATATGCACACTCCAATTTACTCACTTCGGTGTGCGCATGTTGGAAAACACCTGAGCAAGGTTTTGCCTCCAACAAATGCAAAACTTAAATTTACATCATCAAATTTTCAGCGTCTTACCGTCGTTTTTCTTGTCGATCCCATTCGTTTCCATCCTTTCTGGAGTCAGTTTTTACGCACTAACGTCTTCCTTTTCCTCGTTTCACTTGATGCGCAGTTTCACCTCAGCGTGCTCCTTCTTTCCATGTGCGCACGCAGGTAACAAGACTCCGCTGAATGTGAAGACAAAACACGGAAAAGGCGGCGACACAGGTGCGTTTCTCCCGGCGGGCTGAATGGTGTCAGCGCTCCTGAACACCGGTTTGACGAGCCTGCGATGCGAGCTGCGCTGCTGATGTCACAACAGGGTAGGTTACACCTCAAACAGCAGCTGTCCCCACAGGCGCATACTAACGTAACACCCTGACTGCACAGCCTGCACTTAAAACAGGGCGCTTCGTTAGTGTGTCTTTGTACCCGCAGCCAAACTTTAAAAAAAACCTTTTACAACCCTGATCCCTGAAGGCCAGTTTCTGATCCAGAGGAAACTGTAGATGTGGATGAACAGGGAGTGGACTCACCTGAGAGGTACAAATAAGCCTCGATCAGGTTTTTAAAATAATATTTATACAGTGTGGAAGTTCACTATCATTTAATGTCTGCAGTAGTGGAAGAAGTATTCAGATCAGTAAAAGTATTAATACCACACTGTAAAAATACTCTGTTAGAGGTAAACGTCCTGCATTCAAGGAGTGTTACTTAAGTAAAACTAAGTAGGTATTATCAGGAACATATAAGTATAAAAAGTAAAAGTACAAAACGCAGAAAAATCTTCAAAAATTCAAAAAGAAAACCACATATTAAAAAGAAACTTCAAAAAAACACCCCAAGGACTCAAAATTATAAAAACAAATAAATTAAAAAGATCCACTAAAAATTGAGATTATTTAAAAAATATATAAAAATAAAGACACCCAAACCTAAACATTATATTTTCAAAAAAAGAAAATTAATCAAAATTATTAATAAAAACTGAATAAAAAACACCCTCCCAAACTCAAAACTATCAGAAAAAAATGGCAAAAACACCACTAAAAACTAACATTTGTTAAAAAAAAGAAAGAAAGAAAGAAAATGCACCAAAACAAAAAAACATTATGAGAAAAAAATGAAAATAAAACACAACCCAAAACTATTTTTTAAGAAAAAATGTATTTAAAAACAAACAAAAAAATAGACAGACTTAAATTTTTTTCAAAATAGCCGGTAATTATTTTTCTGTCAATTTACTAATTAACTGATTAATCAACAAATTGTTTCAGCACTTGCATAAACAGTTTGGTAATTTAATTTACAACAAAACATCCTATTTTATAAACTCTTTTTATTTTTTTCTTAAAATATATATATTTTTTTTATGCAAAAGTCTTAACTTTTTAAAAGTAACTGAATCTTTCAGGTGAATGTAGTGAAGTAAAAAGTGCAATTTTTCCTTTTGAAATGTGATGGACTAAAAGTAATACTCGAGTACTTGAGTAAATCCATTACTGGTGGTTCTGCTACAGCAGCTTCGGTCATTTCTCGTTATTTGTTTGAACACGAGGTAAACACGAGGAAGACGGCAGCGCCGGCTCGCTGCCCGGTCACGTGGTTGAAAAGTGAGTTGGAGCATTTTGGTTTCACTGAATGGGACAGATGAAGTTTTTTTGCTCTTCTTTTCATGTGCAGCTTAGCCTTGGCAGGATAATAGCAGTGTGCGTTGGGGCTCTCGTGGCTCTCAGCACTTCCCTTTCAGGCCCGGCTTACCCTCAGCGCACCGTCAGCAGCGGGATGAGCGAGCTTTAGTGCCGCATCAGGGGGAGAGCTTCCGGGCCACTTCCAAAAAAACCACGTGGTTCAGGGAGACACGCAGGAAAACAGGTCGATCTTTACATCACAGCTGTGGATGCATGTTTGAGAAGAGAGGAGGTGGTTTATTTTCTTAAATGCAAAAGAAACACTATTTTATCAACTGAAATTGAAACTAACTCTTCTCTCCCAAGAAACAAGAAAGCGAGCAGTTTATATTGGTTTTATATTTCACACACTCACAAAACTTCATGTAGCAGATGATCCGTGTATTTAATTTTAATTTAAAATTTATTTTTTTATTGAATTTTAATTTAATTTAAGTTTATTTTATTTGATTTGATTTGATTTGATTTGATTTGATTTGATTTGATTTGATTTGATTTGATAAGGACAACACAAATTAATCAACATTTCTGTAAACGTGCCAGTGTTAGCCATCAGGCCAATTTTCAACTTTAGTTCTTTGGCAAGATATTTTAAAAACTGATAAAATTCACATAACGACAGCAGAAGGACACCATAAAGACAACAACAGCTACAAGAAACAACAAACAACAGCAAAAAACAACAGCACAGCAACCACATAATAACATTTTAGTGCAAAACAGCCATCCACATAAAGCAACAACACACAGCTAGCAGAAATAGTCCTGCACGCAGCATGAAGCAATGACACACTAAATGTAACATGCAGACATGCAAAGCAGCAATAGCAACAGCTTTCAACTGCAAAATGTCACTTTGATAACAAGCCCCTTTTTTTACACAGAATTAGAGGTTGACTGATTATTGGCCGATTATTGGGGCTGATATTCTGCTTTTGTGCCAGTTGTTTGTTTTGGCGTTTTATTGCAATGATCGCAACAAAAAATAATTAAAGAGTTCAGCTTCAGGGCCAAAGTATACACTGCCCTCTGCAGCAAAGTTTTGTGTGAATCAGTGAACCACAAAGGAACCACATGCAGTTTCTGAGATAAAAACGAGAAAACGACTCCTCGTCTTGATCGAGTCTGCGTCCGATGAGCAAGCACCAACAGGCCTTGCTGTTTCCTCACATACCACTGATACCATCCATAGCTCGGCTGCTTGCACCAAAACATCCTCGAGTCTCAGCGACAGATTATGCAACTCCAAAGGATATTACTCAAAGAGGAAGTTACAGGGGGAACAATAAATACATAGACAAAACTACAACAACTGTCTATCTACAAATGTTTTGAGGAACATTTCATCTGTTAAGTATTTAGCGAATCACACTCTTCATCTGGTTTTCATTTTCAAACTTTAAATGCAAATTTTAAATTCCAGCATGGAGATGAAATGATTAAAGTAGTCTGTAAATAAATGTGAAACACACTGTAGTCTGACTGCTGTCCAGTTGCAGAGTGACTCATTCTCTGCACTTTTGAGTGAAATATTTACCTTTTTGAATCCACTTCCTGCACTGTGTTTGACCCTTGAAACCTGGATGACATCACTGTTCTTGAACTGCTGTTAGACATCGTTGACAAGCATTAAAACCTTTGGACCACGAGCAAATTAGTTGTATTTAGTAAGAAATGTCTTGAAATTTTAAGAAATTGTTAGATTCAGAAAATTAATTTTAAAAGAATGCAGGAAAAATGTCCAGAAAACTATGTTTCTAATTTTAGTAATTATATATTTAAAATGATTTTAACAGAATTATTTTAATGTTTAAGTATTTTTTCCAGGTCATTTCCTTTTTGTTTTTCTTCTCTCCCTCTTTTCCCATTTTTTTTCCTTTGTTTGTTTGTTGAAGGTTTTTCAAGGTTTTATTTGATAATTGTACTTTTGACTAATTTCTCTCTTATTTACCCGTATGTTGCTCAGTGCATTCTTCCAGTGTTTTTGAAACAAATCAAGCCAATTTGCCAAAGTTTTAAAGGGTTAACCCTTGAACCCTGGTTCGACATTACTTTTCCTTTGTACTATAAAGTTGTTTTATTTTTAAGGTCATCTCCCTTTTTTCTGTTAGACTGTCCTCTTTTTGCTTTTTTTCAGGTAATTTTGTTCATTGCCTTCTTCCCATGTTTTTGGGGAAAAAAATGCCAATTTGCTCACTTTTCAAATGGTTAATACTTATAAATGTGTACTTTTCACAATTTTGCATACACAACGTTCACAACTCATTTTTAAAATACCTTCAACTTTGTGTTATACAGATAATAAAATCTGTCAAAGCTGTTTAACCTGCTGTGCTACTCCCTGAAGAATGCTCCGTGGTCGAGGAAGTATTTAGATTCTTTACTTAAATAAAAGTACCAATACCACACTTTGAAAACACCCTGTTACAAAAAAAGTCATTTAAAATGAAAATGTTTTGTTATTTCCATACGGTATTGTATATAATTTTACTTAAATTTTAACATTACCCCCTTTGTCTTACCATGGTGGTACGGTGTTGCTTTGAGGTAACATAACATAAGTGTACACCAATAAATGTATTTTTTTGAAAATGTCTTTAAATTATATTTTATGACACAAAAAGTAGTACAAACACACACACATACACATATATAATTTTAATTTCAATATTGATTATTATTAATATTATTATGAATTATTATATATGTTTAATTTTAATATCATTCATTAATTTTCATTTCATTTTTTTAAGTACGTTTAGAAAGAAATGACTAATAAATCTACCTTGTATCTTGTATAAATATAGTTATTATTTATCTATTTTCTAAATATATTTTGCGATTTTAAAAAAGAGAACAGCAATACAATGCTGATTTGAAACAGTTTCAATCGTAACAAGAGTGTATAACTGTAACTTTTTTAATCAACAGCAAAAAATTGTCATGATTGTATGCAATACTCTGACGATAAAACTAAAATTAAATAAAACTAAAATTAAATTAAATTAAATTAAAAAAGGCACAGACGTATTACGGTCTTTGGCGCCCTCCATAGAGTGTACCGTGTACACTTTACAGGCGTTGATAGTAAGAATAGCTAATATAGACGTCTGAAGACAAAAATAGTACATAAACTACAGGCCAGTGTTTTGTTACTGTCGGTCATCTTCGTGTATTTTTTTTTACCGAGTTTTTTAGATTTTTTTCAGACTTTGCCACACTCAAGATGGCGTCCTTTCTGTACCTCCCCCGCTTCCGTACGTAAGCGGCTGCGTCAGCCGTGCGTAAAGTTGTGTTGACAGAAGCGGTAGGAGTTGTCAGCGGAACAGCAGCAGCAGCATCACCGGAGCCGAATGGAGTAATCACAAAGATATTATCCCAGACAGCGTCTCTGTTACTGTTTAGAAACACTGTTTACACCGTTCAAACACCGACACCATGGCCGAAGACCAGTCCTCTCAGTCCTGGTCCATCGACCGGGACGACTACGAGCTCAATGAGGTGATAGGTGAGTAGCTTAGCATGCTAACGTTTAGCCTCCCCTGTCTGTACAGCGGCGTCCGCGGCTACGAGCTAACTAGCATGCAGCTAACAGAAGGCCAGTTACAAGCCGCAGCTACGCGACAGGAAGGCTAACAGCTCTCCGCAGAGCTTCTCCCCAGCAAGGCCAAATTAATTAATCAGGTTTCAGCTAGCTGGCAAGCTAAAGTGCGGCGGTTTCTTAGCGAGTTAGCGCGAAGCTGAACGGCTAACTAGTTAGCCTCCGGTGCGTGAGGGCTCGCTGGTTGAGAGGGTGGTGCTCTTCAGCAGGAGGTATGACACGGATTACAGTGAGCCATTCATACTGAACCCCAGCCCAGGTAACGTGACTGATGACTTTGAGGAAATCAGCCGGTCTGATTATTGCTGCACAATAATGCGGATAATGACTCCAGTTTTAGGGACCGTTCTCTATTTATCAGAGAAGGCAGGGGGTGGCTTGTGTGTGACTTCTTTTTTTTAAATCCTATTTTTACTTGAGCTTCTCTGTAGTGGCTTTGGGGAAAAGCAGGATCCTTCCTCAATCATAAATTAGTTATTAGATTTTAAAAGCTTCAAGGAATTACACTATCAGTCTGGAAAAGTCATGGAATTTCAAAACTGCGTTTTACAAGCCTGGAAAAAATTGTGGAATTAGGCCACATAAACGGACATACTAAAAATTGAAAAGTCTTTCCTTTGCTTTAAAAATACCTGTGTTGTGTACACCAGTCCATTAAAAAAAACTGTAGTATGCATGCCACACCAGTAGCTGGCAGTATAATTTTGCAGTGACACACTATAGAAAACATCAAACCTAAGCTGAAGTATTTCTCTGATTTTGCACAAAAAATTAATATTACATACACTGAAAAACATTGTATTTTATGTCTCCATGTGCTGGTGGGCACGAAAAGTGGATGTATTGTCATAGGTTGTCGGCCTAATTTATTTCTGGTCAAATTTAAAATGTGTCTTAATATAAATTTCCAGGGACCCACGTTCAAGGAAAAACCTGGATAAGCCATGAAATATCACACTCACAGTTGTCAGGGTTTGAAAAGTTATGGGATTTTGTTGTGTGTAATGAGATTGTGGCCGAAATCTTCTGTGGATAACCTTCCACATAATGTAAAATATGGCAAATATTTTCTGTAGTTGTGGACGTAGTGTGCATCAGTGTGTGACAGTGCTTTGTTTACCATCACGTGTGTTTCTTCATTTCGGCACTGCCTTCTGTCTCTTCTGTAATGTTTGCCAGCCAGCTGAAATTATTTTTTAATAGAATTTTAATCCTGTCATGGTAAAAAAAAATGCCTCAAAGTCATAGAAAAGTTTAGAAATTTTGTCCATTAAAATGTGTGGGAACCCCAAATATCTCTATTTTAAGCTCAGACTTTGTTTTTTTGTGTGTGTGTGTGTTTTATTTCGAAGGAAGCCTATGTCACAAATAATATGTCTAAAGACTGTTTAAAATGTAAAAATCCAATCCATGGCGTAGATAAATGGTATAATTTTGGTGATTGTTTGTTTGTAGGAAACATGCTACGTGTTTTCTGGAAAAAAATGTCTGTAAAATAAATACAAAACAACGTTGTATGCCCCTCCACTGAGCCAAAATACAAAAACATAAGTCCCTCCTAAATGCTTAAAAATGACTTGACATGCCTCCCCTGTTTGCACCACCCTCTCCCCTCTCATCACTAACAAACGGTCCTTTAGGAACACGTTTATACTCAAATGTAGCCCTTTCTCACCTTTAAAACAAATCATTTAGTTGACTTTTCATATTCTGTCCTCAGAAGTCAAAAGTTTTTCTGCTCCTGCAGTGTGATGCTTTCACTCTTGAATTGTTCTCAGGGAGCGGAGCCACTGCAGTTGTCCAGGCGGCGTACTGCAAGCCGAGGAAGGAGAAGGTGGCCATCAAACGCATCAACCTGGAGAAGTGTCAGACTAGCATGGACGAGCTCCTGGTAAGAAACTGCAGCGCTGCGTGGGCCAGTATCTGCAGCCCAGATGTTTCCGTCACAGTGCCGGGAGTGGTGTGTGCTGGTGGGGTCAGATCAAAAGTTTGATACCACAATAACCACTAAGTGCTAAAGCTGGGTAAAATACATAAAACACAAAGACCAGTGAAATGGGAATATGTTCCTGTGCAACAGTGTGTTTCCCAGTGAGCATTGAAATAATGTGTTTTCTTCACATTATCTTACTTTTGAACGTTGAGCGGGGATAAGAGTGAAGTCTTTTTTACACGCACATCATCGCTCTGTGACATGGCTCATTACCGCCAATTTATCAGCTGGAATCTGCCAAACTCCCACCCAAACAACTGATTCTACTCTTAACAGGGTTCACACGGTCAGGAAAAACCTGGAAAAGTAATGGAATTAACAAAATAGCCAGGCCTGGAAGATTTTTGGAAACTAAATAGTCACTGAAAGTTTTGTAAAAGTCACTGAATTTTGTTTTACAAACCTGTATAATAACACACGAGCCGGTGAAAGACTGTCAGAAATGTGAAAATTCATTATAATTTCTGTTCTCACCGTTTCTGGCTGTGATAAATGGTGTCATTTTTGGTGATTGATTGAAAAAATGCCTTCATTTTTTCTTTAAAACTAAAAAATAAATGAATATAAATTACAGCCATTTAGAATTGTTAATGTTAATTAAAAAAATATTTGACATGTCTCTGTTTGCACCATCCCTTCCCTCTCATAAGTAATGAGCAGTCCCTAAATTATATTTGACTGTTCAGTTCTCTTCTAAATTAATATTTAAAACAATATATATTTAAAAACTATTATATAGCCATAAAAAAATAAGCAATAAGGAGTATCAAATGATGAAATAATTTATTTAATAAGTCACCCATTGTTGCTGACAGAAAGTGATTTATTGGCTTCAGAAAGCTGGTGATAGGACACAGATGCATGTGCAACAGAAAGTTCATTTCTGCAGAGTGAACGTGCAGGATTTTGCCATCTCGCACTTTCCTCACCCACAAAACCACATAAAAAGAAAATCAGTCGGCATTTTGTCTGTATTTTATGCTACACTCCTGCTGCACTGATGACTGACAACTGAATATGTCGATACATATGAGGGGCATAAAATGGAGTTAGAAGAAAGTATAAAATGAAGTACTCTGTTGGTATTGGTATCACGTTAAAGGCTCAGGTAGAGGTATTAGTGTCCTATGTTTAAAGATACCCGGCCGTTGTATTGGACAGTTTAACTGTGAGATCCTGCACGACTGTAAGTGAAATCTAAATATTTAGTTAGTGATTTGCTTTGTGCTGCAACACTCGTGCTCCCATGTGTGACCTTGTTTCCTGCGTTTCCTCCTGCGTGTAGAAAGAGATCCAGGCCATGAGCCAGTGCCACCACCCCAACATCGTGTCTTACTATACCTCCTTTGTGGTGAAGGATGAGCTGTGGCTGGTGATGAAGCTGCTCAGTGGTGGTAAGTGCTGTCATATTTAAAGAAACTGGACCTGAGTCTTATCTTCACCTTGACCTTTACGTTTTTTTGACCTTAGTTTTTAATCCCAAACAATAAGACTGAGTTTGAACTTTGACTGAATGTTTGGATTAAGTCACCAGGAAGTCATTTGACATATTCTGGCTCAGTGATTGTTGTTGTCGTTGTTGTCGTTGTTGTTGTTGTTGTTGTTGTTGTTGTTGTTGTTGTTGTTGTTGTTGTTGTTGTTGTCGTTGGGCCTCATTGCACTCAACTGTTTTTTCTAAAGTTGAAGTGGATGATGAGGACACCTCCTGAATACGAGAAGATATTCAAATGCCTAACGACACTGTTTTTGGAAATCCCTTCTTTATTACTGAAATTAGTCCCAAAAAAAGGAAGAAAGAATAAAAGTAAAAGAACAAAACCAAGAAATGACCTGGAAAAAAAGATTTAAAAAAAATAAAATCAAAATAATACAAAATAATACAAATAATAATGAATATATTTTTTCGTAAACTAATTTGAAATATTTAAAGATAATAATTATCAATACTTTTGTCTTTATTTTTTTCCTAGCTAAATGTTAGTTTCTTAACTGTTTTCTCTCTTTCAGTCTCTGTTTCTTTTTATTTTTAAATATTCCTGCCTTTTCTCGTCACCTTTTGCTAATTTCTTGCAGTTTGCAGGACTTTAATAGCAAGTTGCTGATTTCCAATCAAACCGATTCGCTCACATTACAAAGGTTTAAATGCATGTGAAAGGCATCTGAACGCACCACAAAAAAAACAGATGTCGATCCGGGTTTCAAAGGGTTAATTCCTCGCCACACTGGAGAGTCCCTCCGTGTGCTGCCTCGTGACGAGCCTCTGCCTCTCTCCCAGGCTCAGTGTTGGACATCATCAAGCATATCATCTCTCGTGGCGAGCACAAGACGGGCGTGTTGGACGAAGCTAGCATCGCCACCATCCTGAAAGAGGTGTTAGAGGGGCTGGAGTACCTCCACAAAAACGGGCAGATTCATCGGTGAGTTCTGATGCGCAGCGTTACCTCCGAACACTGTAACCAGGACGTCCCATCACACACTCCTCCCGTCTCCGCTCACTGTGGCACCGAGCCTTTCAACTCCGCATACGAGCGCGAGCTTTGAACGAGACCGCACTCCTTTAATATTTAATACAGTGAAAATGCATAATTGAGGAGGTTTGTTTTACATAAAAATTCCTCGCGGGAACACTGTGAACCACTGCCGAGAAGAAAGGCCTCTTTATGCCTCAGCGTCTTGTTGTATGACAAGTGTTTCAAATTAAGCGGCTCACGTCTCTTACAGGCAGGAGTTTTCTTTAAGAAATATTTCTAAAGGTGGTTTAATTTTTCCATGTACTGCTACCAAATACTAGTACTGGACCCAAATATTCTGCTGTTTGTTAATTCAGTAGGTTTTTAGTTTTCAATTGTGCCATTTGGATTTTTTTTCTTGTAGAAGGGAAATGGCATTTCAGTGTTTGTGATCCTGCCGCTGTCACACACACAGTGACGGGAACGATCATTTTACCCAACAGTTTCTCACGGGTTTGTTGACTGAGTCGAGCGGTTTCGATGTCTGTGTGAGCAGCACCAAAACGCAAACGCAGCTCACCTCGAGCAGATCTTTGTGCTGCAGCACGCAGCAGGAGAATTTCAGTATTCGAAATTTAGTGACTTATTTAGAATACTGGACACAGATAATTATACTCATAACTGGTGGATTTTTTAAAAACTTTACAAGCTGTTAAATGTTACAACCACCGCCGAGCGGGTTCACCGGGGTCACTCTCATGTAACACTGAAGCTCCGTGTCTCTCTCTCTCACCTGATGGTTGGACGGATTCGGATCCCGTCTCTCCCTCCTTCATCTGTGAAGCGTATGATCTCTCCCTCACTCACATTATAGTGAAGCTCCGGAGTGCAAAATGTCTGCAGGGTGTCTGCACCCCCCCAGAATAACCGAAACTGCTGCACTGTCATTATATATCTCACTGGATAGAGTCAGTTATCCCTCGTGTTTCCAGGACGTATTATTGTTGGCGCCGGTGTTGCAGAGAAACAGGATTGCGTTGTGTTTTCCTCAGAGCGTGGCAACGGGGCTCGTGTATGTGTGTCCCATTCTGTGTCCCCTTTTTAAATTCAGACTTTTTTATGGGTCCATAAAAGAGCGCAGGCAGAACTCGTGAACCCTTCCTTTTCTCGGCAGCAGTTTGAGGATTCGCTGCGTGGTTAATCGATCTGTCGGTCTGAGCTAATCAGATCGATGGATTTAGAACAAGTGCAATCAGGAGTTTCTGCTGCTCCATCTGCACCAAGTGTGCGCTCTGCTCTCCGAGAGGGTGGAGCAGTTAATAACCTCATGGTTTATATATTGCAATAGTGCTCCTTATGAAAGGTTTTCCAAAAATGTGGAATCAGTACATGACAGCATGTGTTTTAAACATGTTGAAAACTCCGGTGAATCAATCAATCGCAGATGGTCTCAGTATTTTATGGACTTTGTGCCAATAATATTTACATCACAATGAAAAGTTAAAGCAAAAAAATAGTCTTTTTCCCCTTTTTACTGATACAGCAGATACTTTTAAAATATGAGCGTGAGTGTACGGTGTTTCAGCAGATTGACAGAGCAGCTGTTGATCGGTTAACTGACTTAAGTGTAGTCAGGAGACGGGAGGAGGAGGAGGGAGGTGTTTGGGTCCAGGTTAATCCACTCCTGCTCTGTGTGCATAGTTTGCCCTCGGTGTATGCAAACAGAAATCAGGTGGATTAAAATGAGGCAGATCAAAGGTGCAGCTTTGACTTGTGTGGATGACAGTAAAGAGTGTTTGCTCAATGGCCGAGTCAGTATGCACCGCTTAACTCCCCTTGTTACATCTTATCATGTTTTAATCCTTCTCCTTTTCATGCACAGGGATCTAAAAGCTGGAAATATTCTCCTCGGGGACGACGGCTCGGTGCAAATTGCTGGTACAGTGTTTCTGCTTCCTCTGTTTCTTCTGTGGTTTTACTCATTTCTTCGTCGTTTCTGCTTAGTTACAGTTTCACGTCCCTCAGTGGGCAGATTCAGTTTAAATTTGTATATTTAAAAGTGTGATAGGTTATCTGAAACAAGGTCCATGTTGTTTCAGCCCTTAAACATAGCAGGATTCGTGTGTCGAAATCAGTGATACTCAACATATGGTCTGTGGGCCACATCTGGTGCCTGATAGGGTGCCGGGCAGAACCCCTGCCACTTTATACTTCCCAATTAAAATAAAGTGATTCACAACAGGAATTTATTTATTTTTTATTTTTTTGGTATACATAAAAGTGCATAAAACAGCATCAAAATAGAGCTTCCTGGATCCCCCAGCAGAGGTCCTAAAATCCAAGAAATATCCTAAAATCCTAGAAAGGTCAAAAAATCCTTAAAATGTCCAAAAATCTTAGAAATATCCAAAAAATCAGAGAATCGTCCAAAAATCCTGGAAATATCCCAAAATCCGAGAATTGTCCAAAAATCCTCCAAATGTCCTAAAATCTGAGATATGTCTTAAATCCCTAAAAACGTCCTAAATTCCTAGAAATGTCCAAAAATCTTCGAAAAGTCTTTAATTCCGAGAAACATCCAAATATCCTTGAAAAGTCCTAAATTCCTGGAAACTTCCTAAAATACTAGAAACAGCCTAAAAGCTGAGAAGCAAAGCATGTTGGGTACACCTGGTTTAGCCCGTAAACGTCGTGGGCTCAGTCGAAATATTAGTGCTTTTCTCTCGTTTCGTTCATCTGTCATATACTCAAAAATCTCTCCGTCTCTCCAGACTTCGGTGTGAGTGCCTTTCTTGCAGCAGGAGGAGACATGACCAGGAACAAGGTTCGGAAGACGTTTGTGGGGACGCCGTGCTGGATGGCGCCTGAGGTGATGGAGCAGGTAGGAGGCGTGTTTTGCAGATGTCCCTGTTTTCTCTCAGTAATGCCTCATAAGTCGCTGATTAAAGGAAAACTCGAGTTCACTTGGTTCTGTTTTTAATCCGCAGGTCCGCGGCTATGACTTCAAAGCCGACATCTGGAGTTTCGGGATCACAGCCATTGAGCTGGCCACGGGGGCTGCACCATATCACAAATACCCACCAATGAAGGTATCTGTGTGTTTTCTGACCGCACATCAGTGAGGAATCCAGCAGGGCTTTTCCATTGAACCTATTGGCTGAGTCAAACCATGCCACTTTGATTTGCACGTCCTTTATCAGTAAAAAACACACCGAGTTTTGCCGAATCGCACCCGAGATGGTCCGTCTCCAGAGTCAGGTCAAAGTGCGCCTGATTTGACCACCTCCAGTTGCGTAGCAGTAATTCAGATGATGCATTTAATCAGCTTGTCTCTGTTTTTTAAGCATTGAGCACTAGAAGCCAAGCAAATGGTGATTTTTTTTTAAGAAAACATGGCTTTCCAAAAAAATCCCCCAAGAACATTTTAAGAGAAAAAAGGCAAACATTTGGAAGAAAAAAAGAAATTCACCAGAAATCACCGAAAAATTATTTTAAAAATTGCCAAAAAAGAAAAACTTGCCATTTTTAATTTTTTTTAATAAATTGCCACAAAATTGTCTTTAAAAATCACTAAAAGCCCAATTTTTTAAACGAAAACATGCCTCCAAAACCTGCAGGCTTGCAAGTTTTAAAAGCATATTTTGTTTAATTTAATTTTTAATTGTCATTAAAATAAATACAAAATACAGGTTTTTATAGATGTATGCCTCTCACCTAAAGCCAAAATAAAAAACACAAGTTTCTCCCTGGTGCTTAAAAAATATTTGACATGCCCCACCCCTTTTGCATGCCCTCTCATAATTAATGATCAGTCCCTAATTTATATTTAAATATTCAGTTCTAATCTTCTTCTGAAGTGATTATTTTTAGATAATATATAGTTTAAAGAGATATTATATAGTAATGAAAAAGAACAGATAAGGAGTATCGGTGGTTGTTACAGAGAAAATTTGCGAGCTGCAGATGTTTGCATGATTAACTGAAGTTATTTCCTTTATTTACCAGAAAAAGAGATTTTTTTTTAAACAGTTCTTAAGACGGTTTACGGAGGGAGTCCTGTAGTTTGCTGCGTCAGAGCTGATTTAATGACTGACTGAGGCTGATCTGCGGGTCTGTAGGTGCTGATGCTGACTCTGCAGAACGACCCTCCCTGTCTGGAGACGGGCATCACAGATAAGGAAATGGTGAAGAAGTACGGCAAATCCTTCAGGAAGATGCTCTCCCTGTGTTTACAGAAAGATCCAGAAAAAAGGTCTTTTTTTGCCTCATACCAGATTAAAGTGCTTGTTTTTCTTTCCATCAGATTCCCCAGTTGTGTAACAAATGTAATGTCGAGCCTCGTGTCTCTTTCCAATTTAGGCCAACTGCAGCCGAGCTGCTGAAGCATAAATTCTTCACGAAAGCCAAAGTGAGCCTTACATCAGTGTTAATAAAATAAACTGAAATTACATTATTTTCTTCTTGTGTTTCAGAGAGTCTTTGGTAAGAAATGTTTGTCTCTCTGTTACAGAACAACGAGTACTTGCAGGAGAGGCTTCTACAGAAAGGACCGACAATAACGGAGCGATCCAGAAAGGTTTGATAGTTTTTACTGATAAACACTGTTAGTGCTCACCGGCCGAAGACTTAATGTCCAAGACTCTGTGTTGCTCTGCACTGGGGCGCCGTCTTGTCAGGGGTTTCAAACTAGAACCCGACCGAAACTGGAATTTTAGAGCTGGTGCCGATACGGAAATTAGGGAGTAAAAATATCCTGATATTGATACATCAGATGCTATTCTGTCCGTCTATGTGTATGCACCGAGGGGCGTTTCTAGAATTTGAGGACACTGGGGGTTTAGCAGGGATCCATGTAGAGTGGTCCGGTCTATTTTTATCCTTTTTTATGCACTTTGGCAACTTATTTACACTTTCAAAGTGTGTATTGATTTGCAGATGAATTTTGAGTTGTGATGTTAAAAATATTAATGGTTGTAAGGAATTACTATTGCTATTAGAAACAGAATATTTTACAGCTGCTGTAATTATGAATTTTTGCCTAGAGTTGCAAAAATAGATAAAATTGCAATTTTGATCAACAATATCTTATTATTTTTGAGGTCTTTAATGCATGTATGTATGTATGTATATGTAAATCTGGGGCTATGCATAAAGCCTTTGAGGCTGAAGCCTCAGGTGCCCAGGCCTAATGATGCCTGCATATATATATAAATACATATAACTATCTACACAGTGCAGTCCTTCAAATAAAGTATCAAACATCTGTGACACAGATGTGTAATGGAAGCAGGATACTTTACAGCAGGCATGTCAAACTGGTCCACAGGGGGGCCGGTGTGGCTGCAGGTTTTTGTGCCAACCAACCAAGAGCACACAGTTTGACCAATCAACTGTCTGAAGACAGAGATCAGTTGATTAAATGAGTCAAGTCTGGTGTGCTGCTACTTGGTTGGAAACAAAACCTGCAGCCACACCGGCCCCCCTGTGGACCGGTTTGACATGCCTGCTTTACAGTTAGCAATAAATATTATGATCAAAAATGATGTCAGTGCACTGAAATGGAGTGAACTTGGGAATTTAATTAATATAAATCACTTCAAGCATCTTTTTCTGGATTATGTTCTGTATATGCATATCAGACAACATATACGCAGAGACTGACGTATACGTGATAGATTAATAACAGTGGGGCTCTTTTCAAACCCTTTTTCTAACGCATGCTGCCACAGATTAGCTACAAGGATGAAAATTAACATGTCAATAAGTGATTCATTTTTTTTCTTTCATGCACTGTGCAGGTACGTCGTGTGCCCGGCTCCAGCGGCCGCCTCCACAAGACGGAGGACGGCGGTTGGGAGTGGAGCGACGACGAGCTGGACGAGGAGAGCGAGGAGGGCAAAGCTGCCGTGTTAGCTCTGCGGGTGAGACTCTGCATGCCCGCGTATCTTCAGTCCGCTCCATCATTCAGCATCCATGCAGTCCAAACAAAACAAGAGTAAACTCCTCCAAGCTGGCGAACAAATACAAATCTGAGAAAAGTATATCTATTGAGTGCATAAAAAAAGTTAGATTTTCAACTTAAATCTGCGTTTTGTTTCATGTAATTTTGAAACCATAAGTTTTCCCAGGGCCAGTCAGATACTCAGATCACCTTCGTATTATCATTTCATCGTTTTTTTTAATCTTTTATTAGTCTGTTTATACTCAGTCCATGTGTTGGTGTGGGATTTTGCTGTCTGTTCTCTTAACTGTGATTTCAGTTAAGCCCTGTGTTTAAAGTCACCTTGTGTCAAATTCCTTCAATCCTGCAATGCTCCATCAGTCCATGTGTTGGGGGGATAAAAGCAGAGTTGCATGTTTTTTTTAATCCTGACAATCTGTCATGTCCATCCTGCAGTCCCCCAGAGTGAAGGACGGGTCCCAGAACATGGAGGTGAGTCCATTCGAAGTGGACATGACCTGAAAATCTTGATTTATTGTAATGCCTCGACAGAGCGATCTGCATGCCAGTCCCGTGTGTGTACGCGTCCTCGTTCTTCCATTCACGTCAAACTGAAAAACAGCCGCTGATTTTGTTTGCCGTCGTGTCTCTTAGCTTTTCCCACCAGCAGATGGCTCCACACAACATCTGCAGCCGCAAGGCGCCGCCCAGGAGAGTCCCGCCGCTGCGGGCCAGGCAGGAGAGGACGCTCCACCGCAGGCTCCCGCTCAGACGGCGAGCCCCTCACACGCACCCACCGCTCAGGTAAAAACAGTCCTCTGAAAATGCCACGAAGCAGCTCTAAAATCAAGCGGTCACCCAAATGTCCCACAAATGGCAAGAAATTAGTAAAAGGTGACAAGAAAATGAGCTGAACATTAATTTTATTAATTTAAGAATAATGGGGCATTATTAAAAAGTTACAAAAAAAATACAAGGGAAAATGTCAAGAAACCCATATTTATAATATATAATATATATTTATAATATAATCATATATTTAAAATTCTAATGCAGATTTTTTTTTTTTTAATTTAGTAAATTAATACAAATTTCTTGCAAATTTTTTGGTCAGTTTTTTATGAAGTTGCTCATTGCCTTCTCCCCTTGTTTTTGAAAGAAATCAAACACAAAAACACTTCGGCAGCACATAAATCACCTTGTTTCGTCGGTGTCGAGCATCTTCGCCTCGCCGTCGTGCACTCTGAGCAGACGTGCTGCACAGTGAACACGTTACCGTTGTGCCGTTTCAGGATCCAGCTGCAGCCAATGCCAGCGTTCCCATCAGCCTCGTCCTGAGACTGAGGAATCCCAAGAAGGAGCTCAATGACATCCGGTTTGAGTTCATGTCCGGCAGAGGTAGGACGCATCCTCCAGCTTTTATCGTGTTTTAGGATCTGTTTTAGATCCGTCCACACCAAGAACAATAACTATAAAAACATCGTTTTAAAAATCAGTCCAACTCAGGTGGACGGCAGAGTCCACACTGCAACGATAATGACTACGAAAGTGGCGAACGATATCGTTTGGATCACTGCTAGAGCGATTTTATCAACAAAAGAAACACCAACAATCAATCAAAGCCAATCAGAATCTGTCTTATTAAGACGCCGCATCCAACATAGATCCTAACATCTAATTTCAACCACAAGTTGTTGGTTTTATGTTGAAAAAGATGTTTGAAGCTGTTTAATAATTTCCTGTTTGGTTTTCTTTATGTTTTTACTCGGTGAATTTTATCAGTAATTGATCAGTCTCCTTGACTGTAGCTGATTCTGGCCAGTAGATGGTGCTGTTGACTGCTGAAGATGAAAGAAAAAAAGTCCCAAATGTTTAATTAAAAATCATTAACTTAATTAGATGATTTAAAGGCTACATAACGACAGCGTTGGAAATGAGCACCAGCCAAAGGCTGTCACATTTTGCTGCTAGATTGGCTTCATTTACCAGCTGCAAGAGCGATGGTAATCTGCTGAGTGTTTGGCAGATTTTGATCTAATAGCCACGGGGGGCAGGTGGACAAAAAAGTTCATTTCCAACCCTGCATAAAAAAATTTAGAATTTAGATCCAAACCGTCTGAATTTAAAGTGTTCATTTTGGGTGTCATCAGTGCGTCTCAGGGACATTTTTCTACAAAATAAAGTTTCAGGAGTGCTTAAAATATCAGCTTCCTCAATCTATCTCTTTCATTTAGGATTTAGGAACAAACTTTAACACAATACAGTCGCTCAGTCACTGCTATGAACAGCTGTATTAGCTACTGATTGATTGATTTGATTTTATTATGGTGTCACGCATAAACAATATGTCCAGCCCAAACACTCTTACAAGAACCATCATTAATACAAGAGACCAGAAACCGAAGTCGACATCTGACGGTAAAATGCAAAGGAAACAGTCGATCCTGACGTTTCCTCCCGGCTTTAGCGACAGAAGTGGACAACTTATGAAAATTAAAACTAAACACCCATTTCATCCTGTCGTTATAAGGACTCCAAAACTTTTCAGGATTTTGAACATACATTTAATTCATCACAGGCGCTCTCAATTCATCATAGAAGGGACAAAATAACAAAATTAGTCATTTGGGTGCTTTTCGATCTATTTAAAAGTAATTGTTGGGCTGCAGATGACAAACAAAAGTAATTTTTCCCTGAGACATGCAGCCAGACGGTCTCTGGCTCTGAAGCGTCTCTGAAGTTGGTATTGTCTTTATTGATGTCCTCTTTTCCTCGCCAAAGTGTCCGCAAACCGATGTTGACTTGTACCAAAGTATGAATGAAACTTGTCAGCAGATGTCGTGTTTGATTCTCCAGTTCATGTCGTCTTTGAAGAATCTGGTGAACCCGTATCCTTTTAGTTTTCTGATTGTTTCTCCTGAACCTCCTCGCAGCGTTCGGCAGTAGCAGCTCGTTTACCGAAGTTATGGTTCATCAGTGTGGATGCTCACATCGTTATTGTTAATGTTATAGTGCTTTGTGTGGACGGCTCCTAACGGTGTCTCTCCTCTCCGTGTCTGTCCTCAGATTCTGCTGACGGAGTTTCTCAGGAGTTGGTCTCAGCCGGTCTGGTCGACGGGCGGGATTTAGTCATTGGTAAGCGGGAGATAAATCACTGTAAAATGAGATTTTATCGGTGCACTAAAACGTTAGATTGGTAATCCATCACATGAACATAAACCTCTTCATGCAAGAGGCTTCGGATGATTGTTTCCGCGTCGGTGCACTTCTGGGTTAATTTTTCCGACATCACAGCATCTAATGCAAAGTTCATGATGTTCGTTGTGAAAGATCACTTATCTCTGCAAGTTAACGGTTAATGCTCGACTGGAATCAGTAGAAACAAGTGTTTCTTTGATTTTTGGGTGATGTGACAAACAGATAAACAAACATAGAGGAGAAAAACGGAAAAAGAAAAAATAAATGAAATCATTAGAAAACAGAGAGTGGAGGCTTTGTGTTATTGGTCAGGTGTAATGGTGAAGTCAGTCAGGTACGGAGGTTTGTTGTGTGTGTTGTTTTAAATGTGCCGGCTCGATCTGATCTGAGTTCAGCTGGTTGATATAATGTTACAGTCTCCATGTGACTCTGTAAGCGCTTACTTCCTGTTTTGACTGCGGATCAGGATGAAAACGCGTCCAGTTCTTACATCAGCCGATCGTCTGACCTCTCACCTCCTTCTGTCTTCTGTCTAGTTGCTGCCAATTTGCAAAAGATTGTCGATGATCCTCAAAGTAACAAAAATGTGACTTTCAAGTTGGTGAGTACTCACACTGGCAAATGCACTAAAATATACATTGAAATATATATAAATAAAAAGATTTTAAGGTTTTCTTTAACTCAAGAGTTTTATCACAATACAATTTTCTATCTTTGGGAAATAAGTTGATAGTTCGTCACAATATGATTCAGATTCAGGTGCAAACTCTTTATTTTGCTTTTGATCATGAATTAAAAAAAACAAACATAAATTCTGTAAAATTAAAATGTTCAAGCGCATACAACCTTGCTTCAAAAGATCAGTTTGCGCATTTACACTTTTTTTTTAGTTATTTTTTCTCTTATTTGAGCCTCTGTTACTATGAAATGTAAATGAGTTTATTCCCGAGAGAGGAGTAAACATCCTCATCGTCTTTCTCTCGGCTGCTCGCCGTTATCTGCCTGTCTCTGAGCTGTTTGACGCTGACCCGGACATCGTGTAGTGATTTCAAAATAAATTTGTTTCTCAAAGATAATTATATAGATTATGTTTTCACCTAAGGGCGGGCGATATATCGAATATCCTCAAGGTATCGCGGCTTGTTCCGCATGCAGTGTATAAAATGACTATCGTGAGTACAGAGTAAAATGTTTACTTTGTTTTGATAAGCCTCCTGCATTTTGGTTCTCTGCCGCTCACAGACACACACACAAAAAGCAGGGCTTTTGCAGAGCTCCAGACTGTGACTGTTTAGTCGCATTTTGCAACCGTGGAGCGCCACTATGACTTACAAATACTATTAATATAGAAACTGGAGAGCTGTTAGTTTGTTTCCAGGTTATAGAGAATAAATCATCACATTTAACAGCACTACAGTAATAGTCTAACTTAATGACTGGTAGCCGGTGGTGCATGTGTGTTTGCGACCACAAAGCACCAGTGCGACTTGCAAATATTAGTAATATTTGAACTGGAGAGCTGTTTGTTTGTCTCCTGCTCACAGTGAATAAATCCTCACAGTTAAAGTCACAACGATATCTGTTTTACTGTCTGCTAACATCCAATTGTTGACCAAAAGTCCACAAAAACATCAACACATTGGGCCTGAGACAAGCCAGGTCCTTCAAAATAAAAGCACCATGAGTCCCGCATTGATTTATTTAATTAAAACAGTTTTAATATAAAGGTATTTTATTTACCTTCCTTATATTTGTATTTCATTAAATGTTTTTCTGAGAATTGTGTGTTCAACTTTATTATACGACTTTATTTAACTTTGTCACAATAATTTAGCATTTTAGTGGCTAACATAAGTTTAAAGGACATTTTAAAGTATTATGATAGATATACTGTATACTGCAATATTGCCTTAAAATATAATGATAACATTTTAAAAGCCCTATTTCGAATGACAAGATCATTCGACTTTGAATCGATGCCAGATCAGCAGATTGTTAATCAAACCTAATTTTGGTCCGATTAGTCTCGGTTTTTATATAAATATGTAAATAAAAGCACAGTTTACGATGTGGTTCCTTGTCTTCCAGGCATCCGGCGTGGAGGAGTCTGAAATTCCTGATGATATTAAACTCATTGGATTTGCGCAGCTCAGCATCAGTTAAGTCAAGCAGAGCCGTCAGCAGAGGACAGAAACTAATGGTATTGCACAGCTGCATTGTAGTCAATTCCAAGAAACCACTACTGCCAAAGAGAGGAGGAGGAGGAGGAGCAGGAGGAGGAGCAGGAGGAGGAGGAGGTGACAGTAAGCTGGCAGGAGTGTGACACTACTGCAGGATGCATGAGGACCACATTGAGAAGGGGCTCAGTTCATTACGGGAATCACACTTGAAACGTTTACAGTGCGCTTATACAGTAAATGGGAGATGCAATCAACTATATCAACTCCTAATTTGTTCTTCTTATTATTATTTTTTTTTCCTCTTCATACATAAGCACAATCCAAACCATCTCCTGCCAGTACTGGAAGTGATTGCCTTTTTATTTTTTTCTTCTTCTTCTTCTTCTTTAAATCAACTGTGCCACAAAACTCACAGGAGTGTCGTGCCACCTTTATACGGCACTTTAAGCTACACTGAAATTGAAAAGTGTAAAATCAGCCTTAGTTAGTCAAACTATAGATTTTACCGGTGAGTTTGGTTAAAAAAACAAAAAAAAACGTATGTGATTATGAGGCGTATTTTCTGTACGCCTGTCCAAGAAAATCAAAGAAAATCTCCCTGATGTAACTTAGAAACACTCTGTAGCATAGTTTTGTAATTCTGTAAATTCAGATGAATTTTTACGTAGAATATAATCACCAGATTCCTGCAGAAAGCAGCCCGAGGCGTGTGGTGTTTGGCTCTGACTGCACTGCTGCAGCCCCCCAAACACACACAGATCGACTGCTCTGTCCCCAAATAACCGCGGTTACAGCACTTCGTCAGATGGCGTTTTGCAGATATTCAAAGATATTTCCACAGATTGAGACCTGCCTGATTTTCTTCTACTATGCAATAGGTGTTTTCTTTTTCTCAGCGTGTCACTGGTTTCTGTTATTTCTCTTTGGTGGAATAAATCCGCTTTTTGCGCGTGCACGTCGCTGGGAGTTCATGAAGTCAGAAAGCAGCTTTAGGAATCTGCAGCGAGAATTTATTTTTGGGAATATTTAACGCTTTTACAGACGGACACGGGTAATAATTGCATGTTTCTACGTCCTTGTTTTGGGGCGTCATTTAGCATGTTTACCTTCACTGATCTCACAGCTGGGCTGAATCCTGAATGCTGGCGATGAGCGTCGAGCTGCTCTGACTGACGGTGAGCTTCTGTGGCAGGTGTGCACGCCCAAAAACTGAAAATATTCAACCAAAGTGAATAAAAGTTTAAAGGGGCAGTTCACCCAAATTGCTGAATTTTTTTTTTTTAAATTCACTTTGCTTTAGTGACATTTAGCAGATCATTTTTTGTCATATTTGTGGAGGTTTTTAGACGTATTTTTCTGAGATTTCTGTCCCCATCACAAAAACAGCGGAAGCAAATAGACTGGTTTTGTCCCCACCTTATAATAATAATAATAATAATAATAATAATGACAATAACAATAATAACTTTATAAACTTTATCAAAAACAAATATTAACTTGAGAACTTTTTCACAAACTGCATGAAATTAGTAGATTTGGAAAATTATTGTTTTGAAAGCTTGGGGGAAAAATCCCCAAAACTATAAAATTATCAGAATTCTATCTTTGAAATGACTGTTATTATTATTATTATTACTTAAGCACTTTTTTTAAAAAAAAATCATTTCCTTTTTATTGTACTTTTTCCTTCTAATTTTTAGATTTTTTTGTATGTTTTACAATTTTTTTTTGCTTTCTTTTGGATTATTTTTTTTTAGTTAATCACCTTTTTCCCCCATTTTTTTTTTTTTTTTAAGAAATCGAGTCAAATTACTCAGTTTAAAGAGCGTATCATTCAGTAGCTTTGCATTGTGCAGGGAACTGCTGTGATTTGGAGAAATTTTGGGAAACAACGATGACTGGTCAAATTTGCGGAAAAGTTTTAGTGATTGGGGAAAAAAACGAAGGTTGTGCAGAATTCAAAAATTGGTTGAATTTGTGTCAATTGTGATGGTGTCGTCCTGAGAGAAGAAGTGTAATGACATATTGGGTGAATTACCTCTTTAAAGTTTTCCGGGAGCCGGCTCTTTGGTTTTTTGTCAGTAGTGAGCTGTTGTGGCAGTACTGTAGTCTCTTTGCTTTGTGAACACTCACTGAATCACTGTCTTCACTCCCTGTGTAGCCGTTTGGTTGTTTCGTACCGCGCAAAAGGGCTGCGGAAAAAAGCTCCTCGTTCAGGTACCGATGTAAATGGTGTATGTAAAGATGTTGTAAATGTACGTATGATGGCGACTCCATGCACTGTCACGCAAACATCATGAGGTTTGTATGTAACAATGTAGATGCATCGACTGTCGTAAGTGTCAGATAAAAGTTAACATTTCACGTGTAAATATAGATTTAAGGCGGATGAGACTCATCATGTTCAGTACACATTTGTTTTGTAGTGTTTTCCACTGTTGGCCTTCGTCGGAGCATCACCAATCATGCACAAATGATTTGTCCAATTGGCACCTTATCGATATGTTGATATTTTTCGGGAATACACACTCTGTGCTTTGACGTCATGATATGCAGTTTCCTCTCTGTCCAAAGCTAACGGATAAAATGTCATTTTGATGAGACGGGCGGCACAGGTTACACTTCTCTCTCCCCGTGCGCGTGCGTGTGATTTTTGGTGATCCATCATCGAAGGCTTTGAGCTTAAAGTCACGTAGATTTTCTAAATTTCTTTCCCTTTTATTGTTTACTCACCAAAAACACGTCATTCTGCCTCTTTATGGAGTCACCGAATGATTAGTATTCATTTTATCACTCGATTGGCAAGTACACTTTTCCTTTTTATTTTTTATTTTTACAGATCATTAGGTATATTTTTAAAATATGACGATGATTATAAAACGTGTACATCAACAAATGCATAATTTGAAGTGGAATATTTGTGATGGCATACGAGAGATTCCTTGACATGTATAGATTATCTGAAAATGTCAACACATGCAAATGATTTTTAGTAGCTTAATAAAGTCACATGATGGAAGTCAATGGGTGAGGACAATGTTTGATTGATCTGTGATTAATTAAAGGGACAGTTCGCCCAAAATAGATATTTTTCCTCTTACCTGTAGTGTTATTTATCAGTGTAGATCAGGTGCACTCAACTGTCTTTGCTGCTTTAGGATCTTGGGACGTGTCTTGGATTTTAGGACGTTTCTTGAATTTTAGGATATTTCTAGGATTTTAGGTCGTTTCTCAAAATTAAGGACATCTCTATGATTTTGGTACATTTCTCTGCTTTAAGAAAATGTTAGACTTTAAGACGTTTCTTGGATTTTGGTATAGCTTATTTTTAGGATTTTAGTATGATTCTTGGATTTAAAGACATCTCTAGGATTATAGGACATTTCTGGATTGTGGGACGTTTCCTAGGACAGCTCTTGGGTTTTAGGACGTTTCTAGGATTTTCAGACCTAGAAATCCTAGAAATGTTTCAAAATATAAGAAACAAGCCTAAAATCTGAGAAATGTCCCAAAAACCCAAGACATGTCCCAAATTCTAGAAATGTCTTTAAAATCTGAGAAATGTCCTTAAATCCAAGACATGCCCCTAAATCCAAGAAATTACCTAAAATCCGAGACAAGTCTCAAAATGCTAGAAATGTTCTAAAATCCCTGAAATGTCCTAAAATCTTAAAAACGTCCTAAAATCTTAAAACACTATGCAACTTGCAGCAAAACAATTTAGACTGATCAGCAGCACATCAGGTAAGAGGTCAAATATTTGATTTTGGGAAGAAGTGTCCCTTTAAAGCCCAGTTTTCATCATCTCCTGATTTAACAAGTCAACGATTCGAGTTACTGACTAAAGTCAGACGGTTAAACATTTATCCTGAGCCGAGCCTAAACGAGGACGTCCACCTGAGCTGGTCTCACACCTGCTGAGTGAAAATGGTGGAATTTGGGGAGATTCTGAGGACGGTCGGTGACTTCGGTGTCTTCCAGAAGCTCATCCTCTCTGCATTAACCTCCCCAAACCTTCTGCTGCCCATTTTCTTCTGTAGTTTTCTTTTCATCGAGTCAGATCCGGAGCGACACTGTAACACAGACTGGATCCTTCAGGCCGACTCTAACCTGACCACAGAGGAGCAGCTGAACCTGACTCTGCCCCGGGACGAGGACGGGACCTTCAGCAGGTGTCTCATGTTTGTCCCTGTGGACTGGGACATCGGTGCCATCAGGGAGTACGGACTCAACGAGACCACAGGGTGCCAGAACGGATGGGTGTACTACAACACGCTGTATGAGTCCACCATAGTCACTGATGTAAGTCCATCTCGGTGTGCAGTTTGTGTTTTTTGACTCACCTGTGCTGGCTGACCTGCTCATCTTGTCCTTCTGCAGTTCGATCTGGTCTGTGGGAAATCGTACCTGGCTCAGGTCGTGCAGACCGTCTTCATGTGTGGTTTACTCGCTGGTTCATTCATCTTTGGACCTACAGCAGAATCGTAAGTTTCTTTAAAAATACCTTTAAAACTTAAGTCAATAGCCCAGACTGATATTTGCTTAAATCACTGAACTCAACAAGCTTATATTTGAATCAGGCGTCTTTATGTGACGGGTTTTTAATTCCTTTCACACTAAAGTTGCTTAGAAAAGATGGAAATACAATCAAATTATTTATTTAACCTTTTGAGACCAAATTGGCTTCATTTTATTCAAAAACACAGGAAAAAGGCAAAGAGCGACAAAAGAAGACACGGCCCAGAGGTTAACAAGAAATCTGTGAAAAGACCAAGAAAAAAACCTGAAAATAAGCCCCAAAAAACCTTAACAAACAAAAAAAGCAACAACAAAAGAAAAAATACAAAGAAATTGCCGAGAAAAATAATTCTGTAATATAATTTAAAGTTTCTAATAATAATAATTATGAAGTATAGTTCACGGGACATTTTTCTCTAGCTTTATTATTATTATTTTTATTATTAATAATAATATTACTATATTTATAACTATATATTGATATATTTTTATTTATTCGGTATCTAAAGGGAAATAATGTGAGTGTGTATGTTCTACAGTCAGGAGCTGTTTCCCACTACTGTCACATATGCAAAATAATAAAACACAAACTATGTAATTATAATCAAAACCTACATATTCAGCCAAGATTTAGATTAAGCATAATTTATAGTAATTATTTATCTTTTTTAAATTATTTACTTTATTGTATTAATGGAGTAAAAATCATTCAATCATCAATCAATCATTTTATTTTCTTTTATTTTTTTTTTTTGTCTTTTAGTCTTTTATCAAATTTTTAGTCTAACATTTATTAGTAATAATATTAATAAATATTATTATTATCATTTTTAAGTTTTTTTCAGTTCTCATTTAGGATTTTATTTTTAAAAACATGGGGGAATAAAAATGTTATGTATGTCAGTGTTTATTCAATATGTAATTTTTATTATATTTTATTATTATTAATAATAATAACAACAATGATAATAATAACAATGATAAAGATAATAATAATAAAAAATGTGAATAAGAAAATAATATGTGTATAGGTAGCAGCTGTCCATCTTCCTGCGCAGGAGTTTGGACTTTGGACAGTGAGTAACTGAATGTTTTCTTCGGGTTGATTCTTTGGTCTCAAATGTCAAATATGGCCAAAAAATAAAAACCAAGAAGTCTGGAAATTTGAAGTGAAATGTGCAGGAAGGAAAAACTATAACGCTGAAACCTTTAAATCTGCCGTTCTCTACCTTCAGGTTCGGCCGCAGGAGAGCCACCCAGATACCGGTCGTCCTTCTGGCGATATTCCTCGCAGTTGTTGGAGTTTCTCCAAATTTCTACGTTTACATCGTGTCACAGTTCATCGTTGGAGCTGCACTCGGAGGATACAGAATCAACTCCACTGTGTTAGGTATGACCCTTTTTATTTATTTATTTAAATTCTGTATTTTTCTTTTTTCTTTTTTTTTTGACCATGTGCATATAAAAACTCATAAAAGACAACAGTGGAATAAAATAAAGATATGTGTACAAAAACACATATATACACACAGTAATACACATAATCACAGGCATACAGAGACAAAAAAAAAAACATTTTTAAAAATAAAATTAGATTCAATTTAAAAGAAAAAAGAAAAAAACATGCAGTTGCACAAAATAAAGGCCCATTGTGATTGGCTACAAAAAGATGCAATAAAAGCTAAATATGACTTAAATGAATTAATTTGGAGTTTATGAATTTATTTAATGTAAATCTCAAATTAATTTCCTCTCCTGCTGCGCCAAAAAAGCTACTAATGGATCTCGGTGAATTGTTATTTTAAAAAAAAATTGAAAATTGAGCTCGAGTACGTGTTGAGATTAGGACGCGGCCAGAATGAGGGCGGCAGGTGAGAGTTTGCACCTGTCACAAGTGGAGTCCACATCTGGGAGGACTTTAATTTTGGAAATACTGAATGAGGCCACAAACTGAGGCTGCATTTTTGAACTCGGACCTCTGGTTTGTGCGTTTGCAGCCACAGAGTGGATCGGGATCACCAAAAGGTCCTTTGCCTCCTGCATGAGCCAGATGTTTTCGGCGGTTGGACAGTGCGTCATGGCCGGTCTGGTCTACGTCATCCGCGACTGGAGGGAGGCGCAGTTCGTCATGGTGGGAGCGCAGGGCGTTATTCTGCTCTACATTTGGTACGTGCTGTCCCAGCCCTCGTATTGTGGTTTCCAGCTCGGACCTCTTCAGCTTTGTGTGTCTTGGCGCGTCTGTCGCTTCGCGTAATGAGATAATGCCAAACCAGCGTCGGCGCGGTGTGCTCGGGAGGTTTGCTGTGTAACTGACCTTGTTTGCAGACCAGTTTCTGTTTAGACTCTGATGAATTAATAACTGTTTGGATTTTCATCACCATGATACGAGACATTAGCTGCGTTTGAAAGAGGGGTGACCGATTTTGGTTTTTCAGGGCTGATATCTATTATTAACCAATATTTGGAACAGATATGTGTTTACCAAAACAAAGTTAATAACGCGTTATTGCAGATTTACTTTTTACTTATTCAATATATTCAACAAAAAAACACACACACACACAAACAACATACAGCATATTGGAGATGTTTACAACCTGATCACATTCTTTCATATCCATATTTAATATACTAAGTAAAGAAAAAGAGCACAGAAAAAATATATAAGTATGACAAATCAGTAGTAATAATAATATAAACCAAGATTAAATACCATAATTAAATTGTTTCCCTTGCTTGTTTACTTTTTGTAAAAAAAGTAAGAAAACAAAGCAAAGGCAAAATAGAGAGGGAATCTATACATTTTCACCCTCTCTGTGCACTGGTTTATACTGGGAGGCTGTGGTATCAATCCTCAGTAAATATATAGTTTTCCTTTTTGTCATCTCACATAACATAATACCCACAACGCACAGTGTTGGATCTAATATAATGTCAACACACAACAGACTTTTGATTTCACTTTTAATATCCGGTGCAAATGCTAATTCATTTTGACGGCACAAATGTTTTTTGACGCGCGATAAACGCACGGTCTGTGACCATGACCCTCGGCCTATTTTTTTTAATCAGTCAGTCAGACTTTTTCATATTGCACTTTTCATACAAACAACACAATAAGCTCAAGTTTCTCTTTCAGTGTATTATTATTATTTTTTTATTTTTTATTTTTTGTATGCAGTAACTTTGAGGTTATTCTACAATTGTCATTTTTTCTGGATTGTTGAAATAATAATATACGTACATTTACATAAAGCAAGTATTTTTTTCCTCTCCCATGTTTATAAGAGTTCTAAAAACGTGAAAAATGGCCCTTGAAGGTATTTAGGACAGATAAAAAATGTGCGATTAATTTGCGATTAAATATTTGAATCGATTGACAGCCTTAATCATGACATAATTTATATAAATATAACAAACTCCAACGCAAAACTTTGTTTAAATGCCTTTAGCAAATGTTTCATCAAAACTGAAAAAATCAACATCCCTAACAGCAAATTCCCAGCAACTTTTCTTTAATAAGGTTTAGTGAAAATTTAAATTAAAAAAAAATAATAAATAAAAATATGTCCCTGAGGTTTCACAGAGTAAAAGTTCCTCCCACGCTGACACCTTCTTGCTTCCCTGCTGTTGGTTGAATACGCACGTTTTCATTAATTAATAATGCATTAAATTGAGAAGTAAAGGAGTAGTTTTGACTGTGTTGAATATTTTCAGGTGGATTCCTGAATCTGCGAGGTGGCTGCTGGGACAGGGAAGAACCGAAGAGGCGACTCAGTTGATACGTCAAGTTGCAGCAATAAATAAAAAGCAAATCCCAGAGAATCTGCTGGACGAGGTAATTTAAATTCAGATGTATTCATTATTTTTATTTGATTAATTTATGTTTGATTTTATTACAATTTTAATGTATTAATTTATCTCAGGTCATAAGATTAGTAGGTTTGTTTTTTTATTTTTAAAAAAAAATATTTTAACCTTTAATTAATATTTCATTGATTTTATTTCCTGTTATTCGTGGTTTTATTACTTTTGATGCTTTTGTTGATGCTGTTTTTAGCATATTTCTTTGTATTATTTTATATTGACATTTTACATCTTGAATCTTGCATTATTTGTCCTCTGGTTTTTATTTATTTTACCCTTTTAATTTATGTTTTATTCATTATATTTCCTTTAATTTGTGGTTCTATTGCTTTTGTTGCTTCTGTTGTTATTGGTCCATGTTTTTGTTTTATATTGACATTTTACATTTTGCATTTTTTGTCCACTCTGGATTTCATTTTATCCAAACTCTTCTCTGGTTTCATCTCGCTCGTGTTCAATATGACTTTGTCTGTTAAAGCACTTTGTAAACTCTGTTTTTAAAGGTGTTGTACAAATAAAGTTATTATTGTTATTACTTAACTTCATGAGTTAGTTTCAAATAAGATTTTTTTTAGAATAACTGTAACGGCTGCCTTATTCATAGAATAGAAACGATTAGGTGCAAATTTCCAGCAGCAGCTTTATGTTTTGTTATAGCAGCTCTATGTTATATATGTTATGTTATGTTGAGTGATTTTCTCAGTATTTTAATCGTGCGTTTGTCCTTCAGGTAACTGGGGATCGAGAAGTCCAGAGTGGAGGACTGAAAGCCATTTTTAGCTCAACAGTCCTGACAAAATATTTATTCATTGTATCTTTTGCTTGGTAAGTTGAGCACATTTTGAAATGCACTTTTTATTTGAATTCTATGACATTTTGGTATCATGGTTCCAACATTTTTCACCATTTAGTGCATACTTAAAACCAAATACAAAGTCACAACGTGCTGATATTGTAATGTATATCAGATTAATGTAAGAAAGCACCAACAATAATTAAAATAAAGATACTTAAAAAAAAACAAGAAGAAGAAAAACAAAACATTTTTTGAGAGTTTTGCAAGATAGGTTTGGCTTGGTGTTATTAATTCTTTCTTTTTTTGCAATAATTTGTTTTTATAGTATAATTACTATTACAGTTACTGTTTCGGATTTTCCATTTGACCATTTGGAAAAAAAACGTTAAAATGGATTTTTTATATATATATATATATATATATATAATAATAATAATATATATATATATATATATATATATACTTAGAAAAAAGAGGCAAAACAAGGGCAAAAAATCTCAATTCTTTCTGTTCATGTCTACACAGACATTTAAAACCCTTTTCCTCTCCGCCTCTTTCCTCAGCTGAACTGTTGTCTTAACGTTTGTATTTGTACTGTTTTGTATCACCTTTGTGTTTTTGTGATTTGAAGGTTTTCGTTAAATTTAGGCTACTTCTCCCTCGTTCTCAACGTGGGTAAGTTTGGTCTGAACATCTTCCTGGTTCAGTTCCTGTTCGGGATCTTTGAGACCCCGGCACATCTGGTCTGTATCTGGGCTCTGGAGCTGATCGGGAGGAAAAAGTCCCTCACATCGACCCTCCTGTTGGGCAGCGTTGTTTGTCTGTTAACGCTGGCCTTCCCTCGAGGTGAATCCCCTCTTCTTCACATTCAGCCTGAGTCTGTCCACCTGACTGTCCGCGGTTTTTACGCTCTTCTTACTTTGCAGACAACGCCATCGTTATCACGGCGCTCGCGACTGCCGGGAAGTTCTTCCTGAACTGGGCCGGTTCAGTGTGTATGGTCTACAGCCAGGAGCTGTTTCCCACCACCGTCAGGTACGCCAAACTACACCAAATGGTGCACAAAAGAACACAAAATATGTAATTATAATAAAAACTATTAATCTATTCAGCCAGGCTTTTGATTAAACATAGTTTGTAGACATTATTCACCTTATTTTAATTAATTGTATTTACGTTGTAAAAATTAATTTGATTTCATCGGCCATTTGATTATTATAGATACTATACTACTATTACTTATTATTATTATTATTATTATTATTATTATTATTATTATTATTATTATTATTATTATTATTATTATTATTTTATTACTAGATTAGATACCTACAAAGACAAAAGAGACAGAGCCCAAAAGCGCAAGACACAGGGCAGATGCGTGGGAGTTGGCAGCCCCGGTGGAGAAAGGGTTAACAGAATTTTTAAATAACCGAAATACCCAACATGGGCAAGATTATGTCGCTTAGAATGTTTACATTATTTTTCGATTAATTACCCAGCAGTACTACTTCAAAAATACTGGGGCACCTGGTGGCTCGGTGTGCAGATGTACAGGTATACAGCCTCTGTATATGAGGCACCGCTTTATTACAACTTGGCCAGGGGTCCGGATAGGACGAAGTTTTGGTCCGGATCCGGACCGCGGTGCGCCGTTGGTGATGCCTGGCTTACAGGTACATGTGATGAATCAGTGGTATGGGCGCGATTAATAGCCACCTCCGTGCATATTGGTCGCGCGCAATGACAGGTGTTTTGTTGGAAAACATCTTAGGAGCCACAGTTTGTAAAACTGCTTCACTGGGAGCAGGCTGTAAGACATGTCCGCCGCTGAGGTGGCTGTTGGACATGTCCGCCACTGGAGTGGGCTGTTGGACATGTAGACGCTGAAGCAGGCTGTTGGACATGTCCGCTGCTGGACTGGGCTGTCCCACATTTACCTGTGCTGGAGGGCTGTCGGACATTTCCGCGCGCTTTAGGAGGGATATGGAGATTTCATTTTTGTTTTCATCTTTTTAAACCTTTTTATTACTTACTATTTATTTCTATTAAACCTTCATCATTTTATTGTTTCTTAAGCACTGGTCTACAGTTGCTCCGTCTTATCAGCTTGTCAGGCACTTTTGCACTTCACTAACCTTTAGCACAGGTGTCATCCTAATAATGTTTTATTGATTGATTGAGTGTAGATATATTGCATAAGTATATATTTAAAAGTGAACTCCGCTCTTTCAGGCAAACAGCGGTGGGTTTGGCATCCATAGCTTACAGAGGAGGAGGTCTGGCGTCTCCGTTGATCAACATGTTGGATGTTTATCACTGGTCCATCCCCATCATAGTGTTCAGCAGCCTGTCACTGGTCAGCGGAGCGCTCAGCTTCCTGCTGCCTGAGACCACCAGAAAAGAGCTTCCCGACTCGACCGATGAGGCCGAGGGCAACAGGTAAACAAGCTGATGACTAACTGAGGAAGTTTGTGAAAACTGTCAGTTATTGGGGGCCAGTTTCGACCAAGAGCATCTATTCACACCAGAACTGCATTTGACAAACTCACACTCCTTAGCAACTTATATCTCATCCGTTTTATCTGTACAAAAAACAAAATGTCAAAAGTATAGTTGAGTTTGTTGACAAGTTGAACATGACACACTAGTAATTATACAGATAAAGTTGATATATTCATTTATTTTTTCCAAAAAGTCTCACAGATAAAGGTTGAAATTATGCAATTTAAATGTTCTTGTTTTCATTCTAGGAAAATGACCACAAAGAAGACGAGAAGCGACTCTAATGCGGTGAAACACAACAGCAGAAAATCCACCAAACTCTAGACTGAGTGCTGGATTTGAGCTCCACAGAGGTGACTGTTTTTGTTCGGTATCACATTTGATAGATGAGCCCACATCGCTCTGGTATCGTATCGCCAACCATTTATCGTATTGTTATTAAAACGTATCATTACACCCCTATTGGCCTTCGCACCAGTCTGCGCTCTCTGAGTGACCTTAAAATCTCCCCCTTTAAACCCCTCTGTCAACTCGTCTTAATTTGTGCCAAATTTTTTGTCTTGGTGGTGATATTTGTCTTGGTGATGGCGATTGGCTGTGAGTAGTTCATCGGGTCGAAGAAATCAACTCATCGTTCTGTGAACTTTCCCGGCGATTTCTAACCGGCTAGCTTCTAGGTTGAGGTTTTCAAATATAAACACCCGTAAACATCCAGGAAAAGATGGAGAAGAATGGACACGAGCTGAACTAGTGTCCTGCGAGCCATCGGACAGACATTGGACAATTAATTGGACAACCTTCGTGCTGCATCAGATTCACCAAAACTTCACCAAAACGACACCATTCAACCAGCAGGCTCTGTCTCTATTTTCTGATGGAGGAGGACTCTGCGGAGAGGAGGAGTGTATTTTACCTTGAATAGGTACTGGTGTGACAGTGGGAATGTGCGGCGCTGTCCTGTTCCTGCTGTGCATCACTGTTAACAGCGGCTGCAGTGCGGCACGGCTGTTTTTCAGGATGTGTGTACAATTAAACCACGGATTACCAGAACTGTCCGAAAACATGGAAAGTTAAAAAGCAGCAGCCATCGATGTAAAAGACACACAAAAAAAAGAAGGCCGAAATTAGCGCACAAGTTAAAGGAGCTGATGGGATCACGTTTTACTGGAGTTTCACCTCATGTGACTCCAAGTGACAACTTTATTCACAGTATTCAACAGCACTTTTCATACATTTAATGTAGCACAAAGTGCTTCACAAGTTAAAAACATAAAACAACATCGAAACCTATAAACCAACCCGCCACCCCCCAGAACACAGACAGAAGGACAATGATGTTTTTGTTGAGTGTAACACGAGCAATAGTAAAACGTTATTTTGGACTGTCTGTGCCTTCAATTCTGCTGAGTCACCTGAAGTGTTTAAGTTTATATTGCGTCTGATAAAAATATCTGTTTTTATTGCCGTCATTACAACTCTATAGGAAAAATAAAACACTGTCAATGAATGTCCAGCTGTCTTGCTTGTAAAAAAGTGTAACAAGTCTTATTTAGCGCCATGAACTGGTCCCAAGATGGAATAAACACTGTATTTTAAGTAAAAGCTGTAATATTTTTCCAGAAGACTTTTTGAGTGACTTGGGAAATGCATCAAGTGTTTATCCAACATGATGTGTTCAAAAACTTTGAGACTTTTGTCACAATTTCAAATTTCTGACAAAGTTTTTACAGTTTCTGGCTTTGATAAATGGTGAAATGTTGGTGTTTTTTTTTTAAAAAAAAAAAAAAGTCAAAACTTTTAAAAAATGTACAGGATTAATTTATTATTTTTTTTAAGTGGTGGTAAAATAAATACATAATCATTATATAAGTTATGTTAAATTAAATACCCCACCCCTATCCTAAAACCCCTCTTCAGTTCTTAAAGAATCATTTGAAAAAAATAAAAATCATTTTTTTAAATGACCAAAGAACGTTTAATGAAAAAAAAATTAAAACATTTTAACAAGAAAAAAAATCTTTAATTCTGTTATTAATAAGTCCCTTCTTTCTCACTGCTTAACGAATTATTTGACATGCGTCACCCTTTTTGCATCACCTCTTATAAATAACCAATGCTTTTCAGGGTAAAGAAAGTGCCAGAGTGCATTGAAAAGCATCAAAAATGAGCTCCTGCAGAGGTCTACTCTAAGCTCCCAAATCCTAGAAACACTCCTGACTGATCCTGCACAGCAGCAAAAACAAAAAACGTGCAGAGGAGAACAGAGGAAAGAGCTGAAATACATAAACTGCTGGGAAATGTAAACACAGTCGGGGTGAGAGTGTATGAGAAGGCGTTACGTCCTGTGACCTCCAGCTGCTCTTTAGCAGCTTGTTATCAGTCTGAGAACAAGCCAGCGCTGCTTTATGATTGGGCAACTGCAGGACAGTCCACTCCTTGACTTTCTACTTACTTTCTCAGTTACAAATTTACATGTGGACTAACATGCAGTCCAGTTTCTCACTGAGCACACACGTGCCTGATTATAGACCAGAATGCAACATACTAGATGTTTTTCCAATAGAGGAGCTGTGTGTAAAGCTGCAGGGTGTATGTTGAGGAGTTACTCTGAGTTTTCTCCTCACTGACTGTTTGACTGGAATATTTTTAGGTAATTTTCTGCCTTCACGTGCTCCTCAGAAATATCGTATTTAGCGTATTTACTGTATTCACAAATTATGAGCACACGAACGGCCCTCCAAAGCTGTAATTACAAGTGGGAAATTGGAAAACTTCAGTAATACCTGAATTGCAGAGTTTTGACGTTTGCATAATGTTTCAGGGCAGCAGAGACGGTGGAAAGCGTGAAAAAAAGTGTCAACAAATTACAGTAAAAAATTACAACAAAGTTGATCTTTAGCCCTCAAGAGAAGGCAGAGGTTCGTTTTCCTCCACTTCAGTCTGAGAAGTCACACAGTAACAAGGCAACATTTCTGGGTGAAATCAGACGAAACTAAAAATGTTCCTATTTTCTAAAATTAAATATTTTGGAAAATAAGAATCATTTTTCATTTAAAGGTTGTTTTCGGTTTTCTGCAGACTGAGGGTCAAAAGGTTTACTGCATTATAATTTATAGCATTTCATGATATACTGTAGCAGGTGCTTCATAATGATTGTTTATTATGTAATGGGATTATCTGTGATGTAAGAGTGTTGTCAGGAAGGTTTAACAGTCAGCATATTGTAAAAATTGGTGAAAGATTGACAAAGTTTTCTGAAAGAGATAAGAAGAGATATAATATACAGTCTGCATTGATTCATCGGCTGCACAGCATCATGGTGTTGTTAGAGCCTGTGTTTACGAGCTGTGCTGGAAAAAGCATATACAACCTAACATTCAGTTTTGTATTTTTGCAAAACAATGCTAAAATGCCTGTAATATGACCTTGTTTTGAAAAACAAGTTGAATGCTGGGGTAAATTGCACTGTGCAGTCCAAAGCATAAATATGTTATGAAGACGTTACACAGAGAAAAGAGTGACATATCTGGTTAAATGATCATAAAACCACCTCTTTTTGCAAAATAAAAGTGCACTGTGCTGTTTCATCCTTCCTGAGACATGTGGTCCAGGGTTTAAACATTAATGGGCATTGTATAAAGGTCATCCTGCACTTTGGCATCTCTAAACTGAAGACAACCTTCCTTAAACATGGCTGATTTTGGAGAGATTCTCCACAGTATCGGAGAGTTTGGATTATTCCAGAAGATTGTCCTTTTTGCTCTTTGCTTCCCAAATGTTATTCTGCCTTTTTTCTTTGCCAGTGTGTTTTTCATCGAGTCAGATCCGGAGCGACACTGTAACACAGACTGGATCCTTCAGGCCGACGCTAACCTGACCACAGAGGAGCAGCTGAACCTGACTCTGCCGCGGGACGAGGATGGGACCTTCAGCAGGTGTCTCATGTTCGTCCCTGTGGACTGGGACATCGGTGCCATCAGGGAGCATGGACTCAACGAGACCACAGGGTGCCAGAACGGATGGGTGTACGATAACACGCTGTATGAGTCCACCATAGTCACTGATGTAAGTAACAGGTCTGTTTCATTTATAATAAAAATATTTACTCTTTAAAATCTGGAGCACTTTTTTTATGCTGCATTCAGACACTTTTTATGTTAACCTTTAAACCCGGAGCAAATTTCTTTTAATTTATTTTAAAAACAAAAGAATGAAAAGCAATTAGAAAGAAATTAGAAGACGGTCAGACGATACCTGCCGCAGCAGTGCGATACGCAGACAGTCGATTTCGTTGCCAGATGGAGCCTGTCGCGTCTGTATCACACGCCATAGAGCAGTGTCAGGTTGAAATGTTGCCTGTAACGACATGATATCAGGAGCCGGTGGGAGTGGTGGTGGATGGATCCAGCAAACCCCGGTCTTTCATGCAGGAGTCTGCTTTCACTTCAGAATGTGATGATTTTTTTAAAAAGTAATTTTATTTATAAAGCCCATTATCACAATTTGCCTCAGAGGGCTTTACAGCATACGACATTCCTCTGTTCTTAAACCCTCACATCAGCTGAGGAAAAACCTCGGTGTAATATGTAGATGCAGAAGTCCACGGCAATATGTGATAATTCGCATTGAGAATGTATTTATGGGACACAAGGCGTTTGTGCTCATGGAAACACGATCGCTTTCGACCAAAGGGGCCGCCAAAATCAACAAAAATCAAGATCCTTGCTTTAAATAATCTTTATAAATTTCTCCTCTTTTTCCTACAGTTTGACCTGGTTTGTAACCAGGCTTATTTTGTGGGAGTTGCACAAACAGTGATGATGGCCGGCGTTCTCATTGGGTGTCTCTTATTTGGACCTTTTGCAGAATCGTAAGTGTACCTGAAACTATACAGATCATGCACTCAGCATCATAAAAAGGTAAAAATGTTATCACAATGTGCTGAACAGAGGGGTTTTATGTGTTCCAGGTTTGGTCGTAAGCGAGCAGCTCAGATTCCATTTGTTTTGTTGTTCATATTTACTTTAACATCTGGACTATGTCCCAACTTCTATTTATATTTGGCATCGCAGTTCATAGCAGGAATTGGCTATGGAGGCTACCGACTGAACGGCGTCATATTAGGTACAGTATACGCCATCATTTTACACATGAAAACATTCATTTTTAGTCAGTTTTTGTTATCTTCCATCATGACCAGAGTCAAAGATAATTTAGCTGTTTTTAGTTTAGTTTTCATCTTTCAGCTGCTTAATTTTTTTCCATTTTTTTTCGCGTCACATTCAATCATTTATAATTTCTGATCATAAACAGATGAGCTTTTTCTCACCACACTGGAACAATCAAAACTGACTGTATGGCTAAACTTAAAACACCAGTAGCTAAATCCACTGAGCAACAGCTATTTTTTTAATCATAAAACTACATCAACCAGTACAGGTATATTATTCACCAGCAATTACTCATCTGTTAACCTTTTACAACATTTTGCCATCATTTTTGGTAGAGGTTTGCATTATAAACAAGACGTTCTCATCCTAAAATCATTACATGATGCTGCGCTGTCTCTGGCCTTCTGCATCTACCTATGACTTTTTAGGTAATCTGATGCGTCAGCTGTTTACGCTACAGGATGCCTCACCATGTGCCGCCTTCCCCAATCATAACCATCCATGTTAGCATGTGCATTTGTTGACGTCCTGATGGTGGTTGCAATATACTTTCGTTGTATAAAAATAACCATATGCAGCAAAATCCCACCATGTGCTTCTGTTGACAGCACAGTAGTGACGAATGTCAACAGCAGACGCAGAAGGATACCTACAGTTAAATATGTGGACGCAGAAGTCCACTGCAAAGAGACAGTACACGTTGACCTGGGATAAGAACATATTAAATAAACTGAAGATTAACTGTCACTAATTTCCTTTTTCCAGCCACTGAGTGGATCGGGCCGTCCAAAAGATCATGGGGAGCCTGTGTGACTCAGCTGTTAGGTGCAGTTGGACAGGTCGTCCTCGCTGGTCTGATTTATTACATCAGAGACTGGAGACTGGCTCAAATCATCACAGCAGCTCTGCTCGCTGTCGTTGCTGTTTACATTTGGTGAGCATTAACTCTTAATACTTTCTGTTGTTTTAAAAAGTCAATTATAGATTATTGCTGACGGTGTTTCTGTCAGGTTTATTCCAGAGTCGGCCAGGTGGTTGTTAAGCAGAGGACGGACAGAAGAGGCCAAACAGCTGATTATCAGAGTGGCGGCCATCAACAAACGCCCTGTACCAGACTCTCTGCTCGAAAAGGTACCAACTCTTCACAACAACTTATTTTTCTGCCATTGTGTAGGCAGCAGATAAAGCGGAGTATCATCAGGATAGCAGTAAAGTTAGTGTGGAAACTTCTTTATTTACTTATTATTGTTTGCCTTTTTTGGATTTCTGGATTAGTAGTCTTGTCCATAAAGTCCCAAATGATAGTGGAAAATGGCCTAAACAAGTTCACTTTTTTATGTGGACGTTGGAAGGGGGGGGGGTGATTTTAGCGAGTTATTGCTGTGTTTCCAGCTGCTTTTTAGGTGACAAACTTGAGTGTATAATGCCAACATTTATTCTGGTGATTTGCTAGTTTAGTGAATCTGTTTGATGACATGCTTTGCTAACTTGAAGCGTGACGTTATGTCCACTTTCTGTGCATTACAGATTGTTGAGAAAGAAACTGAGAAAAAGGGAGGCGTATTAGTTCTGATCCAATCCCCCGTGCTCAGGAAGTATTTCTTTACCATAATATTGGCATGGTAAGTCACATTTTTGGATACACATAACAATTTTTCCAAACCTGTCAAGTATATATCGAGAAGCTGAAGTAATAAAACGTTTTACAGTTCCTATTTTTTGATAATTGCTCTCTGTTTGAAATCCTCCAGGTTTTCCTTAAATGTTACCTACTACTGCATTTCGTACAATGTGGGAAATTTTGGTTTGAGTGTCTTTGTGACGCAGCTCATGTTTGGTGCGAGTGAACTTCCAGCTCATATACTTTGCATCTGGCTGTTAGAGGCACTGGGGAGGAAAGTGTCGCTGATATCAACACTTCTGACCGGGGGATTCATGTGCATTTTAATTCTAGCTGTTCCTCAAGGTAAAGCACTTCAGACGGTATCTCTCATTTTTTTCTGTTTTTCGATTCAGTAGCAGCTTGTTGTTAGGGGGGCAATGTTAGCTAGTCAGTGCAACACTTACTAAAACACAGTAAAATATCTCTGGATGGTTTGTGATAAAACTTTGTACAGACGGTAATTATATCCAGACAGTGTACCCTAATTATGTTAGTGATACTCTGAATTTAGGTGCATTTTGGTAAGTTGTGCTTTTGAAACATACATTTATACATAATAACATTTGTTTGATAAATATTGATATAAAAAATAGGCAGCAGATTTAATTTCTTGAAAAGATGAGCTGATGATTCCCAGCAAGTTGGATCGTTGCTTAATTCTAAGAACAACGTGCAGCTTTAACAGCATGGATGCTTGGTCTCCTTCCAGGTAATGCCGTTGCTATCACTACATTAGCAACCTTGGGACGTTTTTTCATAAACTGGGCAGGATCTATATGTAGCGTGTATGTTCAGGAGTTGTTCCCAACATTTGTGAGGTAAGTCCTCAGCCTCACTGTAGTGAATGATACACTCACATGCCTCTGACCTGTGGTGTTCCTCAAGGATCAATTCTTGGCCCGCTTCTGTTTGATATTGGCCTCATCCTTCGGAGCAACAACCTTGCCTATCACAGTTATGCCGATGACACCCAGATTTACTTAGCTTTCTCATGTCATGACAACAGCCGTGTAAATTTTTTAAGTAAACCGCTGTGGTCATCTGAGCTCTGTGTCTCTGTCTCAGACAAACAGCGTCAGGTTTGGGCTGCACTGCCAGCAGAGCAGGTGGCTTGGTGTCTCCGTTGCTCAACATGTTGGCCATGTACCACTGGTCCATACCCATCGTGGTCTACAGTGGCCTCCCACTGATCAGTGGAGCTCTCAGCTTCCTGCTGCCTGAGACCAGGAGAAAAGAGCTTCCTGATTCGACCAACGAGGCCGAGGGCAACAGGTAAACAAGCCGATGATTTACTAAGGAATTATGTCAATATTGGCTTTTTTTGGGGGGTCAGTAAGTCAGTGTCTAAGGGGTGTTAAGGACCATGCACATCCTTGTTAGTGAGGTGCGCAATAAAACAACAGCATGTGTGAATTAGGTAAGTCTGTTTGAACATCTATTTTATTGTGCACACTTCAGTGGTTATTCAGGAAAACATTTGTATTAATCCAGTATTTAGAATAAGAAGCAGCATTCATTGTCTATTTCAAATGAAATGTTCAAAATTACAAATAGTGCATTATCTTGCAGAAATTGAATTTTTATTTGATATTTCTAACTTAAGTTCAGTATGGAGAACTTGTCTAACTTCTTTGAGTTGCAGAGTGTTGGAGATGTTTGCCTTCTTACTAATAGACTGAATCTAGACAGCACTCAAAACCAAACCCAAAACTTCATTTAAAAAACTCAACAGCAATGACCCTTTTTGCTCAAGATAATCCACAGAACTTGTTGTGAGCAGTTTTATATGGCAACTATTTTCATTCTTCAAAACTACACCCGTTAAACCAAAAGGATGGAAGCATGCAACTTTCCCTTTGAGTTCTGCACACATCATCAAATATGAAAACATGAACCAGATACCGTCTTGTTTCTGTACTTTTGTTGACAACAAGATTCAAACAAAATAAAGCACAGAAAACACCATCAAGCCAACTGAACTGACATAATTTTCGGTTTCTTTATCTCACAGCATGAAGACGACCCCGAAGAAGGAGAGTGACTCGAACACGCCTGCGCAAAGCAAATCCACCAAACTGTAGACTGAAAACTTCTATTACGGTCGTTTTTTTTTCGCTCTGCAGAGAATCAGGACTGTGATGTCGATTTGTCAGCTGGTTTGTTTGCCCACTTTGGTCCATCGTCATGCCACTGGTCACATCCCAGCTAGCAGGGAATGTTCACACAACATTGACTTACGTTACCTACAAGTTGCAATAATGTTTTAAAGAAAACAATTTAATCTAATGTGCAAAGAACATTTTAAGGATGTTTATCATTACAAATAATGTTCCTTTAAGGGTAAATGCTGATTAAGATGTAACATTATAACATAGGTAGGTAGGTAGGTAACAGAATGTTCTTTTTTTTATGAAACGTTCCCTCAATGTTTCATGAGAACACAAACACAAACAAAAAAAACAAGAAAAAACATTTTTAACATTTTTTTATGTTTATACAGAACATTACCCTAACTTTAACAAGAACATTCTGGAAACTAAAAGAAAACTTTCCACTAAAAACATCACTTTTTACTACAAACATTGCATTGCACCATTCTCAGAATGTTTTTAGAACCAAAATTTGTTAGCTGGGATCTGCATGAAATCTGCTGTACATATTCATGTTCTGGTGGCTGAGTCGTTACAGAAGCACCAAATTTCTACTTGTACACAATAACTTTAATGCTTTAATGCTATTGTTTCTGTTCTATTTTTTATTTTTTTTATTTTTTAAAACTTTTTTGAATTTATTGCTCACACTGTTGTCATCCAAATCTTGATTATTATTAATGCATACATTTTTTGGATGGCTTATCCTCATGCATGTTTTAAACTACATTTCCACTCAAATCTCAAATTGGAGCTCATATGTGGCTTTATTTAGCTTTTATCCAGCATTTATCCTCCTGTGACCCTGAATACTAATATGGGCACATCACACTTTGGACCTTATGCTTTATTTTGCTTTATTTAGACCCTTTATCCTCATTCTTGGAAACTTGCGTGTCATCTAATGGTAGCAAAAGTACAACACACTAATCCATGTTAAAACATAACCATCTCTGTTAGGTCAGTCTGCAGCCATCTGAAATTTCATGTAGACATGCCATGCAAATTCAACATTTTAACAGTAGTAACAATAACAAGATGCTGTGAATTACAAAATACCTACCAACCTTTCATGCTTTCCTTTATGGACGCTCCATTTGTTGGATTAATTTATCTGCTTTTATTGTCTTCTTAAGCACTGTTTTGACAAGTCCTTTTTTGAATAAATGTTTTATCATAATTATTAAAAAAGGGTAAAAGGGAGGTTAGAAACATACTCCAAAAGGGAAAATGTCCAGAAAACTATATTTAGAAGTACTACAATTTTAAATTCAGAATTGTGTTACAGAAAAAAAAGTACATATTCAAAAAATATATATTTTTCTGCCCTTTTTTCCTGTTTTCTTTCTTTTTGGTTGAAAAACTTTTTTGGCTAATTTTCAGGTAATTTTTTGTCTTATTATTATTATTATTTTAAATAATTTCATGTTAAGTTTGGGGTTGTGTCTTGTTAAGGTGCTCATTCCCCTCTCATCATATTTTTGAAAGAAATCAAGCCAATTTGCCAAGGTTTCATGTTTTTCACAAGATTTCTCAACATTTTATGGATGGATGATAGCTCTCAAAGTTACTGACGACATTCATACTTCAATTACACTGACATGATGACTTTAATGCCACCTTCAACTACATATGTTAAAGTTATAAACGTCAGTTTTTACGGTGCATTAGCATAACAGCTTGTTACTTAAATATTTTTCTGTTTTATGAGATTTTGCTCAGATTGTCAAAGATCTTAATAAAAAACTCAAAAATCACATTGTTTTTGAATTTCTCAAGTGTAATTTTTTAACCCTTTTTGGGGGACACACACCAAATATTATTCACCTCTAACATCTGCAAACAAAATGAAAAAATCAACATGGAGGTAAACAGTCAAATGTGCTTCTGTGTGAATCAAACAGCTGTTTGACTGATAACAGCTTGGATCAGAATCAGAAGTATGAAAATAAGAAGAACGTAAAATATTTGAAAATATGCATATAAATATGCACATATATTTATATCTGTGTGTATATATAAATATGTATAAATAAGAATTATGTAAAATACAAAGTATCCTGGAATAGTTTAAATGCTGCTGATAGCGCCACCTCCTGATCTATTGACATTTTGATATAAACTGAAGCTTAGTCCAGATCTAGCAATCTGATTGGACAGGAGCAGAGCCCTTTAAATTTATTCTAGTGCACTAGACAGGAAGCAATCCGCGAGTAAGCCGCAGCACCGGGACTTTTCACTCCGCACGTATCCCTCCGCTTCACAGGTGTCCTGAGCCGTTAATGACGCTAACCGGTAGTTAGCTTACATCGAGGCTCATCGTAACAAAGTTTACACCGCAAAGAAACATATTTCGATAAATAACATCAATAACAACAACATAACAGTGGAGATATATCCTAAATGGTCTTCGGAGGAGGACGAAGGGAAGAAAAGAGCCTGAATCCTTCACTTCAACAGGTTTGTTCATGTCGCATCACAATACGCAAAACTTAGCTTACTGATAAAGCTGTCAGCTCTTTGAAATCTCATGTATCCTACCAAAACCACTTCACGCAGATTTTTATGTAACTGCTCGCTAGATAAATGGAAAATACCGTTTATTATATGAGGTAGTTTAGCTACCCTGTAGTGGGCTAGCGTGTAGACCTAGCTTGAAAGCTAATCTTCCGGAATTTGCGTATGTTGCTAGGCAACAGTGCTGTCGTAGTCCAGTTACGGAACTTTTTTAAATTTGTATTTTTTGGCGCAAAATAAGTCATTTAATAATAATAATAAATCGTAATCTGTCGCCCGTTTCCTGCTAATTAAATAATGGCGCATGTAACTGTTGTATAAAAGCATAATCATGCGGGAGAGAGTGATTTTCCACTGAAATGCTTGTTTATTTACATATATTTTATTAACAGAGCATCTGTTTGTTTTTTTCAGTATGTGTACTTTGCGTGAGTTTCTATATTTCTTTTAACTTTTACTTTTACTCCACTACATTTTTCTACACTGCCTACTCCACCCATTAATGATGACAAACTTATTTTAATCTTGGTTTTATATATATATATATATATTTAAATCTTTGCACCTTTTGTGTGCACTTTTCATTCCTGATTTTCATTCTGAAAACTTGTAATACAAAAAAATAATTGTCTTATTCTAAGTAGTAATCAGTTGGTAAAGTTTCAGTGTGACCTTAATGTGTTATAATTTTTTTTAGGGTTTTTACAGACGGATCCCTGTCCCACGTAGATTGACTGCAGGGCCTGAAACTACTGAACTACAGCGTAGGTCTGATTATCTGAAGAGACGAGAGATCCACACCATCAAAACAGGTAAGTGAAACAGCAATAATTCAAAACCGCTCCTGAATACAATGGTAATACGTAGCAAAACAGGGTCCTCATAGATCCTAAAAGTCTCAAAAGGCATTGAATTAATCAAAAATCTTCGTGTGTTACATTAATTTGTCTTGAAAGTACTAAGACATAAAGGTAGGATTTCATAAATCTTTTTTTTCTGAAATTGCACTGTTAAATCTCAAAGTAACAGTTAACTTGAAAAAAACAAACAAAACAGAATACCACTTGCAGGGCTGACACCCACAAGTCATGTTTTATGAAAGTAAATATTTGGGCAAAAGTTATCCCTAACCCTAAGTAATTGGTGTCTGCCCCCATAAATTAGTGTATTGTGCTTTTGCTTCCACTAGATGGCACAAAAAATGGTGAAAAACAGGTCCAAGTGACCCTACATGAAGTATAAGGTTGAGCAAATCTTAAACGTGATGTGTAGAGGGTCACAGAAGGATCAGTGCGAGACAAAAGCTGAATACAGGAACTTATGTCTCAACATTTTGAGTGGTTTATGATGCTCAAAGCATGCATGTCGACTGAAAAATGTAAAAATTACTTTGGTTCTTCAGGGTCATCTTATTTCTGTAGGAGACAGAAACACAGAATCGTTTGTTACTTCAGTTGATCGGTGGCGTTTTGTCACATGATACTTTTTCTGTAACATACTTCATTTGAATCTTTCTGTCAACAAAACTACAGAACCAAACTTATTTATTCCTACCCCTTTATTAAATACTTAAACTGTTATTAAAAACTCCCCCATATATAATGTACACAGGCACACACACCTTTATATCAATATTTACAATTATAACCATAATATATACTACTTACTACACACCCATATGAAAGACTCTTGTTTATCTCAAACAAAAAAAAAGATATATTACCAATAGTATCTGTAATATATGCATATAGTAGCGGAGAACATATATACACACACACACACACACACACACACACACACACACACATATACATACCTACCTACATGCACGCATACACATCTATACATACATATGCACACACATATACAAGCCCATTCTCACTACAAACTCATCAAATAGCTCCGCTGTGTCACTGCTTTTGGTGTACGGGCGTTACGGCAAAAGCCATCTTTTGCGTCCAACTGGAACGCGGCCGGATGGCATTAGATGAGAATGAGCACCGGCAGAACCGGTGGCGTTGTTTTAACACGCTAGCTGACGGCCAGATGGCACCGGGTGCTTCCACATGCAACTTTAAAGGACAGTTCACCCCAAAAGTGTAAAAAAATACATATTTTCCCTCTTACCTGTCGTGCTGTTACTAAGTTTAGATAGTTTTGGTGTGAGTGACGGAGACGTCAGCTTGCAGCTTTCTTCCCTGTTGCCCTCAGCTTCGTTGGTTGAATCAGGAAGCTCTTTTCTCCTGGTCTCAGGCAGCAGGAAGCTGAGAGCTCCACTGATCAGTGGGAGGCCGCTGTAGACCACGATGGGTATGGACCAGTGGTACACGGCCAACATGTTGAGCAACGGAGACACCAAGCCACCTGCTCTGCACGCAGTGGAGCCCAGACCTGACGCTGTTTGTCTGAAACAGAGACACACAGCACCCGGACAAACACAGCATTTTACTTTAAAATATGACATCATGATCTCAGTAATTTTTCCAAATACTTGAATAAGTTTACAGTACAGTAAAGTACAGTAAATGTATGTAAATGCACAGTAGTGATTATTTTGTTCTTAATCGGTGCATTTCTCTTGGATAAAAACTTTAAACCGGCCCAACATTAGCTCACTAATGAGAACAGTTACACCATTTAGTACCTAAATGACTTTTTGTCCTCAGGCCTGTTTGACTGCAACAGTTGATAAAAACTGAAACATATCTGTCTGAAGCTTGTGTCAGGTAGACAGTCAAGATGTATTCTGTCTACATGTATACAGATATTTTGTAAAACATATTTTCCATTGTGTTTTGGCCCCTCATTTAAACACAGAGTTTTAGGTCATTAAAAATCATTTATTACTGCTTAGTCTAATGACTACTGCACACTTAAACCCTGTATTACTGCATCACTTCATGGACAAACTGAGGCGTCCGCTGCATCCCATGTTTTCTGGGCAACCTCAGCATATAAACTTTAAAGTTGGCCAGAAATAGCAGTTTTGGATCAGGCCCAGTTTGACAATTTTTAGGGTGCGATTGTTGTCAATGAGTAGTGAAAGGAAAACTGTTGCATGTCCAGAGCATCGCTCCTTCGTCTTTATATTGAAGAGGAATCGACGATGATGAGGTCTCTGTTATAGGCTGCAGATTTTACTGCCTTTGTGATGACGGGAGACTGTTGGTGACAAAATCAGACACCATATCACTTTGCTTTTTTTGTATGAGGCTGTAAACATGTTTTTTCCTGCCGCACAGTTGGGCATTTTAACATGTGGGTCTATGAAGATTGACTCAATACTTGGAGTCAGCCTCAGGCAGCTGTTTGAACAACTGCAGTTTTTGGCACATCTATGTCACCTTCATTTTTCAGCCTTGGAAGTTTCTGGTTGGTCACAACCAATCAGAGGCAAGGACTATATGGAGATGAAGTGCTCACCGAAAAGATGTTGGGAACAGCTCCTGAACGTACACGTTGCATATGGATCCTGCCCAGTTCATGAAAAATCGTCCTGAGGTTGCTAATATGGTAACAGCAACAGCATTACCTTAAACAGAAAACTCAGTGTTAGATAAATTGAAAACCTAGTGTAGATCAGGAAACAATGCTGGTGACTCTGTGAGGTTGTTTTTAGAATTGGGGCTGCAACTAACAATTATTTTATTATTAAATTAATTACTGATTATTTTCGTGATTCATTTTAAAATGACAATAACTTATCAGAATCCCAAAGACTCTTTATTTGCTCTCATAAATAACAAAGAAAAGTAGCAAATGCTCACATTTATGTCTAAAAAATGACTTAAATAATGAACTAAATAGTTGGTGATCACTTTCCTTTCAATCCACCAACTGATTAAACAGTAACTTTAGTATTTCTCAACCTGGACCTTATTTTCTATTTTGTTGTGTCTGAGTGACTAATGGAAACAACAATTTCTGAAACTGGTCGAGTATTGAGCGAGAGCGCTGCAGCCGGCAGCGGCGAGACTGGCTGCATAGACTTAATTAATAATATAGATTTATAGCAACTAGCTGAAAGAGAGCACATCTCCACCTGCTGTGGCGGAGTCGGACATACTTCCATCAGTAAATGGATTCTCCCCCGCTGCTTGTATATTGGGACAAGGACAGTAGTCCAGTGAAATGGCCTTACTGAGCTGTAACCATAGCTCGGCAAAACTGTGTATGTAAATGTACTGAATGAATATCTGTTCTGCATTTTATGGCGACCTATCCAGAGATATTTCTCTGTGCAGACCAAGGTGATGACAAAGTGTCATCCCTTTCTACATAAAACAGAGAAACACAATCTGAAGTGCTTTACCTTGAGGAACAGCTAAAATTGAGATGCACAAGAATCCCCCGATCAGAAGCGTCGACAGCAGAGACACTTTCCTCCCCAGTGCCTCTAACAGCCAGATACAAAGTATATGAGCAGGAAGTTCACTCACACCAAACATGAGCTGCGTCACAAAGACGCTCAAACCCAAACTGCCCACATTGAATGAAAGGCAATAGTAAGTAACATTTACGGAGAACCTGAGGATTTCAAACAGAGAATAAGTGTTAGACAAGTAGATATACGAATTACAATTATTTCTCTCTTTATTTGATCAAAAGAAAAAGAAACAATGGGGGAAACCCTGCTGCTGACTGATGACATGTTTTGGACTGATCTAGCAGCGCAGCAGTTTGACACGCAGCATAATGCAGTGTGTGTAATGATGGCGGAGCGAAACCATGGCAGCACGGACAAAATCAAAGCAATTTATGTGTATTATTATGGGTTCTGTTTTTCGGCCAGAAAGTTTATTATTGGAATTATCGGTCTGATGTCAGAAATCCCTTTATGGATAATTAGCGGGACTGATAATTATCATGCATCCCTACTTTTAAACCATAAATGTGGAAATATGAATGGTAAAATGTATTACTTAAGTTAGTATCTCAATGCATCAGAATTGTCGTGTATCCTAAAATGTGACTTACCATGCCAATATTATTGTAAAAAAATACTTCCTGAGCACGGGGGATTGGATAAGAATTATGACGGCTCCTTTTTTCTCAGTTTCTTTCTCAACAATCTGAAATGCACAGGAAGTGGACACAATGTCATCCTTTAAATAATTTAGCAAATCATCATCACACCACCCCAACTGCCAAAATAAATGTTGGCATTGTACATTTTTGCAAACCACGATAACATTTTAACCTTATTATGTAGCAGAAAACTTTATTTTTCTGTCGTCTGGTTAGGTTTAGGCACAAAAACAACCTGGTTATGTTTTGAAATAGAGTTGGGCAATATGTCTTTAAAATAATACCATGATATTTTAAGGCTATATTGCAATACACAATATATATATAAAATTATATTTTTAAATGTCCTTTAAATGAATGTTAACTAAGTAAATACAAAATTATTGAATGAATTGCAGTTACAATAAAGTTAAAGTAGCTACTATCATATAATAAAGTTGAATACACTACTATCACAAAAACATCTAATAAAATATGGTTATGAGGAAGTTGAAGTACTTTTGTGATGAAATTTAAAAAAGTTTTGTTATAATGAAATTAATCAAACCAGTTTGTCTGTTTTGGACCTGATTAAAGTCCTGATTAAAGTCTTGATGCAATGGCAGAAAAATATGTTTTTTTGGGATGGGTTGGTACCTTTTCGAGCAGAGACTCAGGGACGGGGCGTTTGTTGATGGCTGCTGCCTTTACAATCAGCTGTTTGGCCTCTTCTGTCCGTCTTCTGCTTAACAACCACCTAGCTGACTCTGGAATAAACCTGATAGGAACAGAGACACTTAGCAATAATCCACAATTTACCTTGTAAAACAACAGGTTATTAAAAAAATAGACAAATAAATGCTCACCAAATGTAAACAGCAACAACAGCGAGCAGAGCTGCTGTGATGAGTTGAGCCAGTCTCCAGTCTCTGATGAAGTAGATCAAACCAGCGAGGACGACCTGTCCAACTGCTCCTAACAGCTGAGTCACACAGGCTCCCCATGACCTCTGGGACGGTCCGATCCACTCAGTGGCTGAAAAGAGGAAATCAGTGACAGTTAAACTTCAGTTTATGATGCTAACCTCTGCCAAGAATGATGGAGCAGACAAAACGTGGTAAAAGGTTACGGACATTAAAAAAAAACATTAAAAAATGAACACTTGGACACAACAATGAACTGATTAAAATTTGGTGGTCAAAGGTCAAGGTCACTGTGACAGCCTCTTTCTCAGTCTTTTGAACCAGTTAATTAGTAATTAAGTAATTTGATGCGAAGCACTTCATGCATATAATTTTGTAAAGCACTTTGGGCTGCATTTCTTGTATCAAAGGTGCTTTTCAAATAAAGTTTATTATTATTATTGATTAATTTCATAATATTCATTATTTCATTGATGATACCTATAATGAAATTATTTGTTAGCTACCTTTTTTTAAAACTAAGACTTTGACTAAATCTAAAATCGCTGCCAAAATTAACCCTGTTTTGAATGCACTATCTCAAGAAGGCCCTGGAGGTTTTTATTAAGATTTGGCATAAATGTTCAATGGGACTCAAGAATGAACTGATAAGAATTTGGTGGTCAAAGGTCAAGATCACATTGTGATGGAGACAACAGCTTACTTTGTAATACAAATGAATTCAAATACAGGACTTGTGAAAAAAGACTCAAAAATAATGTTTTCACATGTAAGATAATAGAGTATACTGTACCCAATATGACGCAGTTTAGTCTGTAACCTCCATAGCCAATTCCTATCATGAACTGTGATGGCAAATATAGGTAGAAGTTGTGACATAGTCCAGATGTTAATGTAAATGTGAACATCACAATGATGGGAATCTGAGCTGCTCGCTTACGACCAAACCTGCAACACAGAAAACCCCTCCGGTCAGAGCATGTGAGAATCTTTTCATGTGATGGATTTTATTGAACAAGATGATTCAGAGTCAAGAACACATATTCTGAGCAATTTTGAAGTACACTTACGATTCAGCAAAAGGTCCAAATAAGAGACAACCAACGAGAATGCCGGCCATCAGCACTGCTTGTGCAACTCCCAACAAATGAGCCTCGTCGCAAACTAGATCAAACTGTAGAAAAATAAGTCTTAGACTTAGACTTATTGTAGGAGCTGAGCTGGAAATTCGAATATTAAAAAAAAATACACAATCTTGCCAAATTGTTTGCAATATGCATGAACACAGCCAATTATCCAAAAAATGCAGAATTAAAAGCGTGTAAAATGCACCAAAGAGTCCCTAAGGGTTAATATTTTTATTATAAATGAAACAGACCTGTTACTTACATCAGTGACTATGGTGGACTCATACAGCGTGTTTTCGTACACCCATCCGTTCTGGCACCCTGTGGTCTCGTTGAGTCCGTACTCCCTGATGGCACCGATGTCCCAGTCCACAGGGACGAACATGAGACACCTGCTGAATGTCCCGTCCTCGTCCTGCGGCAGAGTCAGGTTCAGCTGCTCCTCTGTGGTCAGGTTAGCGTCAGCCTGAAGGATCCAGTCTGTGTTACAGTGTCGCTCCGGATCTGACTCGATAAAATATACTCCGGCAAACAGGAAAGCCAGAATAACGTTTGGAAAGCAAAGAGCAAAAAGGACGATCTTCTGGAATAATCCGAACTCTCCGATATTCTGGAGAATCTCTCCAAAATCAGCCATGTTCAGGGAGATGGTTTTCAGTTTAGAGATGCTGCAGGGTGGCTTAGCCTTGATTCTGGCGTTGCAATGTTTCAGGGTGTGCTTCAGCTGTGCGTGTCTTCACAGATCACAGCCCACTGTTCCTTAGCTCCTCACAGTCGCTCTAATCAGCAGCTGTGAATGTGGCCACATGTGGCCCAGACAACCTCTGCATGTGGTGTGAGCCACCAGATCTCAAGACACGTTGGGGATGCATTGGGTGCATTCACATCAGTCCACTTGTCTGATCCGCCCATGCGCATGTGAATACCAGCGGTAAGCAGGGCCTTAGGGACAACAAAGTTGAATAATTAACAATACAGTCTGATTCAGTCTGCCCTAATCCCTTTAACACCTCTGCTTTTATAATATCTCTGTCTGCATGTGGGGGGTCTGATTTATTTAATTTACATGTAAGATAAAGAAAGCCTCCCAGTGAAGGTCTGCCTTGATGAAAGAAAATGGGAAAGGAAGAGAAAGAAGAGAAAATGTCAGAAGGAACTTAATCAGTGAACAAAAACGACAATAAGCCCGTCTTCTTTTTCTATTACTCACTATAACAAGATGTGGTGCCCAGTAGCTCCCATGAACCTCACAGCATTTTATTTTCATTTGTTGATTGTTGTAGGGATTGGTTCCAGCGCAGTAGACTTTGAGACGATCACTGCAGGCAGCTGCTTCAAACCATCCAGCTGAAACAGCCAGACCAAATGAGGGGGGGTGACGGCACCGGGAAGAGAGCCAAGATCAGAGTTAGACCGGCTACGCTCCGATAAGATAAGATTCCCCTTAACTGAACTCCAACAGGGAGATCTGGTTGTTGCAGCAGTACATAGACAGAAATAAAAACACATAATTACTGAAAGTAAAAAGATAAATAATAAGAGGTACATACAATTAATTTAAAAGTGGACATATTGTCCTGGTTCCCTTGTCAAAAAGACTTTGGGATTTTTTCCAGTGTATATAGGATTAATGCAGAAAATAAGCTCTATTTTGTTCAGAAATATAATCTTCTCAAATTAACACCACTTTTATGGTTTTAGGGCCAAAGATTCAGTTGCAGGTGTTGAAAGTAAATAATACTGACATTGTTATAGTATTCATGTAAAAGCTCATGATTGACTCAGAACATTGAGCGCATGGCCTCGTGTGTCGGGGCTGTTTTCATAACAGGTGACAGAGGAGACACAGAGCCGGACACAGGTGGAGCCAGACACCTAGGCTAAGAGCATTTAGCACTTAGGGAATGTTTGGCACATTTTACACACTTTTTATTCTTCATTTTTTGATAATTTTGGCTGTGTTAATGCATAAGGCAAACATTTAGCAAGATTGCGTATTTTAGTTTAATCTTGGCATTTCCAGCTCAGCTCCAAAATACACTGTGGAAACAAAACTGTTACTTTCATACTGTTTAGTGCAAAAATGTGCCACAGAAACCCTTTAAACTGCAGTTTTTGGCTGTGGTCATCATCAAAGGAAAATTTAATTAGCATGTAGTATATTCAAAATAATCAATTTTTTGTGGGTTTTTTTCCATCTAAAAATATAGTGGCATCATTATAAAAACCTGGCATTTGAAAATTAATGAATTATTGATAAATATGATTGATGTTTTAAAATATAAACTCAGTGAAAGTAGAAAACAATAAAGTGCAGTATTCTTCATAGCCTGATTTTGAAAAGCACATTCTGTGCACAGAGTGATATGAGTGTGTGCATTATTAAAGCGGGCGCTAAGGGTTAAATAATTAAACTGTTGTTGTTGTGAGAAGTATACATTATTTGTGTAGTCAACACTTTGCATTAAATGATATCTTATGCCACAGATTTCAGAGAACAATGTCGTGAAAAAAGAAGGTATTAAAGTTATTTTCAGATCGCCTCGACTGACCAGACGTTTCTTCTTTGTGTTACTGGCATGGTAAATTAACATATCCAAGATATTTACTGAGTTTAAAAAATGATCTGGATGACATAATAAACATTGAAATGATTTACGCTCTGTATTAATACTGAATGCTAGTTTAATAATCAGTGATTCATAGTTATTTTACAGTGGCAGACGTTGACTGTATTGCTAATGTTTGAATAGGCAGAGTGGGTTAGTCTGTGTTAAATTAATGCTGCAGATTAAATGACCAATCACTGATTAGGAACAATGAAGCTGCTGTTCAAATATTGTACGTGGGTTTTAAATGTTATATAATGCAGCACATCTTCTGTTTTCTTCCCGTTTTTAAGGTTTCCGTTGAACAGTGGCATTTTCCGCATGTACCTGAATATTGGAAACTTCGTTATGAACATCTTCTTGACACAGATTGAAATACCGGTAATCTGCTCTCTATGTGGCTGCTGGAGGTTTTTGGGAGAAGAATATTAATCATGTCAATGTCAATAATAACATGACAATTTATTGTTTATGTCATGTTTTCTTTTCTCTTAAAAAAAATTCAGGATATGCCATTGCTCTTTCGTGTTTAGCCGTCACAGCACGATTTTTCCTGATCTGGGCTGCTTCTGCGTGCTGGGTCATTATGCAGGAGTTGTTTCCGACGTCTGTCAGGTAGGTGCCAAGTTCCTGTTACTCCATTGCCTATTTCTCGCCTCAGATGTTCTCAGAAACGTAATTCAGTGTAATTTAACTTGTTACCAGCCAGGCGCCAGTGTTCCCCCCTTTCCACCGAAATTAGCGCAGGTTTTTCAAACAGGAGTAAACCAGAGTCAGAGGGGATAAAAACCCATGTCTACTGCAGAGTCATTTGACCCCGGTCTGAATGCCGATCATACCATTCCCATTGCATTAAAAAGCCAGATGTTCGCAGGTGTTTTTTGAGTTTTTTGTGCAGTGGGAATGAGGCTTGTGTCAAACAGACAAGCTCACATCATGTCACTGACCAGTGGGAGTGTTTATTGTTCTGGTGCATTCTGGTCACTGTAGGTTTTCTAGCTTTTAAACAAAAGTGAATGCTACAGCCCATTTTCCTCTGGTCATGGAGCACCAGCTTCAAAAGTATTTGTGTCTTTGTGATGCACTGACAGCCCAATTTTAGGAAAAGAGCAGCTTTCCAGCTTTGAAATACTTTTTTAAAAATGTCTCAGCAAAAGAAAACGGCACAAAAAAACATTAACAGACAAGATTTATATTATATTTATTGACACAAAAAGAACAAAACCTGTGCCGACTCAGCTTTGCTCCACGACTGTCGTCCTTGACAAGGGCGGGATCCAAGGAGGTGTCAATCAAAACGTGATCTGCCCACACAGTCTGGAGAAATGCCGTTATCCCCAAAATGAGCTGTTTTAAACGTGGTTTTCTAATAGTTGGGGACATTTGTCTTCACTCATATTTTTGCAGACACTTAATTAGACACTCTACTTTGATTTAATATGTGCATTCTTAATATTTCTAGACACATTTCCAGACACTTCAAGGAGGGTGCATGAAGACCTTTAAAAGTTTATTTATTATATATTTGCGTTTATTCTGAGTTAACAAAAGTGCTATTCAACCAGCATGTGGAGGTGTTGTAACTGTTACATATTTACTCTCCAGACTTTAACACCTAAGGGCCTTAATCAAGATTATGACATCAAACATTTTCTTTAAATTTAAATGAGTTCCTAAAATGCAGCCCAAACCCAATGGCTCCCTGTGGCTTTGACAAAAAATTATATGCAAATTAAAAAAAATATATTTTGAACATTTTTCCATGTAAAAGTGATTCTTTCTGTTACCAGTCTTAAAAATGTGTAGCCTATACACAGCATAAAACAAGTGTTTTTAAATTTAATCAGCTTAAGTGTGAGTCATATTGGTACAGCCTTGTGTCTTTTCCTTAAATTTAGCTAAAAATCATTTTAAATACTGTGGAAAAAAATTGCTGAAACAACTTTATTTTTATGAGCAATTAACTTAAAATGTGTGTTCATAAATTACACTTAATTACACTTAATATTTCTTTCAGATGATGTGGAAAACTTATTTGGAAGATTTGTATGGGTTATCAACTTGAAACCTAGTGATCATAATTAAGGTAATAAAGTATTTAAGTACTATATTTAATTAACACAAATTTTAAGTTAAACACTTAAAAATGACATTTTTCACATTATTTAAAAGCAATTTTATAGTGTAATGCTGGTCCACTGTTACCACAATTATGCTTTTTAAAGTTGTTTACTAGTAAAAATTAAATTGGTACAACATTTTTTTCCACAATATGTAAAACGAATTTTAAAGTGTTAACTACTTATATACTTGATAACCATAATTATGAACACAGGTGATTGCTCATAATATTGTGTTATTGCAACTATTGTTTTTCACATTATTTTAAAGGAATTTTAATGTGTTTAAGGAACTTATTTGTATATGCTCGGCCACACAGTCCATCCAAATAGGCTGCCTTTAATTTTAACTCATCTCATTATAGTAATGCAAAGTGGTGCCAGTAAGGTGAACTGGTCGACATGTTTTCTTCCACTGTGTAACCATGATTTACAGTCATTTATTATAAATAAACCGTCGTCAGTTTTAAATAAAAGCAACTCATAACTGAGAGCAGAGCAGGAATACAGGCGGTCAAAATAAGGCTGCAGTCTCATGATCCTCACATGTGGCGTTTGTGTGTAGTTTATCACTTTTATCAGTTTTAGCAACACCACAGTAACAAGAAAACAGTCACATCGCATCATTTGAAAAGTTTAGCGCACAGTTTGAGTTGTCATTAATTACACTAAAGATTTGTTTCAGTAAGTAGTCAGTGTTAGATCTTTCCAGTCAAGTTCAGCATCAAGCTGCATGTTTTTGCTCTCCAAGAGCATTCGTGATTCGTGATTTTGAACTTTATAGACCAAATTAAAATTGAATAGAAATTACTAATTTTGGGGCCTTTGTCCCACAGTTAACTTTGACATGATTAGTCTGATAAGCTCTTCTGCTGCATAAATACATTTACAGCCATTTCAAACAAACACAAAGCGAGTGGACTGATATCAGAGATTTTAAGATAACAGAAGTTCAGTTGGGGTGAAAATAAAAAGACATATACGACCATCTATGGCTACTACTAAAGCTTTAGTGCATGTCAGCTGCGGCTTTTCAAAGGTATAATTTAGAAAGGTTAAACATTAATGGATGCTGTTTAAAACTGTAGTGCTGCCTTTTTTTAAAACAGACACACAACTGATTTCAAAATGGCCAATTTCGGAGAGATCCTGAGGCACATTGGAGAATTTGGATTATTCCAGCGGATCCTTCTGATCGCACTTTGCATTTCGAATATATCTCTGGCTTTTGCCTTAGCAAGTCTTGTTTTTATCGATTCAGATCTGGAGCGACACTGTAACACAGACTGGATCCTTCAGGCCGACTCTAACCTGACCACAGAGGAGCAGCTGAACCTGACTCTGCCGCGGGACGAGGACGGGATCTTCAGCAGGTGTCTCATGTTCGTCCCTGTGGACTGGGACATCGGTGCCATCAGGGAGTACGGACTCAACGAGACCACAGGGTGCCAGAATGGATGGGTGTACTACAACACACTGTATGAGTCCACCATAGTCACTGATGTAAGTAACAGGTCTGTCTCATTTATAACAAAAATATTTTTTACAAGCCGTTTTCTCGATATAACGAGATATTATCTCATTATAACAAGATATTATCTCGTTATCTCGAGAAAACGAACTTTGGTTTTTTTTTTTTGTTTTTTTTTAACTTTATTGAATGAACGTCAGAAGAAGAAGTGGCGGGTGGATGATGTGACAGCAGGTGCCGTGCGGTGTTCAGCGCGGATAGCTCATTAGTGCTATTGGCAAAGTGTCAACCCAGTTCAGTTTAGTAGAAGCACATATCTTATTCAGCTTAGCTTTCAAGGTGCCATTGATTCTTTCGACCATTCCTTGACTCTGTGGATGATAAACAGCTCCCAATCTCTGTTTAATCTTAAGCTGCTGCAAAATGCCTCGAGCAACTTTTTCCACAAATGCCTTACCATTGTCAGAGCTGATTTCTGATGGAATACCAAATCGTGGAATGACTTCTCTGATCAGAAACTTGATAACAGTTCCTGCTCCTAGGTCTTTTGATGGTGTGGCTTCCACCCACCTGCTGAATCTGTCGATGACCACTAACATGTACCTTTTTCTATGAACTGGTTTTAACATGTCAACATAGTCAGTCACTAGGTGTTTGAATGGACCTTCTGGTACCTGAATGTGTCCTACGGGTGTTGTTATTGTTTTTCTCACATTGGTCTGAGCACACACTTCACACTGATTTAACACTTCATCGACCATTGCTTGCATGTATGGCGACCAATATCCCTGTTGTTTTATTTTCTTTAACACCTCCCCCCTGGCACAGTGGTAGTCACTTGAGTTGTCATTTGGGTCATTTTGGGCTGCCTCAGGTCGTCGTAGTATCTCAAAATCACTTGAGAAGTTAACCACTCCAGCGAGGGATGGATACACCCCTGCTGTTGTTTTCCTCTGGTTTCTGTAATGTTTGTTCTGCTTTTCTTTTAACTCAGTTAAACCTTCCTTCAGAAATTTCCTGTATTTTTCACCTTCTGTTTTAAACATGTTCAAAATGTTTAACTCCAACAACTACTACAGCAACTACAACTACAGCATCATAACAAAAAAACTGCTATTTAAATGATTAAAATTCTGAAAATGAATGATTATTTAATATTTATGATTAGGACTGATGTTCACAGTCACAGATGTAAGTAATAACTGTCAGCCAGCAGACATTTGAAACATTTCAAAATAATTTTTTTCCGTTTGTTCAACAGTTTGATCTGGTGTGTGACAGAGCTAACTTCGTGGGACTGACACAAATGGTGCTCATGGGCGGTATTCTTCTTGGTTCCTTCGTGTTTGGGCCTGTTACTGAATCGTAAGTGTATTTAAAAAAAACTGCCAGTCTGATCTATGCTTAGAAGATAAAGAAATAACATAAAACACAACACAGAGCCCCAGTGAATAAATGTGCTTTTGCAGACATCAAAGTGGCGGCATCCAGACACAGAAGGATACCTTAGAGCGTCACATGTAGACGCAGAAGTCCACTGCGAAGTGGCAGTTTGTGACGATTCGGGATGAGAACGTGTTGGATATGCATGACTTTTGGGTGCATTTCCATTTTCATGTACAAAAGTATGAACGCTTTGTGAGAACAGCCTGATTAAGTTTTTTTATTTTCTTTATTTATACTTTATTTAATCTCGGGAGTCATTGAGGAAGACCCTCATTTTCAGTGGCGCAGAGTGTACATAGCAATTCACACACAATCAATTTAAAAAACAAAAGAACAAAGACAAATACATACATGTTCCGACTGTTTATCCATCATATTTTTATTCTTTGTCCATCAAAAAACAGATATCTAACCATGTGGCATTTGAAAGGTCTTAAACTAACCCTGCAGAAACCCTGATTAATGCTCGTTTAATATTCTTTTTTTCTCCTTCTGTTGCAGATTTGGTCGCAAAAGAGCAACCCAAATTACAACACTTATAATCTTAATATTTCAATTAACAACAGCACTCAGCCCCAATGTCTATTTCTTCTTTGCATCCCATTTCATGTTGGGATTTGGAAGTGGAGGCTATCGAGTCAGCTCTATTATACTGAGTACGTACTGTACACACGCAGAATTAAATATTTTTTTGTTGCACATAATAGCAAAATGATTGCAATTCTATTATTATTATTATTTGGAATTTTTGAAAATATCAGTGATTTTAAATGATCTAAAGAAGCATGTAAAAATGTAGAGCTATTGACCACCAATTGATCTGTTTAGCCGTTTTAAAGTAAATGTCAATGTAATTATGAGATGTATGTCATTGTGGCATTTATGGCATATGTTTGTTAAAAAATGAATTAAAAAAAACTAAAAAAAAAAAACAAAACTGGTGACTTAAGAAATAATGGTAAATTGTATATTCTCCTTGTTGCAGCCACTGAGTGGATCGGGCCGTCCAGAAGATCATGGGGAGCAATCATGAGTCAGCTAATAAATGCAGTTGGACAGTGTATTGCCGCTGGAGTGATCTACCTCATCCGACAGTGGAGAATGATTCAGTTCATCACAGTGGCTCCACCTGCTGTGACTCTTACTTACTTATGGTGTGCATTAACTCTTTTTATCTTCTTTTATTGTTACCAGCCAGGACAGCGGGGCTGCAATTGCTTTCTACTTGTGAGTCCGTGTGTGTATCTATGATCGCCAAATGTGTTCCTGGACAAACCTTTTGTCGTGGAAAGGACCTCAAATAGAATTTTGTGTACTTTGTCATGTCACATTGCGCGTTTCTCTGCAAAAAAGATTGCACATAAACGCACCGCAAAAACAACAACTGATGCCAATCAACATGCAAATTTTGCATCTGTGTGAGAGGACATAAGTCTACATAGCAGCAGGCGGCAACTGTCTTTACTCGTCATTAACAAAGGGAAACCAGTGAGTACATTAAATGCAGTAGTTTTAAATCCATCAGAGGCACTTGTCGCTTGCTGCTAAATCCACAAGTCTCTTGCTCTCTCTCTGTGATGTGGATGTATCTGGGTAGCATGTAAATGCTGGTGTGCAGAAACTGTGAGCTCTTGTTGCTCTTGTGCAAGTGTATGAACGCGGCTAACTATTTATATAGCACCTTTAAAAACAGTAGTTTACAAAGTGCTTTGACAGACAAAGCAAAGGCAGGAGCTTTGGCAATAAAAAGATAGACATCAACAAACATGACAAACAGAGAAAGGTCTAAACCAGTCAAACTAAGAGGCAAGAACAAAATGTGTATACGAAAGGTCAACAAGGGTTAAGCAAATAAAAGTGATAAAGCAGGCAGATCTGATAAAAATAATATGAGAAGTAGTATAAGAAGACGACATGTTGACATTAAAACTTCACCTGACTTTCCATCGGCCTAGTTTGATAACGTATACGGTCCAAGCAAAAGTGCGGGATGTAAACGGGGGCAGGAAGTCGGGAAGGGGCCACTGAACTGACACTTTCTTTGTTTCTATCAGGTTTATTCCAGAGTCGGCCAGGTGGCTGTTAAGCAGAGGACGGACAGAAGAGGCCAGCCAGCTGATCATAAAGGTGGCAGCCATCAACAAACGGCCCGTTCCAGACACTCTTCTGGAAAATGTATTGACCACAATTTTTTTCCTTCTTTCTTCCTCTTTTTACTCATCCCAGTAAACTGTTACTATGACTTGATATCAGAAACTATGCAGAAGGTGTACTGTGCACAAGTGTTTTACCAAAGTGTGTTTCTGTTGCAGATGGTTGTGAAAGAAGATGTAAAAAAAAAAGGAGGCATTAAAGTGATTTTCAGATCACCTGCACTGACCAAATATTTCGGCATCCTGACACTGGGATGGTGAGTTGAAATGCCCAAAAGCTCCACTGACATCCCAACCCTTTGAAACATTTGCAAATTGGTTCGATTTCTTCAAAAACATGGAAAGAAGGCAGTAAGATTTGCCAAAAAAAAGGTAAAAAAGTAAATAAAGTCAGTAAATAACCTGAAAATTATCAAGAAAAAAAGAAGAAAAAAACAGACAAGGAAGTGATGCAAAAAAGGTGCTTAAAAAATACTCTGTGACATAGTTATGATGATATATGTATTTTTATGTTTATTTCCCTTTTATTAAAAAAAATCACATTTTCTCTCTTTCTAAAAACAAATTTTTTGTGTCACTTAGTTTTCATGTTTCAGCAGTTGTTTGCTCATTTTTGTTGTTTTGTTTCCAAAAAACATAAACAAGTAATTCAAGATGGATGTCCCTCACTTAAGCCAAAACTAAAAACACAATCCACTTCCAGTTGAATTATCTGGGTGTGTTAGTCCGATTTCAAGAAATTTTAATTAGTCCTATTTCAGTCAGACCAACATGTTTACATGTATTTTAAAAGTCCACTTTTAGTCAGATTAACACAATAATTGGACTTTCTCTATCATCATGTAAAAGCACAGAGTGTCTCTGCAGGATTAACATGTTCTCTTCTCGTCTTTAATCTTCAGGTTTGCACTGAACCTCGCCTTCCTCTGCCTGTACTTCAACATGAGAAACTTGGGCTTCAACATCTTCATCACACAGTTGTTGTTTGGTGCGACTGAAATACTGGCTAATTTACTGTGCGTGTGGCTGTTGGAGGTTTTTGGCAGAAAACTATTACTCGTAGCAACACTTATGATGGGAGGACTCGCTTGCTTGCTAATCCTAGCTGTTCCTCAAGGTACAGAAAACCTCTTGGCACATTTCAGCAAAATGACAATTTTTATATGTTTGTCACCTTTTGGTTTTGTATGTTGTCGTTTGTTTTTTTTTTTTTTTCAGAAAATGGCACTGCTGTTACATCCTTAGCTGTCGCAGCGCGATTTTTCCTGGTCGGGGGTGTTTGTGTATGTAATGTTTATGTTCAGGAGTTGTTTCCCACGTCTGCCAGGTTGGTGTCCTACAACAAGCTATATTTATAATAACCATGACTATATATTTAAAAATTATTTTATCCCGGTTGTTTCCTTGTTTGTTTTTGTTTTGATTTCTTTATTTTGTGTGTGTGTGTGTGTGTGTGTGTGTGTGTGTGTGTGTGTGTGTGTGTGTGTGTGTGTGTGTGTGTGTGCATTCTATTTTTCTGTTAATTGTCTTGTAACTCTTAATTTCTTGCGAATTTTTGGGTCGTTTCTTACTATGCTTGCAACCCACTGTGGTAGATTTAAGATGTAGTAGAAAAAAAGGACAGTGACCTTAAATGGCCACATATTTGGGTGACAATGAGTTGCATCTGGGGAAGATAATTGTTATCAATATGTTTGTCTCACTCTATTCTACCATTTTACCCATGCTTTTTTGTGTGCACGCTCTGACTAACGGTGTCTTTCATAGCATGTATAGTTGATCCATGCACTTGGATATTGATCAACCAGTAGGCGAAGAATTGACACCCCCATGACACACAGGCCAGCCCCCCTCATTTGCATTCATAAGGTGGAAATGTAGGTGGAAAAGGAAAAAGAGAGGTATATATGTTTGAGGAAATAAATGGAGGGGGAGGCAAACAGTGAAAATAATACATAAATGAATGCATAAATAATTACACATGTAAACAAATTAATTTAAAAGTTAATAAATACATTTGTAAAATTGAAAACAAAATGGGTAATTAAATAAATAGGGAAATTTATATGCAAAGTGTAAAATAATACATAAATAACTATATAAATATGAAAATTAATAACTTGGTAAATAACATGAAAAATTATAATAGTGTCACTTTTGGCATTCTCATTTATTTATTGACATATTTATTTCTTTATTTATGATTTTGTCAGTTTCAGCCCTCCATACACCACTGTACGTTTGAGTCGTCTTTTTTTTTTTTTTTTGCAAAATTTGCTATTTGACCCAATTGTGGAAATGTCGATGTAAATAATATTCCACTCTTCATATTTGCAGACAAACAGCCACAGCTTTAGGAGCCATGATAGGCAGATCAGGTGCAGTAGTGGCTCCTCTGCTCAACATGTTGGCCGTGTACCACAGGGCCATTCCCATCGCAGTCTACGGCAGCCTCGCGGCGGTCAGTGGAGCTCTCTGCTTCCTGCTCCCTGAGACCAGGAGAAAAGAGCTTCCCGAGTCAGCCGAGGAGGTCGAGAACAACAGGTGACTGTCACAAATATGTTTTATCATCATATATTTCATAGACAATTTTAGATCTCTCACATTTCACCATTTGTCTGCCTGTCTTTCAGAAATGAAACCTCAGAAGAGTGAACAGGTGTGGTTAAAATGCAGAATGCATTTACTTCAGACCGCGCTGAAGTTGTTGCTTCAAAATTCATCATATAAACAGACCAAAATCAGCTGCAGGAGTTAAGAATATAATGTGTTCTTGTCTTATTCTGCTTAATATGTCGGAAACCAAGCTTTCAACATGTAACTATATGGTTTTTAAACAGTAATCAGATTTTTTTTTATTCTGAGTATACACCTAACATATAACATAATGGAATCAAACGTCATTCATTAAGCATTAAAAAAGTCACTCTTTATATGTGAATAAAAAGTCTGTGCTGGTATTTGCAAGAGAAATGATCAAACTTTTTTTAATAATAGCAAACTACATGCATTTTCTACATAACAATTCACATAGCTGAGAGTTGAGCTGAGAGATTTAGGTATCAATTTAAAACTGGGAAAATTTATTTTTCATTTCACAGGGACTTTTAACTTTAAAAGAAAATCACATTCACAACATAAAATGCATTGATTTGTAGCAGTTATATAAAGACATCCACAAAAACTTGAAATTACAATAGGAAATGAAAACAATATTGATTTTTTAATTCATTAAATGTAAATTGTTAGAAACTCAAAATCCAGTAGTCGCTCTGCACATCAACAGTAGCAAAATTTGTAATAATATACTGTTTATTAGCACTTTGTCTTACTTGTGTCTCATTAAAACATTTGTACACACAGTCCTGTCCAATGTATATCTGTGGTCATGTTACAGTGTTTGTATGCACAAATACTGTGTAATATGTTTTTGTCAACTGGTTTTAATAACAACGTCTTTGTTTTTCTAACTTGTACGGGAACTTGGTCAGCTCGAGTGTTGAGTCATTTCAAGCTCCGACTCCCGAGGTAAATGGAACGCAGCACAAAAATGCATCTTGAAAACATCTTTTAGTTTCACTCAAATGCTGTGTGTTACATCATTTTAACACAGATCATTACACTACAAACTTTTCAAATACTGCTGATTGGTCAGTGATTTCGGAGGTGAAGCAGTGACACAAAAAGGCACCTTTCATGGGGGAATGATAAGATGCCGCCACTTCGAAACTGCACTAGTAACACTGTAATACAAGGAGCTGCAAAGTACTTATAGGGCGTACTGGAAGGGTGGTGGATGGGTCCAACAAACCCTGGACTTTTACCCGGGAGCCTGCTGTCTGCTTCCTAAAACAGTTTTGAGCCAAACCATAGTGATATTTACTAAAGCTAACCACGTGCTTTTGTTGTACAATGAAATTAACAAAAATACTGAAGTTCTAATATGCATCTAAGGGGCAGAATCTGTACATTTCCTGTGAAAACTGAGGTGTATTTTGAAAAGGCATAATGCATGTATCAGGTGTAAATTGAATCGTAATGCCAGCCTGTTGTCATTCCAAAGTCGCCAAATACCGCCTCCATTGCAAGAATTTCAGCATACGATCCCAACCTCAAAAGCCACCTTTCATGGTTTCATGGTTCAGCTGAGTACCCAGCTATACAGAACCATTCATGCCGTTATGATATGCCACCGGACGGCCATACAGCATCCCTTGTGGCAGCATGATACGCAGGCTAATGACGTCAGCTGATTAGTCACCTGACAGAACGTCACCTGACATTGTTGCGTCTGGTGTTCGCATGATACACCAGACGCAACAGTGTCAAATTGAAACACTGGCAGTAAGTATGTAATATAACGTGCATGAAGGTCCCTATAGGACAACGGGATTCGACCAACAAACCCCGGACTTTCATGTTTGAGTCCTGTGTTGGCTTCCCGTCAGAGTGTGATGGGTTTTTTTCTGCACCTTGTCATGTCGCTTTTTTGTCTAATCCTAATCATCCCTTTGTTGTGTAATCCTACCATGTGATATTACTGACTTCCCAGCGATGGTTGCTATGTGCTTTTGTTGCCTAAACATAACCACGTGTTTTTGTAGTGAAATGCCACATCTTTGCATTGGTAGCAGCATCCCATAATGTCAACAGACACTGAAGGATACCTAGAGCGTAATATGTAGAAGCAGAAGTCAACAGACACATTATCAATATGTGATGATTTGGGATGCAAACGTGTTGGACGTGCTGTCCGAAACTTTATGAGCAAATGTACAAGGATATCTGGCGTGACATGAAAGTCAGCTGACCAAACAGCAGTATTTGACAAGTTAGAATGAAAAAGTGTCAGTAAACACAGTCCTGCTTTTACCCGAGCAAATCATCCATCCAGCTGCTGTCTGTAACGACACTTTCTGCTGTTTTCTCTGTGTTGTCAGACACAAGAAGACCGTCCCCAAAAAAGTTGACATCACTCGGCTCAGACACTGGCAGCAACTGTGGCTCTGATGCAAAGATGCTGTCGGCAAAGAGATCTGTCTGAGCTGAAGGAGCAGCACTGGAGGGCAGATCAAGTAAATCATTCACTGAGTTAGAAGCCACTGTGGTGGATGGTGACAATGTAAACACATCACCAAATATGTCATCAGGGAAGGCAGGCGGTTGGGTTGAGGAAACGTCAGCTTGGAGGGAAACAGGAGGCGGCTGAGCGAACAGCACGTCGTTTGAGCCGAATATGTCAAAGTCTGCACCCTGCTCTCTCACCTGGTTGTTTGTAGCAAAAGGAGTTGAGGTTTGATCCTTATCTTGCGCTAAATCAGGGACCACGAGCTGATCTGTCAGGCCGAGCATCACGTCATTGTGAGCTGATGTTGGTGGAGAGTCAAACAGGCTAAAACCATCAGTTGGAGCAGCTGCGGACAAAGCAGTGCCACTCACAGAAGAAGTATTGGCAGGGGTGTTCACGAAAATCTCTGGACCAAAAGGATTAGAGGAGTTTTCGCTGTTCAGATCAAGATCTCCTCCTCCTGCGTCTGATGCATCCAGTAGTTCAACTGGCTTTTGAGCAGATTCTTCAGAATTCATCTGATTGTCTGGTGGTGCAACAGGGGCTAAAATATCATCATTAAATGGATCACTCAAAATTTCACAACCTTTCTCAGCTGTTAACGGACTGATCGACTCCTCAGATGCCTGGTTCACTGGTTGTACTGTAATGGAAAGATCTTTACACTCATCTTTTCTGGAATCAGTTACAGAAAGGCCACTGCTTTGTACGTTTGATTCTTGATCATCTGTTTGTTCGGGATCTGTTCGGTCATCTTCCCGTTTCTTGAGCTGGTCGGTTTCGATCACCACCTCGCTTTTGGGCTCAGCAGAGTGTAACTTTTCCTTTATACGCTCTGCAGCCTCTTGTTCTTGAAGAAATTCTGGAGACTGTTTTTGCAGCTCTTTTGTAACGGCCTCCATTACCTCCTCTGACTTTTTGTCATCATCACCTGCTTTATAATTTCTTCCATCTTGCGCAGCTGATTTCGTGGCGTCTTCAGTCTTCTCAGAGGATGACTGAAACAGTCTTCCCAAAAGTCCACCACCAGGTTTGACATCGGGTTTCTTAGCATCTTTTGATTCAACCTTGCTGTCATTTCCGCTTGACGTGAAGAGCTTTGACAAAGGACTCTTCCCTTTGGACCAGGATCCCAGTTTGGGCTTCGTCTTTTCAGCCTGTTTTGCTGAACCGCGCACAGAGTTTGTTCTCACAATGGGCTTCTTCTGACTAATTCCATTTTCTTGGTCGCTAGTCTTTTCAAGTAGGTTTTTATTCTTCTCACAGCGGGCCTCTTCTGCGGTCGTATGTTCTGCAGGATTTTGTGGAGTGCACAGATTTTCTGATTCGCACAGATTGACAGAGTTTCGTGGAATGACTTGGGATATCTTAGATTCATCTTGGTATTTTGCAACTTCTTCAGATGAAGTATCAACCTCGTCTACGACTTCATGCAGAACTGGTAAATCATTCTGTGGAACCTCTTCGATGCTCTCCAATTTGCCATCAGACGCTTTGCTTGTTTCTTTGTGGCTTTTAGACTCAATGATTTCAAGGCTCACCTCGCTATTGCTCTGTTCTTTGCTGAACTCAGAGTTATTTTCGTCAGTGATGTCTTTTGTATCCTTTGATTTTCTCACTTTGCTCTGTTCAGTTTGATCTGTAAGCTGCGTACTTTGCTCTTCACCTTTGGCCCCAGCTGTCAGGTGGACCTCATAAAGACCTGTGACATCAGTCTGCAGAACCTCTTGACTGCTCTCTACTTTAACGTCAGGCTCTTTGCTCGTCTCACTCTTGCCCTGCTCTTTGCTAAACTCAAATGACGAGTTATTTTTGTCACTTGCATCTTTTATATCATTGCTCACTTTGCTCTGCTCAGTTTCATCTGTAAACTGCTTACTTTGCTCTTCACCCTTGGCTCCAGTAGTTTGGTGTGAGGACTGCTCATACTGAGCGATATCAACACTTGAAGCAAACCGTACGGACTTCCTGACTTTATTTTGATAAGAGTCCAGCCTGTAAGATGTTGGATTGTAGTTTGTCTTTGAGGTGGGTGCCACATTTTCCTTTCTGGTTTTCTGGTTTGTGACAGTTATACCCTTTTCCAGTGAAGGCGAGGACGAGTTATGCACTGTCAGAGAGACGCTGTTTTTGCTTTTTGTTTCCTCTGATATTGGACTTTCAGCTGAGTTGGAAACCATCGTCTTTGATTGTCCCTTGACCCCTGAAATAAAGGACAACGTCTTCACTTTATCGCTCATTTCTCCACTGTAGTTCATCCTTAATTGGTCACTTTTGTGATGCTCTGATGCTTTGCCAATGTCAGATATCTTATTTTTCACATATGATCGCTGCGCTGCTGGATTAACCCCCGGACTCTTCTTCTCTGGTGGCCAGCTCCTCTTCAGTTTGCCCTTCACCTCCGCACCACTGTTTGATCCCAAATCTCTTGCTAATGTTTTTGTGACTGACACTGCAGCAGAAGACTCACGGGAGCCATCAGATATTTTTACATAGCTTTTTCTTATTTTAGCTTTCGTCGCAGCATCTGCTTCATCAGTGCCTTCATTTTTCTTGAGCCAGTGGTCTTTGTGTTGCTTGTGACCGAATCCCTCATCATAATTTCCTGATCTCTTAAAAAGCTGTTTGTAATGAGGAATGCAGTAGAACTCCCCATAGAGAGACGAATAGTTGTGGAGGCTGCAATAAAGCGAAAAGGTCTTTTGAAATACTAAACAAAATCAAATATTGTTTGATTTGTCAGAGGATTTATTTGTGCCAGATCAGCTGCTGTGCATTATTTACATTTTGCAGTAATCATGATTTAATTTCCTTTTTAAATAATGTTTTTGCACATTAATATTAGGGATATTATGAAATTGATCTTGATCAATATATCGATTCAGTCATTGATGCAAAGTGAAAACACTGATACAAATTGTCGTCTCCAAGTCTCGCCTTGAATTTTAAATTTTCTCAAATTAATCTCACAATTTTTTATCCAAGATGATGAGAATGTACTTATATTGTCTCACACTAATTGCAGGCTTTTGAATTGAATCGAATCAAAATTGTATCGTAGCAGACATTGTAATATCGACAAATATTGCATCACTGTGCAAAGAATCAATTTAATATCGTATTGTGATGAAACCTGTGATTTTCATTCTTAATTAATATTAAGAGTTTTATTCTGGTAATTTTTTGTATTTTTCTGTTAATAATTGCTTGTACCACACAGTGAAAAATATCTCACCTGAGCTTCTTCCTACAGTGTTTACAGCAGAAACAGTTGTTGTGCAGGACAAGTTTATTGGCCACCATTTTTTCCATCGGATAGACGGGTGTCAAACAGGCCGAACACACATCCTTGGCAGGTGACCCAAACTATGATGACAACACAAATTCAGTTTAAGGTATTTTGTTGTAAACATTTCACTTCATTTGGTGCCTCTGTCATCTCTAAAATTTTGTCTGTGTTGGAAATATTTAAGCAATAAATTATGTGAAAACTTAAATTATTTATAAAAAAAAAAAATAAAAAGATATTAAACTTTATATTTCTTTTGTTTTTAAGGAGCAGTTGGCTAATGCATCGGAGCTATTCCCTGCCTAAAAAAGCTGAGGACTGCTTGCAGAACAGATGTCCTGATTTCACCCAAGTGGCCAGCTCCACACAATAAACCCAGGTGACCTGAAAATATTTTTATTTTTCTCATTTGATAGAGGCTTATTGATTTCACAGCCCAGATGCCAGAAGAAAGTGTCGGCATGGTACCTTTCTGAAAGCTATGTTACATATGTGCATTTCAAACATAAATACATCAACATTTCTAAAGTGACGCAGTTTATAAGACGACTTTGTGATCTTGAGGTGGAGGGGATCTGGTGGTAGATGGCGAAACTGCTGTCAAGCTGCAGACCACTGTTAAAGACCAACCAGCAACTAAACCTATCGTGTTTAGTGAGTCATTCCTATGTTTTCATTTGCTTTTTAGGCTGCAATCATGAATTTTTTGTAGTGTTTTATCAGCGGTGATTGTGCCAGGAATAGTGTTGTTTTTTTTGCATCTTTTCCAGCTGGGAATGTGCCCTAAAAACTGGGATTTAAGCCAAAGTGAGATCTTTTCCTCACCATAACCAGACTTTTTTTTTCTTTTTCTGGCAGTCGAGTTATTTGTTTGAGCTAAGTCATGCCAACCATGTCCTGGACCTACTGTATTAGTGAACTGGACTTGCCATGAAGACATAAATAATGCCACTGATACATCAGTTGAATTTGAAGACGTCAAATTCAGTCAACTATCTAGAATTTTGATAGTGGTATGTCCAGGACATATCCCACCTTAAGATAGCAAATTTGAGTTTTTACACTTAAGTTTTTGTAGGAATTAAACAAAAGCATTTTTTTTTATATCTCCAGAGTATTTAGGAGTATACATAATAACAGATGTTAATTCCACTACAGAAGAGACTTGATGATCTCTAAAATTAGGTAGAGAAAAAAGTAGATATAAGGATATCACCGTTGTTTGTTAGCCAAATGAGTTGCTATATTTTGAATATCTGTAAAAAAAAAAAATCCAAAAAATCCAATGTCATGCATCTCTAATTTCAATATATTGCAGAGAAAGCACATATGAAACATGATTTGTGGTTCCTCCATCAGAAATGTTTTGAGCATTATGTTTGAAATGAAACTGGTTATCAACCAAATGAGTTATCATCCCTAGTATTTACTAAGGCCTATTTCTATTTATTTTACTTTAGATTTCAAAAGTTGTGCAAAAATAATGGGACCAGTATCAAAAACAGAAACCACTTTTCACAATCACATCTTTTAAACTTTTATTTATTTAACAATTTACACAACAGAACAACAGTATCAACTATATGCTTAAATTTAATAAAAGAACTTAACACTTTATCATGTGGTTACAGTATAAAATCTATAAGACAAATGCTGTTTCATTAGAAGTCAACATTTTAATACTTCATCATTTTCACGACTAACAAAACCTTTTCCTTAAAACACATTATAGTAATAAATACACAAATGGAATAACTGCTTTCCTAAAATCAAAGGACTAGGAAACACACTGCTCATCTTATTTAGTGCTTTTCCTTCGGTTGGCTAAATGTTACAAACACCGTCCCTTCCTCGTTGCTCAACACTTTATTGTCAAAAGGGCGCGTAGATCTTCGGATTAATGGGGACGTCATGACTTCGTATCTGGCCGGACTCCCGACTACTTCGAACAGCGCTGACGATTTGCTGTCAGACTGTTTGGTGACAAATGTCGAAGTCACAGAAGAGACAAACACGTTGCCAAAGCCATCGGTCTCTTCGTATGTTTCACTGACGGTCTTTCTGCCAACTATTCCTGCAGGTTGCTCTGGAACGGTTTTCACTTCGAGCACGCTGACCTTGCGTCGTGCAGGACTGTTGCCGTTCTTTGAGGTTTCAACAGCAGCACACTCTTGTGCCAGATCACCATTTCCATCAGAATCAACCTCCGTTTTTGGTTTAAAAGTTGACATGGGTGACTTCGGTTGTTCGGCAGGCTTTCTTGCAGCTGAATGAATGGAGATGAATGATGGGGAAGACTGGGAGGAGGACTGTCTGATGAGTGGCTTATTGTGTCTGGGCACCTCTTGTTTTGAATCCGAAACTGTTTGCGTATTCCCATTAGATGCCTCTTTGATTTGCCCTGATTTGGCCTTGCTTGACCCAATACTTATTTTCCTAATGTTGTTGGCGGGTTGAAAGTTTTGCTCCGCTTTCAAAGATTCGTCAAAAAGTCCTGACAACCCTGTGATGTCAGCCTCGGATTTCAGATTAGAGACAGAGTATAAAGCCTTTTTTATTGCCTCTTCAATGTCAAGGAGTTTTGCCATCGTTTGTTCCTTCAGATTCATTATTTCCTTGCTTGCCTTTTCAAGATCTTCAAACGCTGTCTCAACTGAGGAGATGCTTTCTAGATCATCGTCCTGTGTCTCTACTTCAACTTTCTTTTCCTCCAATTTACTTCGCTTTCCACTGGAAACCATCCAAGCGGGGACAGTCTCATATAATGTCTTAAAGGAGTCTACATTGCTGGTCTCTCCTTCCATCTCTTGCACTTGAGACAGGATTTCTTTGAGTTCCTCTCGTTTCCTCAAATTTTCAAAGATCTCCATGGCCGCTTTCACATTTCCCTTCATGATCTCCTCCTTGTGGACAGAGAGCCTTTGTCGTCTTTCGTCATCTGTCTCTTTTACTTTCTTCTCTCTTAAAACAACTTTGTCCCCCAATGCGGATTGCTTTTCGTCATTTTGCCGTGCATGGCATGTCTTGGTCTTTGTTTGCTGTGCATCCTCAGGTGATTTCTGTTGTTGTGCATCAGTTTTGTTAGTTTGTTTATGGTCACTAACATCATTTATCACTTTAACCTTTTTGGACAACAAAGGGGCTTGTTTGTCTTGAGTTTCCTTTCTTTCAAAGTTTTGTAGAGCAGCCTGCAAGCTCATGTTCATCTCATGTTTACCATCTTCTGCGTAACTCTTCATGCACATTTGTATTTCTTCAGCCGCGTTGATTTTCTTTATTACATTTCTCTCCATTTCCACTTCAGTGCTGTTTTGTATCATTACTTGGCAGTCTGGAGACTTTGAGTGTGTCGGTGGACTTGTGTTATTTGAGTTTTGCAATGCTTTGGTGCAGTTTTTGTGGGATGTTTCATGCAAGGTCTCTTTGCTGATTTTGCTGTGTGTTTTGGCTTCTTCAGGAGACAGTGTAACAGCAGGTTTGATTTGTTTTGGAGAAATCACTGCACTTTTGATGCTGTCTTTAATCGGGCAAGCAACTTCAGGAGCTCGTAAAACATTCGGTTCTTCCACAACTACTGATTTTGTCCATTGTGGCTTTGGCGGTAAAGCTGGCTTCTGCTCCTGTGGTTTCTCGCCTGTCTTAATCGGGAGTGGAGGTGGAGTTACATGCACAGAGCTGGATGATTTAGAGTTTCCATTTGCTACAGGGTTGGGTGTTGAATTCTGTGTTGTAATGGGTGGTTGTCCTTCACAGGTTACTGAAATTGAAGGAGACAATTTTGTGTCAGATGGAGGCATAGACACCACAACACACTGCTTGCTCCTCCCTGAACAAGCCTTCCCTGAATTCCTATATATCATTGCAGCTTTATAGTCTCCTTTGGATACATTTACACTAGACTTCTCAAGAGATTGCAGAGCCAACTGGACATTACCTCTTACAATATCTTCTTTATCTAGGAGCTTCTGCTCTGTTGCTGCGCTCTGCAGAGACCTAATAGCTGCCCTCACATCTCCTCTGATAACTTCTTCTGTCTCATCTTCTGTTGTCTGACCATTACACTCAAAACTTACAAAAGGTGGCAGTGATTCTGGTGCACAGTTACTGACTATAATTGGCTGACAAGCCTCAAAGGAAACATGGCTTTCCTGATCTTTCTCACTGACCTTTGGATAAGTCTTGATTTGCTGGCATCTGGAGGAAGACGAACATGTGGATTGCATCGCTGCAGAGGAGCTTTCCTCTTGTGCTGTGACGTTCAGGTTGTATATTTTTCCAGGGACAATGACGTCACGCTCCACATGCATGCTTTGCTGCTTTGCCATTTCCAGCGACTTTTTAGCTGCTTTCACATCTCCGGATATGATGACCTCTTTCTGCGCTTGGCTTCCTTCTGTTTCAGGCCCCGATAGGTCCATGTCATAGATAGTTCCCGGCGTAATGATCTCCCGCTCCACACACATGCTCTGCTTCTTTGCACGCTCTAATGACTGCATTGTCGCCTTGATGTCGCCAGACACTATTTCCTCTTTATCCACCATGACAGGTTGCTTTACTGCAAGTTGTTGCTTTGCTGATAAGATATCACCAGGGATTATTTCTTCCTTTGGAACAAAGTTTTCAACATTGACAGAGCACTCTGACGAAAAAACCTTTTTGGTGTTCTTTACATCCCCTGGTAAAACGTCAGAAATAGTTCGCTCCACCTGCTCTTTCTGCTGACAGAGACTTCTCTTTGCCTCCTTCACATCCCCCTGAACTATTTCAATGTGCTCCTCAGCCAGAGGGCTGTGATCGACCTCATCTGCTGATGCGTCAGTGTGAAGACTTTTCAGATAATGCAGATCTCCTTTCTCAATGCAACTTTTGAACAAATTCACATTTCCCTTTTCGTTTTCATCCACTCTACACGACGCTGCAGTCCTCTGACTGTTGGCAGTAGCTAACAGATTTCCAATCGTAGACTTTACATCTCCTCTCTCTATGACGTGACTCTCGGTTTTGGTTTCGGAGTTGCAGATTAGGGAATAAACTGACATCTCTCCTTGCCCTCCTGCAGTTTCTTGCATTATGAGTCCTTTTTTCAAATCCTTATCTTGAATGAGCAGTTCATCAATCATCTGGATGATGTTTTGTATTCTTTGATCCTTCTCGATATTGATAGTTGTGGCTGATTGGTAGACTGGGAGCTCCACTACTGTGGTATTCACTTTACCTTTCTCCACTTCTCTAAGAAGACTTACTTCGGGCTTAAGGGTTGGTTTGAGTAAGAGTTGTATCATAATGTTCCTGATGTTGCCCCCAACAACCTCTTCATTCTGGATTTGCACACCCTTATTGCTCTCAAGCAGATATTTTGCCATGTTCACAGTTCTCCTCTCATTTGCTTCGATAATGATGCCGCTTGAGTGAAGGAAGCTCATTTCATACAGATAGGACAGGGTGTCAGCAGCACTGTTTCCAGTGATTTTGTCCAGAGGAGTGGTCTCAAAGAGCCAGGTAGTACACCTCACATCAGATTTTGGTATCTCCTCCTCGGTACCTTGCACTGAGGCGTCCTCGGGCTCCTTGATCTTGTCCAGTGGCTGTGATTCAAATAGCCAAGTGCAGCGTTTCACGTCTCCTTTCTGGCTGTCTTCTCTGTGGACCGTTTTTACCGGGCCTTGCTCCTGAGGTTCACCTTTCAGACTGTCAATCGACTGATTCTCAAAGAGCCATGTGGAGGTCCTGACATCTCCATGTTGGACGTCAGTGACACTAACCATCCGCATAAACTTCTGACTTGACTGATCAGATTCAAATATCTGTTTATTGAGCTGCACATTACTGCTTCCCAAGTCTTCAATGACCCTGACCGAGGGCTCATCTCGGCTGGTAAGGGAGTCCAAAGGTTGTGTCTCAAACTTCCACCTGGCTGATTTGACATCTCCTTTCTTGACGTCTTCTTGGGTAACAGCTCGGATCACGTAAACTTCCTGCTCAGCCTTGATGGCATCAAGAGGTTTCGTCTCAAACATCCACCTTGCGCCTCTCACATCACCACTCATTATCTCCTCTTTTTGCACAGTTGTAACTTCGTGAAATTGTCCCTCTTTGTCTCTGATTGCATACCGTGGCAGGGACTCAAACATCATGGTACTCGACTTCACGTCAACATTGCTCACAGGTTCTTCTACAGAGTCTGACTTCTGCTCAAGGGGTTGGTCGTGGATTTTGTCCAATGAGGAGGTTTCAAAAATAAACTTTTTGTTCTGCACATCCCCGCTCTCCTCCCCACTGACTCTCTGAAGGTTTGCATCATCGTTGTCCTTGTTGATCTGGTTCATGGGACAGTTTTCAAACATCCAAGTGAATTTATGTACCGAACCCTTTTCAAGGTGTTCGTCTTGGATCAGCTCATTAGTTGTTGTCACCATTTCTAATCCTATTTCATCGAGGGACTGGGATTCAAAAAGTTCTTTGACTCTTGAGACATCTCCGGACTGAAAGTTGACCTGGCTGACACGTCTCACATTTTGTTCATAATTTGCATCCTTTCTTATTCTGTCCAAGGTTTCTGTTTCAAAAACATGTTTGACTGTTTGGACATCAACCTCCGATTGGACAGAATCCTGAATTGTGTTGCACAGTTTCAAATTGTACTCCTCGCCGTCTTTGATGCTGTCCAGAGGCTGTGATTCAAAAAGCCAGGTGATGGACTTGACGTCAGTATTGTCAATGGCTTCTTTGTCGCTTACTTTTTCAGATTTGTCGTACAAAATGTCCATTGGTTGCGTCTCAAATAACCATTTACATGTTTTGACGTCACCTTTGCGATGCTCCTCTTCTACAGAAGCATCCTGCTCCGCCTGGTTGAACTTGGAATGGATCCCATCAATTGTTTGGGTTTCAAACAGCCACTTTGCCGTTTTCACATCGCCCATCGTATCCTCCTGTCTAGTGATGCCTTTGATCACTTCGACATTTCCTTTTCCCTCTGCAAGCTCATCTAAAGGCTTGGTCTCAAACATCCACTTATAATTTTGGACCTTCCCTTTGATTATTTCTTCTCGGCTGACTGTTGTGACTGTGTGGAGGTTTCCAGAGCTGTCCTTTATTGCATATAAAGGAGTAGCCTCAAACATTGCCTTGTTACCTTTTACGTTTCCAGCTTCAATAGCTTTTTCCTCAGCAGTCTCTCCGTCTGAATGAGCAATTTTGCTCAGAGGAATAGTTTCAAAAAGCTGTTTGAATCCTTTGACGTCGCCTTTTTCAATCTCTTGTTCCTTGAACGAGGTGGTCTTTTGGACGCTGCAGCTTTCAAATATTTGTTTTTTGCCTTTGACTTCTCCTTGTTCTTCAGCGGAAAGGGTAACTTTCTTCAAATGGCCAACTTCATAGCTATCATTTAGGGTCTCCATTGGCTGAGTTTCAAACAGCCAAAGAGAAGTCTTGACATCTCCCGCAATGATTTCTTCCTTTTCCAAAGACTTTTCTTCCGAGTCTCCTTTTAGTGCTGCCAAGGGCTGCATCTCAAAGAGCTTCCTCTTGTTCACGACATCGGCCTCTGCTGCGCATTCAGCCACCATCCCTTCAAACCTGCCCACTCCCATGACCTCTTTTGTTGTGTCAAATGACTGAGTTTCAAACATCCACCTCTTTTGATCAACTCCTCCTCTGTGCCCCTCTTCCAAAGATATACCCCGAATTATTTTCACCCCGTCGGCTCCCTTATTAATCAGGTCCAGAGGCTGGGTTTCAAAAAGCCAGCGTGCAGTGCTGATGTTGCCGCTGTTGATCTCCTCCCTGCAGATGGATTTAATCTCGTGGATATTGCCACTGTTGTCTCTGATGGCACAACACGGCTCTGCCTGGAAGAGTTTTAAAGTCTTCTGGACGTCTCCTTTCTGCTCTTGAAGCTCGGATTTCAGTTTAAGGAAGCTGTGGTCCTCGACGGAGTTGCAGCGCCCCAAGTCGCTCAATGGTTTAGACTCAAAAAGCAGCCGAGCCCCAGTCACGTCTCCTGGTTGGATGGGTTCTTTCAGCACAGCTTCAAACAGTTCACCTTCTTCTTTTGTTGATTTATTTAGAGAATCTAAAGGCTGGGACTCAAATAGCCATGTCGATGTTCTCACATCTCCTCTGACAGACGCCTGTCTTCTGGCGGACATGTGTTGGGTGTCGTCGATATGTTCAAACATGGAGGAGGTGCCTCGGACGTTTCCGCCTTTTAACTCTTCTTCATCCAGCAGCTTCTTGGTTGCATGAGGGTCCCCGATATTGTCCAGAGTCCAATTCTCAAAGATCCACCTCATGGACTGAACTTCACCTTGATAAGCTGCATCCGCCTGAGTTTTTTCTGACTGCACCGCCTTCATTACCTCATCGTCCACGGCGTCATCGAGACTTGCCCTCAGGTCTGGGTGGATGTGTTTAAAGAGCCTCTTCAGCTCACTTTTCTGACGTTGCTGGTAGAACGTGGAAAAGGTTTTTTTCGGTGGAGGTACGGGCAGACTAGTTAATGCTGATGGCCCTTCATAGTCGAGGGGTCTTGGTGGTACAGGAGGAGGCGGGGGGGGAGGCAGGTCGTCTTCATCATGAGATGAATGTGAAACTGTGACTTTCCTGGCTGCTTCAGCCATCTTTAAATGAAAGACAGATGGGAGTAATACTGTCAGGTTTCAGTCATCAAAAACAGTATTAGAAAACATGCAAGTATTAGAATGACATGCGTTTTAGCAAGTGAACTTACTCTACCTTTTGTTTGTGCTCGCTTGATGTTTTTCACTGCAAACCATCCTCTGTCACACCGGGGTTAACAAAACACTTCAAAGCTGTTAGTAAGCAGACATCACACAGACAACGAGTCTGCACTCCAAGTGCACGAAGTTACAGTTCAAACAAAACATCTGCCTTTGGAAATATAATTTTGCATTAAACCAGCATGAAATTCATTTTTTGGCCACTCGGGGGTAGTGGAAACAAGCTAAATCGCACTGCATTGTTCGACTCTACCTGACTCCTTTTTGATACTTTTCGCAATTTGGCCGTTTTTGCTTCCTCAGCCTGTCTGAAAGCGGCTTTATGCACTTTCATTTTTAATTTTTTTTTTAGGTTTACAGCCCTTTAGCTCCCTCTTTTTTCCTCCTTTCTTTTTTGGCATCCCAGTTTATTGTGCAGGTCCTGGCATTGCAAGGAAATTTACTCCAACATTTACTAATAATTATTTTAGTTAAGTTAATTTCTCAAGTTAAGTTTTGAAAAGAGGGAGGATTATGAGAAAAATATCCAAAAATAGGCAAAATTTCCCCAAACTGTATTTATAATTATACTGATTTATATCTAAAATTATGTTGCATGAAAAATATGACAACATTTTTTCTGCTCTTTTTAGGTTTTTTTTTTTTTTTAACTTTTCATTTTGTATTTTCTTGTAGCTTTTTTATTATTTGTTCACTAAATTTTGAGTTACTATTATGTTGCATGTTGAGTTCTTGTATGTAGGTCAAAGGTTAACTGTCTTTGCTCATACAAGCAAAATAAGTCAGTGGCACAGCACACAAACTAAAAAACAGTGTAGGAAGGGCTGAAAATACAGTACCTTGCTGTTTTTAGCTCTCGTTCCTGGAGTATTGACGAGTTCCTGTTGAAAAGCAGAAAAATAAAGATTTAGATCAGTCTGGATCATGAGTCAGTATATATATATTATCACTGTGCTGCACATGTGCTAAAGTATTCGATAAGTTTAGTGTAAAATGTTGCTCCCGTTGATGCAGAGCATTGTGGTCATTCCCTGGTGAGGCCCTTGACCTCGGTGTGCGAGGAGGAATGAGAAGCATGTCAGGAACTCACGGGCTGTTTCGAGCCTCCTGTGGAGTCGCTGGCTGCTGCTCTTGACAGATAGAGAGCTGATCTGTCTCTCACTGAGGAGGAAGTAGATATCCTGTCTCTGCTGTGTCTTGCTGGCGTGCCCCCCTTAGTCAGTGACGGACTATATTTATCGTCTGCAATGGAAAAGACAAAATAAATCCACTAGTATACAAAAATTGCACAGTAAGCTGACAATAGCTGAACTGAAATAACATTTTGGAATTTTGGTATTTCTTTTTCTAGTTCACATCTGTCGACACACACTTGGAAAAGTAGGACTCATGTTTCCCAAAATAAATCTAGAGTGTGTTTAGTGCCAGCAACAAGTTTAATGATAACGCCGTGTGTGTATTTATATGGATGTTGGAATCTTTCTTATCACTGTTGGAGCCCCCTATTAACCCTCTGAAATCTGAGCAAAGTGTCTTGATTTCTGTCAAAAAAAAACATAAATGAAAAAAGAAATGGCTTAAAATTGGCAAGAAATTACTTTTTTTTTTTAAGTCACAATATTACCTGAAAATTAACAGGAAAGAAAGAAAGAAAAAAGAAAAATAAACATGGAAATAACCTGAAAGAAATTGTATGAAAAATAAATGAATAATATTTTTTAAAAATATTCCTGTGATAATTATAAATATAATTTTGTAAACATTTTTTCCCCGAGCTTTTAATTTAAAAAAAACAACAAAAAACAAACACACAAGAAATAATGTTTGGAAAAGTGCATAAATATTATTATTACTACTTTTTAAATCTTGACTACAATCATTATTATTATTAATAATAACAACAAAAATCATTTTTAAAATATAGTTTTGTGGACATTTTCCCTAGATATTAAAAAAATAATTTTCTAAATAACTTAACTTCTTGGAACATTTCTTGCCAAGTTGCTTTTTGCCTTTTTTCCCCATGTTTTTGAAATCAAATCAAGATCAAAGAAATCAAACTAATTTGTTTGGGTTTTGAAGGGTTAAGACTTGTTTAAGTCCCTGAGCACACATACCTTGTGCAGTATCAGTATCTGGCCTCCTAACAGTGATTTTGAGAGGTCTGACAGACAAATTACTTTCACAAACTTACAGATGATTTACTGCGCTAAAGACAAACGTTGTAACAAACCAGTGAGTTTACAGAGGCTCTGATCCCAGTAGCTGACAGGACAAACAGGCCCACACAGCCTGCCTGCTGCCTGGGACCGTCACCAAACCGCATGCCATGGACCGACCATGACGCCCAAGAAGAAAAACAAAAAACAGCAACTGCTAGCTCAGCTGGAGTGACACAGATTGTTTGCACATTGTTTGTGTGAGCTCTCGGCCATCAAACCATCAACACCTGACCAGAGGAATGTGGCTGCCGGACCTCGTGGAAAACATGGAAATGATCTGCTGTGTGTTATTTCACCTGGTTGTTTTACCCTGCAATTATGCTGTTTTATCATTGATTTAAAAAAATACATTTAAAAAAGTAAATGTGGAGTAGGCAGTGTTGTGCTCGAGATCAGTATTTTTTATGTTCTTGGGAATTACAGCATTTTTACAGTCTTGTCTCACACAAAGAAGTTAAATTTCAAGATCACAGCTGCAGAGATTTCACTAAATTGCCTCTGCATTGTCTGATTTAGTGCACGGACACATGAGCAAAATTAACACTAGAGAATATTCACCTCCCATTGGCTTCCATTCAACGCGAGCAGAGGGGGTGAATAAAACATTTGCTTACGGTGGCAAAGCTTTTTTGCATCTTCACATCACATGAAGTTCAACTTCAGTGAAATGCAACAGCAAAGTCACCGCCTCAAACTGCATTTAAGAAATGCGTGTTTAGGAGACAGCAGGCCGGTTTCTATTGAAGTTCAAATTGCGCAAATTGAAATTGCAAATATAAAATACCCCTAATGGAAACATATACAGTAAATTTCGGAGAAAAAAAACCCTACCATTTATGCAAAACGTTTTTACACTCTTGTGATATTTCAGGTGATTCGAAAAAGCCATATTTTGCAAAACACTTTTTTTGGCTCGGTCACATGATGCTATGGCTATGTGCTCGTCAGTAGGAACTCGCTCCCTCATGATGCAGCAGCAGCCACAAGAGCTGTTAAAAAAACTTAGACCCAATGCAATAAAAAGTTAAACTAGACTTTTCACTGCATCTAATGATCTGCTGCACCGTCTCTGCCCAGAGTACACTCTGTGTTCCAAGAGTCTGGCACAATGAATAACCAAAGGAGATATATATATATATATATATATATGTATATATATATACATATATATGTATATTCCAATAGTGGTCCTAACAGACAGTTTTGCTATAAAAAATAAAAAAAATAGAAAATCAATACAAAGATGTTTTAATCATGGCATGCCGTCACAAATAAATATGAGGGAAACTCTGTCACGTACTGCTCACATTCAGCGCAAATCTTTCCCTCAGTGGAAACAAAGCTTTATTTACTTTTGTTTCACAGATAAAAAACAAATAAATAAATTTGGATAATAATAAGAGGAAAAACTCCCCACAAAATAGCATTTAAAGTCATGTGTTTGCTAATATATTTGTGAGGAAAATGTCTCCGGCAAAGGAAAATAGTTTTGTCTCTAAGCCTTGTAAGTTCCAATGAAGCCAAATTTGTATTTGTGTTTACTGTCTGTTTTATTTGTGTTTTAGGTGTTTTTAGAATAAACCGAACTTGACTGAAGAAACTCAGGTGTAACAGCAGGGCGACGCAGATGCACGACTGCTCAAGTTAAAATGATCACGACGGCACAGGTAAGCTCTGGGTAGAACTGGCGCACAACTATTAATTCAGCTTTTTCAACTGTATTTTGATTAAGTTGAGTTTTTTTTCCTGTTTCTAGTCATTTGTCATAATTTCCTGTTTTGTTTCGTATTCTCTCCTTTGGCTCATTTCACATTTCTGCCCTTATGTGTTTCCCACCTGTGTGACGCCATGATAATTGTCACCCGTCCCTCGTTACTCCTCACTGTGTATTTAGTCTGTCCTCTGTCCTCTTAACCAGTTTGTCTTCGTTCCTCAGATTTTCAGCCTTTACTCCTTGTGAAACTGCTTTGGGTTTTCAATCTTGTTTCGTATTTCTGACAATGTCTTAGTATTTCCTGGGGACCTCAGGTGATTTAGAAATTAGAAATTATTCCAAATTATAAAGAAACTCTGGATTTTACTCAAATTTACTGACATTATCCGCCTGATATGATGCATTTGTGACTACACTCTACATAACACTGGAACATTACACAGCACTATGCCGTGTTTACCTCCTTTTTTCTTTTAACTGTGGCATAAAAAACCAGAAACATTTCTGCCACACATTGTCGCGTCATCCATCCCATCATCTTTTGAGCTGCCCATTTCCAACATGCCAAACAGTGAAACACTGATTTGTGAAATGAAACTGTCATTCATAAATTAATGTTTTACACCCCCTACTGTGATTTTTGCAGAAGAAGAGACCCATGTGGATAATTCAGCATCCAATAAAAAACTCCTGAACTTCTGGATCACAAATGAGGTGAGCGAACATTAGCAGGTCATGTACGAGCCGCTTGCTTTCAGTTTGCCAAACAGCATAGGAGAAACGCTGATTTTAGACGTGAAACTGCTTAATTCAGTATTTTTAACAATTCATACCGCCTGGTTTGTTTGTTTTGGAGAGGAAGAGACCTCTGCGGATATTTCGGCTCCCAGTAAAAAAACCCTAAACGCTGAACTTTGAGAAGTTTCAGCTGGTTGCAGCCTGCAGTCCTCAGCACTAGGTGCCACTAAATCCCCCTAAATTGGATCTTTAGCTTTTTTTGTACAATTTTGTAGAGTTGTGGTTACAGACTCTTTCTTTACATCGCTACCCTCATGTTTTAGTGCATTTGGTTTGCCCAAAAAAAGGGTGTAATAAACAAAATTAACCCCTTGAAACCTGGAGCGACATCACTTTTCTTGTGCTGCTTTAAGATGTCTTCCACAAGTATTTAAACCTTTGAACACTAAGCATATCAGTTTGATTTCTTTGAAAACATAAAAAAGGTAACAAGCAACTTTGTAAAAGATTTTCTACAAACTACAAGAAATTAGGACATTGAGAAAATCCTTTTTTTTAAGCTTCTTTCTAAGTCTTGTTTGCCTTGTTTGTTTTTCATTTTTTTATTTTTATTTTTGTTTTGGTTTTTTTTAGTTATTTTCTTGTACTTTTTTAAAATTTCTTGCTAATTTTGGCGTCATTTCTCCTTTGGCTTGTAGTTTCCTTCTTCCCATGTTTTTAAAAGAACTTAAGATTTTTTCAGGTTTCAAAGATGAATTTGATTGATATTTCTTTTTTTTCATATTTCTATAGATGTTGTGGTAAAATCTTTTGGCAAAGATAATTTTGTGTGTGTGTTAATGTGATATCACACCAGCCCTAAACTGAAGTTCAGCTGGTTGCAATCTGTAATTCACCGTTAGACACAACAAAATCCTCCTAAATCTTACACTCTTCACATTTCTGGACTTCAACACAATCAGAAGCTGCAAACAGTCGATCAGTTTTAGTCCCAAATGTGATGAAATATTTCAACAACAACAGCACTGTGGACAATTTGGCCAGAGGTCAACAGCTCTGGTGCTGCACGGGCCATCCAGCTGTAACTAATGGCCTCCTCTTTTCACACACTAAGCCCTCGCAGGACAAAAGGACGGACCAGCAAGCTGGCGCCTCTCACGAGTCCGGACTTAAACTATTTTCATAGATGGGTGAGCAGACAGAATGAGGGAACCGAGTGCCGTGCGCGTCCCGTTGAAGTCCTCGCCCGCTCAACGGAGAGGTCAACTTCACCACTTATCATCGCTCGCTCTGTGTCAGCAGCTGAAACACAGATCTGTAAAACCCGCTTGTTGGCGAATCAGAAGCGACTCAAGGACTTTTCTGTGATTCCCACACTTTGAAAACTATTTCTGCTGACGTCTCTTTGATCTGGGCTCATCCTCCAGGAATGAAGAGGAGCTATTAGCGGCTCAGTAATGTGGGGGCGTTTTGGGCCGCCGGCAGCTGTACAAATGGTGGTGAAATGCAGTTGCTATTTGTTCTTCGCCACCACCACCTTCGCCACCATCAGCTGTTGCCGATCGTAGCCACATTCACAGACTGTAATGAAAACCAGCGTGCCAAAAGGCTGCTCATACTGGGAGGCCCCACACAGCACATCGACCCTTTTAAACCAGAACAAATTGGTTTGAATTATTCTAAAAACACGGGGAGAAGGCAATAAGCAACTTAAGACACGGCCCAAAAATAGCAACACATTAATTAAAAAGTTACATGAAAATGACCTGAAAATAAGAAAAAGAAAAAAGAAAGAAAATGACCTAAAAATGTGTTGATAAAAAATATTTATTTTATATATTTATTATATTTGTCAGTATAGAAATGTCATAATTAGAAATATAGTTTTTCTGAATATTTCCCATATTTTATTATTATTTTTTAATAATCTTTCCCTCCTTGTTAAAACTAACTTTTAGATATTTTTTTTGTTTTAAAGTGTCAAAAAACTTGTGAAAGGCAAGAAAATTGATTTCAATCCAGGTTTCAAAAGTAATGTCAATTTCAATTTTTGTCTCAGTATAATTTGTGTGAACAGACTGACAATGCATATGTTAATAAGTAATCTGTAAATACAAAATAACTTCCAAAAAATACAGAAAAAAGTTTTTTAAATGTACAAAAATATTTTATAAATACACTAAATACACTAATTCTAACAAAAAAAATTAAAGACTGTAAAATGCAAATCTGGAAGCATTATATTAAGAATCACAAATTAAAACTACATTCAAAAATATTTTTTTGAAAGTTGTAAATGATCAGATATATGCTACTACTTTTCAATTATTTGTAAATTTATTCACTTTTTTGAGGAGTTTGTGTATTTGCAGCTCTGTTTTTATACTTGCAGAATAGTTTTTTTAATTTAATATTTGTTTTTTGTTTTTGTGTTTTATATTTACGGTCACACATCAATGCGCACATTGTCAATCTGTTCGCACACAATATCGACACAAACGTATCTCCATATGAGTGTTCCTGATGTCTGACCTCCCATTCCAGACATTTCGGAGGATAAAGGGATGAAAACTGATAGCCACTTAAGACTTAATGAAGATGCCAGTAAGGTCAGAGTTCCTGTGGATCCTTAAGTCTTAAAATTCATTCATCTAAAAATATAATTGGTATTAAATGTCTTAAATCAATCTTTCAAAAATTGTAAAATAAATAAATAAATTAATAAATATTAAGAAATGGGAAGCAAAAAACATTTTTTAATTTTTTGGGAAAACAAAATAACCAAAATAATTTGATTTTTTTTAAAGCCATAATAAATCATTTCAATAGACCGCCAATTTTTGTTTGCAATCATTTTCGGGTAGAAAAAACTTGCGCTTGTACATTTTTACATGAAATTAATGGCGCTAAGCAAACGCTGCCTCAACTGAAGAGGCTTTAGCCGCCTAAAAAAATCTATATTAGTTCAAGTTTACACTATATTGAGAATATTTTCTCTGCTTTATCTTTTCATCAGAGAGCCTTTTCCTGCAGGGAATTGAAAGCCACCAGACTCCACTGATGAAAAAGTAATTTTCCTTTGCAGAACACTGGAGTTGCTGCTTTACTGCTGCTAAAATCAGGAAAATGTATTTCAGTCTTTTAAAAAAAAATCAAAATTGTAAAACCAATTTAAATGGCACACAGTTATCAAAATAGTTGCCAACAAATTTTTAGCTGCACTTATATTTTCATAGATTGAGTGCAAAATCTAAATTTGTAATGAAGCTAAAATGAATAAATAATTATCGTGAGGCAAAAAGTACGATAGTTCCCTCTGAAGTGTGGTGGAGTAAAAGTAGAAACTGCCATGACATTAAAATACTCAACTAAAAGTACCTCAAGTTAGCAGTTAAGTACAGTACTTGAGTACCTGAGTACTCCAAACATTAAACATCTGGGCAAAATATTCCCAAAGTGATTGATTTTTGTTCATGTGATTGTGGTCAAGTACTTTAAGTGACATCAATCATAAAGATATGACCATTAATAAAAGCAAAATCGAAAGCATTCAAGTTGTTTTGTCCCTTTTTGATCAAATTTTCCAAGTTTTTAGAATAAATTCCATAATAAATAAAGCTTTAATTTTGCTTATAATTACAAATTTGGAGATTATTTTAACCATTTTAATATCTGAGCAAATTGGCTTGAAATCTTTCAAAAATTAGAAGATACAATGAGGAAAAAAATTTAAAAAATGAATAAATTTAAAAAATAAAAACAGAGTTCAAGAAGATTACCTAAAAAAATGGAATAAAAAAAAGAAAATATTTTTTTAAAGGAAATGACCTAACAAAAAGCTCAATAAAATAATAATTTTGTGGAATGATTAACAAATATTATTATGATTAGGGCTTTTTTCCCAAGCTCTTTTTAAAAATATTTTCCAAATCTAATAATTTCTTGCAATTTGAGAACAGTTATTGCTAAGCTTCTCATTGTTTTCATGTTTTCAAAAGAACCAAAGCAATTTTCTCAGATTTTGAAGGTTTAAATCTGAACGCAGCGCAAGAAAAGTGATGTTGATCCAAGTTTCAAAGGGTTAAAACTAATTAAAGCACTGGCTCAATGTGAAACTGTAATATTTTGAATATTGAGCTTAAATATCAGAAAGGAGCATCCACTGAACTCCGCGTTAAGTCCACTTATCTCACGGATTAAAAATCAAAATAAGGTGCTGGAGTATGAAAACAGTTACATCTTTCTCAGTCATTGTACTACAGAATAGAGTAAATTTTGGCATCAGTTTTCAGTAATACTCACTGAACTACCATCCAGCGCTGTTGCCTGTGTATCTCCGCTGTGATGTGTGTCTCCTCTCTGTGACTGAGCTCTCTCTCTGTGGCCTCGGTGACAGCTGATTTTTATCAGAGCCCGCTGCCTCGGTGGAGGGCTGTGGCTATTTTGGGAGGGTGGGCTGGCGGCTGCTGCTGCTCGGCTGAGTCAGTCACCTCTGTTAGTCACCGAGGGACTGGGGCTCCCCTCCACCTCCCATTCCCATAGCTACATTGTCACCCACTATAACGGGCTCTGGGTGGGTCCTGCAGTATGTGTGTCAGTGGGCGTTTGTTGGGATGCATTATAAAAAAAAGACATACCTATTTTGGTAAAGTGTCGCACTGATAACGCTGCTAAAGAGGCTATATCTTATGATTATTGCTACATATATTCCACTGGATTACTCTCGTAGACTGCCTCTGTTATATAAACTATTTGTTTTAACTCAAAAACAGGTTTTCAGGCTGCCTTAAATATTTAAGTTGACTGAATTTGAGAAGACAAGTGTGAATCATTTACAACATTTCCTCATTTTTCTATAGATATTGTGATAATATTGTTATCTTGAAATCCTTTGGCCACAAGAATACTGCAGTTTCAAAATATTGTACACAAGACTAGACAAACTATTTTCACGAAATATAAAAAAAATATTTCTTGAATATTTGTCAACCCTTTCAAACATGAGCAAACTGGTTTGAATCTTTCAAAAGCATGGGGAGTAAGCAATGAACAGTAATAAGACAAAGTCCAAAAATTAGCAATATATTTAAAAAAAAACAACATGAAAATAAGCAAAATAAAAATGGTAAATTAAAAGTAAAAAAACAAACAAAAAATACACACAAAAATAAAAGTGCTGAAATTAAAAAAAGTATATTTATTTTATGCATTATATTCTATTTTTTCTGTAACATATTTTTAAATATAAAATGATTACAATTATAAATATAGTTTTAAAGACTTTTTCTCTATTTTTTAATTTTAAAAAATCCCCCCCTATTTATTTAAAAAATCATTTTTAGGTAATTTTCTTTTTATTAATTTCTCGCAATTTGTGGTACATTTGGACTTTTCTTCCCCATGTTTTCAAAAGAAATCCAATCAATTTTCTCAAGTTTCAAAGAGTTAAATTATTTCTGTCAGTAATCCTCAGAGATTCTGCTCACATTCCTCTCCGTGTCTTCGTCACACCGCAGATCTTCTCAGGGTCACAGTGTCAACAAGCGACACGCCGGAGCGATATCAGATCCAGGACTCGGCTCACAGGCCAAGGTCTGCGTCACGGTCAGAGCCTCACTCCTATCTTCAGCATGTAAGCCAAATACATATTTACGCCGCCACATCCTCGTCTTTATTTAGCTGTTTCTCCGCCGCTCCCACGGCCAAAAAATCACAGAGGTCAGTGTTTAAACAGCTCAGTCAGGACGGTGACGCTTAAAAAACCTGACTCCTCCATCCTGGAAGGAATACTTCACCCACAAAGTCACTATTTGATTATAAATTACTTGCTCTGTTTTTTTCCACAAAGTTTTTCTTACACAAAAAAGTGCATGAAAAATCCCCTAAAGGTCACGTTTTTGATGAACTGGAGTAAAAGAGGGTCAATTTTTAACAACAGCAAAACTATGTAAGAACATCCAAACTGTGACATAACAGAATAATCCAGGTCTCATTTCTCCGCTCGTATGTTTCGCGCTTCCGAAACACGCGCATTTTCACAAAAACAGTCCCACGCACGATTCTGGGCAACTCATCTACACGAGCTAAGTTTTAAACTGGCGTGCTTTCCCTGCCGTGTTACTTGTGTGCTGAAGCGTTTTAACCCTTGAAACCTGAATTAATTTAGGTTTAGTTTAATTAAAAAGGGACAGTGCAAATATATAATGTATAATGTGTATAATAATATATATATACATATGTAATAATGTATAATGTAATAAATGCACAAAGTGTAAAAATGCCAGAATCAGGCCACAATCTGTTCACAAGGCTCCCTAAAAACAACAAAGAAATAGGGCATATAGTTTAAAAGACTTCTTTAAACACATCAGCAAAAGAAAGAAAAAAACAACAACAAAATGCCAAACAAACAAACAAACCAAAATAAAATGGTTTGATTTCTTTCAAAAACATGGGAAGAAGACAATGAGCAACGTCATAAGACGTGTTCCAAAAAAACGTTTTATAAAAGCAAGAAATTAGGAAAAAGTTACGAGAAAATCACCTGAAAATAAGTGAAAAAAGAGATGTAAAAAAACAAAATTACCCGAAAAAGTGCAGAAAAATAAAATAAAAAAAGCTTTTTTTTCTGTAAAATAAATTCAAACAAGTAGTTATCATGATTACAAATACAGTTTTGTGGGCATTTTTAATTTTTTTCTTTGAAAATTTTCTAATAATTCTACCTTCTTTTTTTAAGACTAATTTTTGGGTCGATTTCTTTATCACCATTTGCTTTTTTTTAAAAATTTGTGTGAAGGGTTAAGCAGCTTGTGAGAGGCGTCTGAACGCAGCACAAGAAAACTGATGTCTAACCAGGTTTTAAAGGGTTAACTAGTAACATTTGATTTTTAATAAATACATGTGATTGGGAAGTACTGCGCATACAACGGATGAACAAGACTTGGATCAAACCACACGAGTTCTCCAAGAGTTTAAAAATGCATTTTGAGATTTTTTTGCTGTTGCTGATTAATTTAATTCATTTGCAGTTTTCTCTGTTTTTGGATTCTCCGCTTTGGCAACACAATTGCCAAATTTTGGCATTGTGCATTTCTTCGAACCATGGATGTGTAACTTTTTTTGTGTTTCTGTAGTTATGTTTCGGCACAAAAAGCCCCTAAATTACGGTTAGGAACAACTGAGTGTAACCGTGACACCAAAATACAGCAGTGAGCTCACGCCTCTGAGGGAACGCTGGCACCGACTCCACCGGCCCTCTCAGATCTCACTGACGGTAAACATGAAATCCAAAACCGCTGCTCACCGTGAGAGTATCTGGACGCTCTGTCGTAACCCTCTGGGAGTCCATTCGTGACCTTTCCTCCGTCCACCTGAGCGGCTCTCTGCGGAGGAACAACATCAGAGGAGTGAAGACAGTTACAGCACACTGCTTTTGGTGCTTCTGCTATCATTATAGGCGAGTTTACGTTAATTCTCAAATTGCACAAATTGATATTGTGAATAAAATAATTGAAAAATGTCAATTTTGAAAAAACTCCCATTTATAAAAAAAACCCCACTTTATTTTATTTTATTTTATTTTATTTTATTTTAATTTAATTTATTTTATTTTATTTTAATTTATTTTATTTATTTATTTTTAAAATATATTTTTGGGCTTTTTTGGCCTTTATTTGATAGCTATCCACTGAGCTGCTGATGCCCCTTTTTAATTTAATTGTATTTTATTTCTGTGTTATTTTGTTTTGTTTTTATTTTGTTATAAGTTATTTTATTTTAAAAAAATGCTTTTTATGAGGATAACTTTTTTTTAAAAAAATGTATTTTTATTTTTTTTACTCACCTAGCCCTTGTGCATCTGTGCCCCTACCAAACCTAACCACTGCGGTGGGAACTATGCATCAACAGGGCGAAACATAATTTAATGGGGAAACACACTTCAGTACAACACCGGCAGTATTTTGAGTAACTAATATGTCAGGATTTTGGCACTTTATATAAAAACTGAGGGTTGCATCACAATCAGCGTAGTAAAATATGCTGAATCATGTACGAAATAGTGACGTGTGCTTATCTTGCAGACCTGAATGTTTGTTTGCTTTGCAGGAGTGTTGTGAGCTCTGCCGCTCTGCAGAGGACAGCGTCTCCCTGCGTCACTGGAGGCTTTGGACTCAAACAGAGCGCAGAGAGCTCTGGTGCCTGAAGAAGACTCCCTCTGCGGGAGGAAGTCCATGGAGCGGCTCCTGGACAGATTACAGCTTCTTCCGGATCCCCAGAGGGCCACACTGTCCCCGCTCCTCCAGCGGCCGTCCCCCCAGCTCTCTGACACCTGGTAAATTGATTTTTTTATGTGTTTTTGGAAAGTGTTTTACTGATTGTCACTTTTATTAGTTACGATGAAAAAGGAAAGAATAGGAGAAAAAGTGTATTACCTGAAGTTTATGTTCCACTTTTTCAGTTCCCCTGAGCTCAGAGCAGCTTTGGTAACTGTTAACAAATTCATTTACAAATTTATTCACACTGGTTTTCTCAAATTACGTTTATATGCAACTAATGAAGAAAAAAGTGCAGAGAGAATTCTGTTAACATGAAGGGAAACGTTGCTCATTAATGTGCAAGTCTTAAAAAGCATTATTTTTGGACCTGCTTTTATTATTAATATTTAACAGAATTCATGATCTTTGCCTAAACTTAAGTGCTTTAGTTGCCTAAACCCGAGACCATGGATGGATTACTGAGATGGCCAACCAAGCACAGGGGCCACATGTGTCAGGGGCCCCCCGGCCCTCACCTGCAAAATGTCACTCAAATTAACACAAACCAGGAATAACACAATTACTTCCAAGAGGCATAAAACAACCCCAAAGGCCAACAAAATGACAGAAGAAGACACAAAATTTCCAAATTTAGACATAAAATCAGTACAAAAAAAATCACAAAATGGCTGCAAATCGTAATAACTTACTAACTTACTACTTACTTACTTCACTGAGGCACAAACAGACCACAGAGATACACAAAACAGCCAAAAAAGACCTCAAAGTGATACAAAACTACTACAAATGGGCAAAAAAAAAAAAGAGGGGACAAATTTCTTCAAAGGGGCAAAAAAACAACTACAAAGAGACACAAAATGGCCAAATGACAAAACATTCCCAAATGTAGACTTAAAACTGCAAAAAATAGTCACAAAACAACCACAAGCAGACACGTAACGCCTACAAAGACACACAAAATGACCCAAAAAAGTCACAAAATGGCTACAAATAGTTACAAAACAACCAAAAAGGACATCAAGTTACTTCAAAGAGGCATAAAACAACAAGGAGATGCAAAATGACCCTGAGGATGCACAAAACAACCAAAGAAGACACAACACCCCAAAGAGACACGAGACAACTACAAATTTTGAGAAAAAAAGGACACAAATTTCTTCAAAGAGGCACAAAACAACCACAAAGAGACACCAAACATACACAAAACGGCCAAAAAAGACACAAAATTACCAAATTTAGACATAATATTACTACAAATAGACAAAAAATAACCACAAAGAGATCCTAAATGACCAAATAAATCATTAACAGCGACTCTTAGGATCAAATTTCCAAAAACCGGACGGCAATTTGTGAGCAGAGGAAGTGAATAAAACACTTTCAGCCATCAGTGGCCTCCACAGGAAAGAGTGCTGTTAATCTCAGCGTGTGAGCATGAAGCCGTGTTTAATGCTGCATGTACGTGTGAACATGCACACGCGGTTTATTGTGCAGAACTCACTGTTGCACCAGCTGAGACACGGACTTCCTGTCCCAGCGTGTGAGAGCCGGCCTGACCCGCGACCTCTCCTGAACCCCAGAGAGACTCCTCAGGGACTGAGTCCTCCGCAGACCAGACGCCTCCATCACGGTCCTCTAACAGCGGCTGAAATCAGGAAACGCTTCTGTCAGAACGTCCACCTTTAACCCTGTAAAACCTGGATCAGCGTCACTTTTCTTTTGAGCTTTCAGACGCCTTTCGCTCGTTTAAATCTTTGAAACTTGAGCAAATTTGTTTGATTTCTTTTGGAATAATGGAGGGAAAGGCAGTGAGCAACAAATTTGTAGATTTGGAGAATTTTTTTTTTTTTTAAAAAGTAGAGAAAAATGTCTAGGGAAAAAAATAAAAAGCTAGGGAAAATTGTTGTAACCATATCTTTATTTGCTATTACCATAAATACATATTCTAAATTATGCTACAGAAAAAATATTATAATTTTGATTCACTTTTTTCAGGCAATTATTTATTTATTTTTTACTAATTTCTTATTAATTTGTGGATCATCTCTTCTTAGGTTGCTTATCACCTTCTTTTCATTTTTTTTAAAAAATAAGCCAATATGCTCAGGCTGCAAGAAAATTACCTGAAAAAAAGGAAAATTACGTCAAGAAAGTGCTAAAAATGTTTTTTTCTTGTTCTTGTTTTAAAGCCCAAAAAATTAGCAAGAAATCAGAAGAAAGTTACAAGAAAATTACCTGAAAAAAAAAGAAAACGAAAGAAAGAAGGAAAAGAAATTTACATCAAGAAAGTGCTTAAAAAAAGTTGGGTTTTTTTTAGTTTTTCCTGTTTCAAAAAACTGCCCAAAAATTAGCAAGAAATCAGTAAAAAGCTACAAGAAAATTAGGTGAAAAAAGCCAAGAAAAAAAGGAAAAGTACAAGAAAGTGTTAACAAAATCAAATGGGCTTTTTGTATCAAAAGTTTAACTTAGAGAATTACATGTATAATATTATATGTATTGTCTTGACATTTTTTCCCATTTTTTTGGTCATATTTAATAACCCCCTCACACCCCAAGGAAATGTTCTGATAATTTCCTTTTAATTTTTTCTTTTCTTTTCCTTTTTTTCAGTTTTGCGGGACATTTCTTTCCAAGTTTTTGTTATTGCCTGTGTTTTTGTTTGTTTTTTTTTAAAAACAATCATACAACTTTACTCAGGTTTCAGAGGTGTCAAAGACGTGTGAAAGCGGCACAAAAAAACAAGCTGCCTCGAAGCAAACAGCTGAAGTTTAACTTCATTTGAGTTATTATGTAACAGATCGTCACACCGACAGTCAGATGACTCTGTTAATGTTTATGAACTCCCGCACTCAGACAGAAATCCCAAAATTACTCCTCACTTTAAGATTGTTTTGTTTTACAATATATGATTATATAGTTGCTAAAAGAGATCCCCTACTCCCCAAAAACAAGATAAAATCAAAGATCTACATTTTGACATGATCATTTTACTATAACCGATCACGATAAAGAAATATAGAAGCTAAAAAGCAGAATGCAGTGATATTATTGTCACCGTAAAAAAAAGGTTTTGCAGCTCTGTTTGCAAAAATGATCAGAAAATTGAGCTCCGTACCTGAAGAGAAGAAGCAGGAGTCACCTGTGCATCTCTGCCTGCGGGGCTGAATTATGGTTCAGCAGCATCTCTCACAAGACCCGGCAATCACCGCCGACCAAAGTCCTTCAGCACCTTGTGATTCAAGACATCCGGACATGAGATCTACAATCACATCATCTGACAAGTTTTTATAATGCAAAGCACGTCGTAAAGATTGAATTCATCCGGTTTTCAGTTTAGGGCCCGCTTTAATATCACGCACAAATCAAAATCAAGCTTTAAAAAATGATACACATATATGTTGTTTCCTAGATCCATCGAGTTTACTTTTTTATATCAGTCCTTATCATAAATATCAAATATGCGTTGATTTTCAGACTTTTTAAATGTCAGGTTTTTGTCATGTTTTAAAAAAAACAAACAAAAAACCCCCACAAAAATGAATTATTTTCAGTATACTACATACCAAGTTTATTTGTATTATTTTGATGAAGACAGTCTGCGATATGTTAATTTATAGCAGCAATATTGATTTTTATACTTTTTTTGTGCATGGTCAAAAACTCGGATCGCTTTGCACACAAAATGCGTTTTTCAAAATCAGGCTATAAAAAATATGAAACATTAATATTATTTTCTACACTCATTGAGTTTAATTTTTAAGCAACATCAGTCCTAATCATGAATATCAAATATTCATTAATTTTCAGAATTTTCACCTTTTGAATGCCAGGTTTTTCCTATAATGTGACCGTGTTATTATATAAAAAAAATGATTTTCAATATTCTATATGTGAAGTATATATATTTTTTATTATCAGAGTCTAGGTTATGTCAGTGATTTGCAGCATGTATTTCCTCCATATGCCAAATATGGTCAAAATGACCTCATCAGATGGAAAATAGTCAAAATGACAAATTCCAAGTCAAAAGCCGAGAATGACACCCAGAAATAAAACAAGTCATGTTTTTCTGCTTTGATGGCTGTAGGATCAAAAATGTCAGTTTGAATGGATTTCAATGGAGCATTTTTTTTGCACGTAAAAATTTAGTTTCAGACTTCTTGTAGGAGCTGATCTGGAAATTCCAAGATTAAACAGAAATACACAATCTTTCCAAAATATATATCATATGCATGAACAAAATTATTAAAAACTGAAGAAAGAAAAGCGTGTCAAATGCACCAAACAGTCCTTAAAGGGTTAAACACATATGTCTGTTGTAGACCTGTGTGTCCTCTGTCAGCTGCTCCCATCAGATGTCCATGTTTCTGTATCTTATGCAAAAACTCAGAGCGGAAGCATTTTATCTGCAGTTCGCTAATTACAAATATCCTCTTTATTACTGCAGCAGGAGACACACACACACACACACGTCGTTCACACACACACACACGCACACGCACACACGTCGTTCACACACACACACACACACACACGCACACACACACACACACACACACACACACACACACACACACAGCTGTTTCACGGTCTGCAGAGACTGATAATAAAGCTGCTTTGGCTTCTCGGCCAGTGCAAGACAGATAAGATCCATGTAACAACATAAAAGTAGCTGAGGACTTAACGCAATCAAAGTTAATTATTAAAGTTAATTAAGGAAGTGAAGCGCCATAAACGGATGCAGAAAATGTAAAAATCACCGCAGGAGATTTTACCAGAATGCAGGAAATTATGAGACAAACCCAAACCCCGAGTTTCACATGTTTGCCCTCCTTAGTGTTCAAACAAAATCAACATAACGTCATCATACAGATGTAAGAGTCAGCACTTTTTAAAATACGGCAAACACATCTAGATTTTACAGCAAGAAAGGCAACTTTAGGTTCTGTTGGTTCTCATGCGTTTGTCATTTGTGGCGATATGTTGTTGTTTATATTTCCAGTGAAAATTGTGATGTAATATAGCACACTTCCTGATGATCAAAGTGCCAGTCAAACCATGTAAATCTCTAAAAGCTGTTTTATTTCATTATCTATGTTTTTCTCTTTAATGTGTTTATTTAGTCTCTTAATAATAAAAACACTTAATATCACGTCACAGCCAGGAGATGGAGCCAGAGCGACACGTGTCGTTACAGAGCATCACAGTTTTATAGAAATAATGACAGCAGAGAGGCAGGTGAGCGCGCAGTCTGACACAGCAACAGTGGCAGAACTAAGCGTTTTTGTTATTGATAATTATTGATTATTGCTAATATTATTGAGTGGGAGGCTATCCCAAAGTTTTTCACCTCTAAAGTCCCATTCTGCACCCTAATGCTTTCAAGTTTATTATTATCATTATTATTAGTAGTTACTTTATTTACTTTAATTAACTTAATTTACTTTATTAGTATTGTTGTTGTTGTTGTTATTGTTAATATTATTATTATTTTTATTGATGATATGATTGAAAGTGGAAGACTATCCCAAAGTTTTGCACACAGTGCATCCTAATGCTTTCAAGTATGTTATTATTATGATTGATTTTTGGTTGTTGATGATATCATTGGGAGCGTAAGGCTATCCCAAAGTGTTACACCTGTAAAGTGTCACCGTGAACCCCGATGCTTTAAGTTTTTTTTGCAGTAATTTTCACTCCAGTTGTGTTGTCAGTGCTTTAGCAGCTGCAGTGGGAGAACAGAGGGCCGATCAGTGAGTGAGTGAGCGTGTGGGGGAGGGAGGGGGAGTCACACACACACACACACACACACACACACACACACACACACACACACACACACACAGCTCAGCACCGGCCGAACAGCTGAGAACAGAGCAGGTCTCCTTCCTCCTCCTGCTGCTGCTGTGTGCTCCTGCAAAGCCTCACATGGAGCCACATGTGACAGCAGCAGAGTACAACTTCAGAGAGCTCAGGAGCTCCCGCTGCAGGGCTCACACACACACACACACACACACACACGCACACACACACACACGCACACACACGCACGCACATGCACACAACTTCAGCCTGTAACTGTGAATGCATCGTGATGCATTAGAGACGTACAGAGAAACACATCTCTACCAGCTTCCCTCAAATGTCTTTTGGGTCTGCGCTGCATCACAGAGGCCAGTTTGTAAGTGTGTAAGAAAGGTCAGCGCAGCTCTCTGGCTAATGTTGACAAGAGGCTCATTGTTGACGGGGGAATGTCAAACCCGATCACACAGCTGCTCGGCTGTTACGGCTTGTGCTGCTCACATGCAGCGAGATAAGATCGCTGCTGTTGAAAGCTGGAGTTGTGTAACCTACTTTGCACTCTGGGCTGCAGCTTGACTTTTGCAACATTACTGTAAAATGCCGATAATGCATGCACGATGCACACATGACAAAAAATATAAAAGCAACACTTTTGTTTGTGCCCCCATTTTTCACAGGTTTAAGATTAAGGACTTTTTGATGCACTCCATAGACACGTTTCTCAAATTTTGGTCACAAGTTTATAAAAATCCATATTAGTGATCACTTCTCCTTTTCCGAGATAATCCATCCACCTGACAGGTGAGGCAGATCTGACTGAACTGCATCATTACCACACAGGTGTGCCTTTGGACTCTCTAAAATGTGCAGTTTGATCGCACAACACAATGCAACAGATGATGCAAGTTTTGAAGTCCACCAGAGCTGTTGCCTGTGAACTGCATGTTCATTTCTCCACCGTAAGACGTCTCCAACCAGCCTCACAACCGCAGACACATTCAGGATCTCCTGCAGAGTCTTCACCTGCAGCGTCGTCTGAGAGCCGCCACCTGAACAGCTGATGCAACAAATGGTTCCCACAGCCGAAGACTCAAACTGTCAGAAACCGTCTCAGGTCTCATCGTCTTCTCTCCGGGGTCTTGACCTGACAGATGTTCGTCATCACGCTGTGACACGATTGACAGCTCAATCCTTCAGCTTTTCTAGACTGTTTTTTCAACATTCACCGAGCTTTATGACTCAGTGGTTGGTTGGGTTTTATCTATGCTGCTGGAGGATGGGGTTTTAGGGATTACCCTGAAAGTGCTGCTGTTCAGAGTCGAGCCCTGAGGTGTTTTCTTGGTGCACATAAGTACACTGCAAAGTGTGTCGTAGATGGGGACTCGGGATGGGAATCCTGTCTTGTAAAGCAAAGATGTGAACTGGTTCGGCTCTGGAACCGACCTGTTCAGTTGCCAGATGAAGGCTGGGATCGAGCACACGATTACCTTTGGTCAAGAGACGT